>NC_084744.1:40904665-40917165 GCF_033978785.1 Entelurus aequoreus | reverse complement strand
AGCCGACTTTATCAGTGTTGTGTGACAGAGCAGAGACAAGGCGTCTGTTTTGCATATTTTTTTCTATTGCTACCAAACTCCGGCCGAGTCATACCAAAGACTATAAGAATGGGAGCCATTACCTCCCTGCTTGGCATTCAGCATCAAGGGTTGGAATTGGGGGTTACATTACCAAAAATGATTCCTGGGCGCGGCCACCGCTGCTGCTCACTGCTCCCCTCACCTCAAGGGGTGAACAAGGGGATGGGTCAAATGCAGAGGACAAATTTCACCACACCTAGTTTGTGTGTGACAATCATTGGTACTTTAACTTATGACCTCAGAGTTTCAGCTGTCTTCCAGAAAGCAAACCTAAGAAGGAGCTTAAAAAGTAGATGTGTTTCTGTCAGGGGGGGTTCATCTGTGGAACAGCTTGGATGATGCCTTCAAATGTTCTAGTTCCATTCACACATTTAAAACCAATGTCTTGGAAAAATATATCACTCTTGAATGAACACAGTAGTTAATCCTATGATCAATTTTAATTACAAAACTAAATGAGGGATATAAATAATAATGGAAGTATAAGTGTTTGTATATAGCAGTGTTTTTCAACCATTGTGCCGCGGCACACTAGTGTACCATGAGATATTGTCTGGTGTGCCGTGGTAGTTATGTAATTTCACCTAATTGGGTTGAAAATATTTTTTGCAAACCAGTAATTATAATCTGCAAATGATGTGTTGTTGTTGAGTGTCGGTGCTGTCTAGAGCTTGGCAGAGTAACCGTGTAATACTCTTCCATATCAGTAGGTGGCAGCAGGTAGCTAATTGCTTTGTAGATGTCGGAAACAGGGTTTGTCGTGATCACAATATGCGGGGGGCAGTGTGCAGGTAAAAAGTGTCTAACACTTAAACCAAAAGTAAACAAAAGGCGAGTGCCGCTCAGATAAGGAATTGAAGCTTAGGGAAGGCTATGCAAAACAAAACTAAAACTGAACTGGCTACAAAGTAAACAAAAACAGAATGCTGGACGACAGCAAAGACTTACAGAGTGTGGAGCAGACGGCGTCCACAAAGTACATCCCGTACATGACATGACAATCAACAATGTCCCCATAAAGAAGGATAAAAACAACTTAAATAGTCTTGACTGCTAAAACAAAGCAGGTGCGGGGAATAGCGTTCAAAGAAGACATGAAACTGCTACAGGAAAATACCAACAAAACAGGAAAAGCCACCAAAATAGGAGCGCAAGACAAGAACTAAAACACTACACACAGGAAAACAGCAAAAAACTCAAATAAGTCGCGGCGTGATGTGACAGGTGGTGACAGTACACCTACTTTGAGACAAGAGCTATAGTGATGCATGCTTGGTTATGGTTTGAATTCATATGCAACAATTGCGAGAACGTTTTATTGTCAATATCGGCTACTGAGTTTCATTTTTTTATAGTTTTTTGCTGGTGGTGTGCCTCAGCATTTTTTTAATGAAAAAAATGTGCCTTGGCTCAAAAAAGATTGAAAAACACTGGTATATAGTATATTATTTGTCATGTCTGTGTGATCATGTCTTGTTTGGCCATGTGCTTTTTTGGATTTTGTCAGTTCCTGTTTTTTCACTCCCTGTTTTGTTTCCATGACAACCCATTAATTTTCACCTGTCCTCATGTCACCCACCTGATTCATTTGCACTCACGCACCTGTTGTTAATCATGTCTGTGTTATTTAAGCTTTTCATTTTCTGTTGGGCGGCCTGGCGACATTAACTCTGTGACCCCTGTTTACCTCTGATGACTTCTGCTTCCATAGTTCCATGCCAAGTAAGTTTTTGTTATTAATGCCACAGTTAGTGATGTTTTGCTTCATGTTCATAGTTTCTGCCTTTGTGCAAGTTTTTGTTTCATTAGCCAAGTTATTGTACTTCCGCCTTGTGCGCGCCTTTTGTTCCTTTTTTATAGTAATAATTAAAAGATGTCCTTACCCTCACGCCTTGCCCGCGCCAACTTTCCTTTGCCTTCCGAGAAAACACAACACCCTAAGGTCCACGTTTTGACATTATTGGTACAAATGTTTAACCAACATGTGTACAGGGATATTTCACATGTCTTTACTGTGTCTATAATTGAACAGTGTTTATGTTGTATACAAGGTGTATTTATAATATGTTGTGTATAGGAAATGTCCTATTTTTAGGAAGCTCATCTTGTATTTGACGTTGTTTATAGGGTTAGGCCAAATAAGTGCTCAACTTCAGCCCAAACCCTTTCGGTCTGTAACATTGTCAATTTATGAATGTACAACTGTTTGTTTACGTAAAACTGTTTGTTTAATTTGTTGACCACTGACCGAAGAAAATAATAAACTGAACCAACTAACTAAACATATGACAACAGAGCGCCAAACTGGGCTTATCAGGAGGCGTTTCTTTCAGATGACAAGTGACAGCTTGTACTACAAGAAGTCAGAGAAGTGGCATGCCGTGTTTGACATCCACATTCGTCCCCATGCATCCATCTATTTTTTTTTTTACTGCTTGTCGCTCTTGGGCTAGCAGGGGGACTGGAGCCTATCTCAGCTGCACTCGGGCGGAAGGCGGGGTACACCCTGGACAAGTCACCACCTCATCACAGGGCCAACATTCACACACTAGGGACCATTTAGTGTTGCCGATGCGCGGATCGTGTCCCCAAGATGCAGACGGAACTCCGGAATCAGCGTGCAGGTAGGAAAATGATTTATTTTTCATAAGACAGGCAAAATACAAAAATACAGAAAAGTTTGCCGATTGCACGGGAAGCTAAGGAAATAGCTAACGGGAAAACTTAGCATTGAACCAGGAATCAAAGAGTATACCCACGTAACTTGTTGCATGAGCAACCAAGACAGCCAGACTGAGTGTGGCGAAAAGCAGGAATAAATAGCTCTCTGATTAGTGGCTTAGTGGGTAGAGTGTTCGCCCTGAGATCGGTAGGTTGTGAGTTCAAACCCCATACCAAAGACTATAAAAATGAGAACCATTGCCTCCACTCAGCATCAAGGGTTGGAATTGGCGGTTAAATCCTATTTCACAATGTTATGTCAGACCCACTCGACATCCGTTGCTTTCGGTCTCCCCTAGAGGGGGGGGGTTACCCACATATGCGGTCCTCTCCAAGGTTTCTCATAGTCATTCACCGACGTCCCACTGGGGTGAGTTTTTCCTTGCCCGTATGTGGGCTCTGTACCGAGGATGTCGTTGTGGCTTGTACAGCCCTTTGAGACACTTGTGATTTAGGGCTATATAAATAAACATTGATTGATTGATTGATTGAAATCTCCAAAGTGATTTGTGAGCGGAGCCACCGCTGCCGCTCACTGCTCCCCTCACCTCAAAAAGGGTGGAACAAGGGGATGGGTCAAATGCAGAGTAATTTCACCACACCAAGTGTGTAGGACTATCAGTGGTACTTTAACTTTAACTTAAGTGCCCGGGAGCAGGTGAGCGTCCCGAACACTAATCAGAGGCAGGTGAAAATAATCAGCACCCATGGCAACCAAGAAAACAAAACCCAGGGGTGCTGAAACAGAACTAAGGTAGTCTATAACTAAACAAAACATGATCCGGGCAACAGATTATGACATCACTAGCATTTGCTCTATCGATCATCTTTTATTAACATTTATTAGTGGTAAGTACGTACACATTTTACTATTTAAAATGTGTTTAATCAAAGGCATACTGAAATGAAATGTTTTTATTTAAACGGGGATAGCAGATCCATTCTATGTGTCATACTTGATCATTTCACGATATTGCCATATTTTTGCTGAAAGGATTTAGTATAGAACAACGACGATAAAGTTCGCAACTTTTGGTCTCTGATTAAAAAAAAGCCTTGCCCCTACCGGAAATAGCGTGACGTAGTCAGTTGATCGCCTCCTCATATTTTCCTATTGTTTTCAATGCAGCTAGAGCGATTCGGACCGAGAAAGCGACGATTACCCCATTAATTTGAGCGAGGATGAAAGATTCGTGGATGAGGAACGTTAGAGTGACGGACTAGAATGCAGTGCAAGACATATCTTTTTTCGCTCTGACCGTAACGTAGGTACAAGCTGGCTCATTGGATTCCACACTCTCTCCTTTTTCTATTGTGGATCACGGATTTGTATTTTAAACCACCTCGGATACTATATCCTCTTGAAAATGAGAGTCGAGAACGCGAAATGGACATTCACAGTGACTTTTATCTTCACGACAATACATCGACGAAACACTTTAGCTATGGAGCTAACGTGATAGCATCGTGCTTAACTGCATATAGAAACAAAATAAATAAATCCCTGACTGGAAGGATAGACAGAAGATCAACAATACTATTAAACCATGAACATGTAAATACACGGTTAATGCTTTCCAGCTTGGCGAAGCTTAAAAATGCTGTTGCCAACGACGCCATTGAAGCTAACTTAGTAACGGGACCTCACAGAGCTATGATAAAAACATTAGCGCTCCACCTACGCCAGCCAGCCCTCATCTGCTCATCAACACCCGTGCTCACCTGCGTTCCAGCGATCGACGGAAGGACGAAGGAATTCCCCACGATCATCCGTGTGGTCGGTGGCTAGCGTCGGCTAGCGCGTCTGCTATCCGAGTCAAAGTCTTCCTGGTTGTGTTGCTGTAGTCCGCCGCTAATACACCGATCCCACCTACAACTTTCTTCTTTGCAGTCTTCATTGTTCATTAAACAAATTGCAAAAGACTCACCAACACAGATGTCCAGAATACTGTGGAATTATGAGATGAAAACAGAGCTATTTTGTATTGGATTCAATGGGGTACCGATACTTCTGTTTCACTGGTTACGTCACGCGCATACGTCATCATCCAAAGACGTTTTCAACCGGAAGTTTAGCGGGAAATTTAAAATTGCACTTTATAAGTTAACCCGGCCGTATTGGCATGTGTTGCAATGTTAAGATTTCATCATTGATATATAAACTATCAGACTGCGTGGTCGGTAGTAGTGGGTTTCAGTAGGCCTTTAAGTGTCTGAGGCCTATATTATAATAATAATAATAATAATAATAATACCTGGGATTTATATAGCGCCTTTCTAAGTACCCAAAGTCGCTTTACATGTTTTTCTGAACCCATCAATCATTCACACCTGGTGGTGGTAAGCTACTTTCGTAGCCACAGCTGCCCTGGGGTAGACTGTATATAAGGCTTAAACCTGGATTAAGCTTCTATGCAGTTGTTTTTTTTAGCTTTCTTCGTCATGAGAGAACAATGGCAATTGAAGAGCGGCGAGGAGGGTTCAGGAGCTATATATATATATATATATATATATATATATATATATATATATATATATATATATATATATATATATATATATATCCATTCCATCCATCCGTTTCCTACCGCTTGTCCCTTACGTTGTCGCGGGGGTGCTGGAGCCTATCCCAGCTGCATTCGAGCGGAAGGCGGGGTACACCCCGGACAAGTCGCCACCTCATCGCAGGAGCTATATGTAATCAAATAAATTTAAAAAGTCACTTTTATTGCAAATGTTGATCCAAAATTGGGGGAAAAAGTCAACTTCAAGCCAACAGGAAAGTTGGTAATTTCAAAAATTTACATTTTTGGGGGCGTCTCAATTACTTGTGTTTATTTGCTATTCGTGGGTGAACTCTGAAAATAACCTTGGGAAATAGCTTGGATTTACCGCAATCCTGTAACAGTGTCGTGGATCTTGGCACGTATGAGCTAATCCATGCATGTATAACAGACCTGGGCAAAATAGGGCCCGCGGGTCACATGCAGCCCCAATCCGGCCCGCAGGACGTTCTACATAATTTTTTTAGACCTTCAACATCAAAAGTGTATTTGCCATTATGATGTGCAGTGATGTTTTTAAATGAGCGTAAATCTTGAACTATAGAAAGTATTGCAATGGTTGAAATCTGCACTTTTGAGTGTTCTAGGAGTTATTAGCGTAATCTAGGTCACAGCAGCTCAGACCATGAACAAAGAAGAGTGGGCGGGGCTTGTTTTCAGAGCAGCTAGCCCCAAACACATGTGTCAGGAACAGATGCAGAATCAGATTTTTTACAACAAAGTTCTGCATAAAAGTGATAATATATCATATTGTAGGTGTTTATTACACTTTGCATTCATATTTTGCTGTTTGTTACATTGTTGTTGTGTTTTGCTTGATTGTAAAAGATACACAACTATTGAGGAGCTGGTCTGAGAAGTAAAAGATGTTCATATCTTGTTAATATTCAGTGTTTTATTGTTCATAGTTAATATTGTAAATCCCCCTTTATTTATTTTCATGTACTGTATTTTCCGCACTATAAGGCGCACCTAAAAACCTCAAATTTTCTCAAAAACGGACAGTGCGACTTATAATCCGGTGCGCCTTATAAATGGACCAATATTGAGCCACAACAGGTCTCGCAACTACAGGATGCATAACGTAACCTCAGCCTCTACTGTAGCGTCTATTCTATGCGCCTTATAATGCGGTGCGCCTTATATATGAAGAAAGTTTTAAAATAGGCCATTCATTGAAGGTGCGCCTTATAATCCGGTGCGCTTTATAGTTGTCACACCGTGGTGAGGGAAGTCCTGTTTTGGGGTTGTCTGGCACATTTCCTGTTTTATTTTGAAAATTCTAATCCTCCTCTCGTTTCAGGCCACTTGCCCTTCCTCCTGTGTCACTGGTCTGATGTCTCTCCTGATTGCCTGATTGTGCCCACCTGTGTCACCCTCCCTCATGTGTATATAGTCCTCGTCTTCCCCTGTCTTGTTGCCAGAGTATATCGTCTCGCTACGTACCTCCAGCCTTGTCCACAGCCTTGTTCACAGCCATCAACCAAGTTTGATAAGTATTGTCTCGCTTTGTTTATTGATTCCTTTGTTCCCTCTGAGAGAGTGATTTTCTTTTGCTAAGTTTTTTTGGTCAAGTCTTTTGTATCAATTTTCATAGTGCCTTGTCTTCCTTTTTTTCCCCTCCTTCTGGAGCGCTTTTAGTTTTCAGGCTTCTCAAATACTTTATACATACTTTCTGTTTATAGCGTCTCAATTTTTTAGCATGAGAGAATTTCCTTTTTGTAGATTATTATAGATTGTTGTTTTTTTTGTGTATTCGACTCATAGAACTTTTTGGCTATTGCCTGTTCCTCCTTATGGAGTGATTTTCTGTTTATTGCCTTATGTCCTATGCTAATACCCTATAGGTGCTTGAATATATCTTAGATAGATTTTGTAGCCACTTTCTTTAATCACTCTGTCCTAGAGATAGCAAGGAATTATTTAAATAAAGGTCTGAGTCAATTGTCACTCCTCTGCATCTGAGTCCTCATTTACGCCAAGACTTAACAGTATACTCTGGCCAGTATGGACTCAGCAGAGGCTAAACAACTGACGGAAATCCTGCACACCCAGGAATCCCGGCTCGCCCGACAGGAGGAGTTTCAGACGGCGATGGCAGCAAACATGGGTCACCTGTCCTCCCAGCTACAAGGACTACTTGAGCAGTTTGCTCGACCGATTCCGGCGTCCCAGCCCCCCACGCCACCCGCTGCTCCCACCCTGTCTTCACCTCCTCCCGGAGCCGGATGCAAGCTGGCTCCTCCGGCGCCATACGCTGGCGCTCCCGGTTTGTGCAAGACCTTTTTGATTGACTGTGCTATTCATTATGAACTGATGCCCCATGCATTTCCCACTGACCGCTCCAAGATTGCTTTCATGATTTCCCATCTTACGGATAGAGCCAAGGCGTGGGCTTCTGCCGAATGGGGGCGGAACTCGTCACTCTGCCACTCATTTAAAGACTTTCAAGCTGCTCTAACAAGAACTTTTGACCCGGTGTCCTCCAGCAGAGAAAAGGCACAAGAGCTAAGCAGCATAAAGCAGGGCAGCGGCTCCGTGTGCGACTACGCCATCCGCTTCCGCACGCTGGCAGCTGAAAGTGGGTGGGACGACATGGCGCTCTATGATGTTTTTCTTAAGGGGCTCGGAGCTTCCATACAGGACCTCCTCATTCCCCTGGACCTACCCGATAACCTAGATGCCCTCATCGCGCTCGCTATCAGGACGGACAACAGACTAGCCCAGCTCAAACGACAGCGAGGAGGAGGATCGGAAGCTGCAGGGAGAACCACCCGTCCTTTCGCACCTAGCTGGTCGACGACTCGGCGCCCACCTCCGGAGCTACTTCCTCACCTACGCACAAATCAGGAGGAGGAACCCATGCAGCTGGGGAGAGCCCGACTGACCCCAGAGGAGCGACGCAAGCGGCTGATGGAGGGAAGATGTTTCTACTGTGGAGAGGGTGGCCATCTTGTCGTTTCGTGTCCAACCAAGGGACCCCAGGCGGTGAGTCACGTTCCGGCTGTTCCTCAGATGCCACGTATTCTTACCAAGATCACGATAACTCATCACACGACCACAATTCTAGAGGCGCTAATAGACTCTGGGGCAGATGAGAGTCTGATGGACTGGGGTTTAGCTAGGAGACTAGGACTCAAGTCAGAACCACTAGCTAAACCCATTAGGGCCAGTTCTCTAAATGGTAAGGAGCTTTTCACCATCACACACATCAGTGAACCTTTCCAAATGAACATAGACGGCCATCAGGAACAAATTTGTCCATACCTGATTATTTCTCCCTCTCATTCGCTAATTTTGGGGTATCCATGGCTGTACCAGCATAACCCTCGTGTTGACTGGAAAACAGGGAAGATCAGTGTATGGGGAAGGGAATGTACCCAGAAATGTAGTTTTTCTACTGTCCAAAAGAAAAATGTCAAGGAAATTAATCTTTTTTCTGCCAATCCTGCCACAGACTCAGAATTTCCAGACCTGAATTCTGTTCCCTCCTGTTACCACCACCTACGACAAGTTTTCAGCAAGACTAAGGCTCTGTCACTTCCACCCCACCGTTCCTACGACTGTGCCATTGATTTACTGCCCGGGGCCACTATTCCCAAGGGGCGCCTGTACTCTGTCTCTGGTCCAGAAAGGGCAGCCATGAATGAATACATCTCTGCATCACTGAAAGCTGGCTTGATCCGCCCGTCGTCATCGCCAGCAGGAGCAGGGTTCTTCTTTGTGAAGAAGAAAGACGGGTCGTTAAGACCCTGCATTGATTACAGCCCACTCAATGACATTACTATTAAGAACCGTTACCCTCTTCCCCTCATATCCTCTGTCTTCGACCAACTCCAACAGGCCAAAATATTCACCAAACTGGATCTACGCAACGCTTACCATCTGGTCCGAATTAAAGAGGGAGACGAGTGGAAGACTGGATTCAACACACCCAGCGGCCACTATGAATACAGGGTCATGCCCTTCGGACTCACCAATGCCCCCGCCGTGTTCCAAGCAATGATCAATGAAGTTCTAAGAGACTTCCTGGACCATTTTGTGTACGTCTACCTTGACGATATATTGATTTATTCTCCTGACAGTGACACTCACCAAGTCCACGTAACACAGGTTTTAAAGAGACTTTTGGACAATGACTTGTATGTTAAAGCTGAAAAGAATGTTTTTCATGCCGACACTGTCTCCTTCCTGGGCTTCATTGTAGCTCCTGGAAGAGTGCAGATGGATCCGGCTAAAGTTAGCGCTGTGGCCGATTGGCCTACACCTGACAACCGCAAGAAGGTTCAGCAATTCTTGGGTTTTGCTAACTTTTACAGGCGGTTTGTCAGAAGCTTCAGCGCAATAGCTGCTCCTCTCCATGCTCTTACCTCTCCCCAGGTGCGGTTCCACTGGTCTCCGGAAGCAGAGAGGGCATTCCAGACACTCAAACTCCGCTTCACCTCAGCGCCCATCCTCACCATTCCGGACCCGCAGCGCCAGTTCGTCGTGGAGGTGGACGCTTCTAATGAAGGAGTGGGAGCGGTCCTGTCTCAACGTTCTCAACAGGACGGCAAGATGCATCCATGTGCCTTTCTGTCGCGGCGGCTGTCCAAAGCTGAAAAAAACTATGATGTCGGCAATCGTGAGTTGCTGGCAGTGAAGCTCGCCTTGGAGGAATGGAGGCATTGGCTCGAGGGGGCCGAACACCCGTTCATCGTCTGGACAGATCACAAGAACCTGGAATACATAAAGAAGGCTAAGAGACTCAACTCTCGCCAGGCCAGGTGGGCGCTTTTTTTAAATCGCTTTTCCTTCTCGCTCTCCTACAGGCCGGGGTCCCGCAACGTCAAGCCAGACGCCTTGTCACGATTATTCGACCCCGAGCTTGAGGCCAAGCAACCTGAGACTATCCTTCCACTGAACTGTGTGGTAGGAGCGGTAACTTGGCCAATAGAAACAGAGGTAAAGCAAGCTAACGGTGTGGCCCGCCACCTAGGGGATGTCCTGTTAATCGATTGTTTGTCCCCACTGAGCTGCGTCCCCGGGTGATTCATTGGGCTCACACCTCGCGGCTTTCGTGCCATCCGGGAGTTAAAAGAACCATGTTTGTGATCTCCCGGCGGTTCTGGTGGCCAGCCATGGAGACGGAGGTCCGGGAGTACGTAGAGGCCTGTTCGGTCTGTGCCAGGAACAAAATGTCTTCCAGGTCTCGCATGGGACTTCTCCAGCCGCTCCCCATTCCCTCCAGACCGTGGTCAGACATCTCGATGGACTTCGTTACAGGCCTCCCGGTCTCACAAGGTAACACCACCGTCCTCACCGTGGTCGACAGATTCTCCAAAATGGTCAGATTCATTGCTATGCCTAAATTACCATCCGCCAAAGAGACGGCAGAGACTATGATGACTAATGTATTCCGAGTTCATGGATTTCCCAAAGACATTGTTTCAGACCGGGGACCACAGTTTGTATCACGGTTCTGGGGGGAGTTCTGCCGACTCATTGGAGCCAAGGCCAGCCTGACATCAGGATATCATCCAGAAGCCAACGGCCAGACCGAACGACTTAACCAGCAGCTGGAAACCGGCCTCCGGTGCTTGGTCTGCCAGAACCCCTCCACATGGAGCAAACACCTGGTCTGGGTAGAGTATGCGCACAATTCGCTGCCTACATCAGCCACCGGCCTCTCTCCCTTTCATTGTGCCTTAGGGTACCAGCCCCCTCTCTTTCCAGAGAATGACGCAGAAGTGTCGGTCCCCTCCGCCCATGCCATGGTCCGACGTTGTCGCCGCATTTGGGCAGCCGCCCGTCAAGTATTGACCAGACAACAAGATCGGATGAAGAGAGCGGCAGACCGCAAGAGACGACCTGCGCCTGCGTACGAACCCGGTCAGAGAGTCTGGCTTTCAGCCAAGAACTTACATCTCAAGGTCACATCAAGGAAACTGGCACCACGCTTTGTAGGTCCATTCCCAATTACCAAGCTCGTCGGACCTGCAGCGGTTCGGCTTCGTCTGCCCCGATCCCTCCGCGTCCATCCCACCTTCCACGTCAGTCAGGTCAAACCAGCCAAAGAAAGCACCATGGTCCCAGCCACCACGTCCCCTCCAACACCCGAAGTAATTGAAGGTGGACCAGTATACAAAGTTAAACGTTTGTTGGCAGTGCGCAACCGGGGTCGGGGCAGACAATTCCTGGTGGATTGGGAAGGATACGGACCTGAAGAGAGACAGTGGGTTCCTTCCCGCCACATTGTCGACCCCACTCTCATCAGGGACTTCTACAGAGACCACCCCGAACAGTCTGGGCCGTCCGGAGTCGGCCATAGAGGGGGGGGGGTACTGTCACACCGTGGTGAGGGAAGTCCTGTTTTGGGGTTGTCTGGCACATTTCCTGTTTTATTTTGAAAATTCTAATCCTCCTCTCGTTTCAAGCCACTTGCCCTTCCTCCTGTGTCACTGGTCTGATGTCTCTCCTGATTGCCTGATTGTGCCCACCTGTGTCACCCTCCCTCATGTGTATATAGTCCTCGTCTTCCCCTGTCTTGTTGCCAGAGTGTATCGTCTCGCTACGTACCTCCAGCCTTGTCCACAGCCTTGTTCACAGCCATCAACCAAGTTTGATAAGTATTGTCTCGCTTTGTTTATTGATTCCTTTGTTCCCTCTGAGAGAGTGATTTTCTTTTGCTAAGTTTTTTTGGTCAAGTCTTTTGTATCAATTTTCATAGTGCCTTGTCTTCCTTTTTTTTCCCTCCTTCTGGAGCGCTTTTAGTTTTCAGGCTTCTCAAATACTTTATACATACTTTCTGTTTATAGCGTCTCAATTTTTTAGCATGAGAGAATTTCCTTTTTGTAGATTATTATAGATTGTTGGTTTTTTTGTGTATTCGACTCATAGAACTTTTTGGCTATTGCCTGTTCCTCCTTATGGAGTGATTTTCTGTTTATTGCCTTATGTCCTATGCTAATACCCTATAGGTGCTTGAATATATCTTAGATAGATTTTGTAGCCACTTTCTTTAATCACTCTGTCCTAGAGATAGCAAGGAATTATTTAAATAAAGGTCTGAGTCAATTGTCACTCCTCTGCATCTGAGTCCTCATTTACGCCAAGACTTAACAATAGTGCGGAAATACGGTACACTTTGGGTAA
>NC_084744.1:40792165-40897165 GCF_033978785.1 Entelurus aequoreus | reverse complement strand
TGGACGTATCTTTTTTCGCTCTGACCGTAACTTAGGTACAAGCTGGCTCATTGAATTCCACACTCTCTCCTTTTTCTATTGTGGATCCCGGATTTGTATTTTAAACCACCTCGGATACTATATCCTCTTGAAAATGAGAGTCGAGAACGCGAAATGGACATTTAAAGTGACTTTTATCTCCACGACAATACATTGGTGACACACTTAGCTACTGAGCTAACGTGCTAGCATCGTTCTCAAATGAAGATAGAAACAAAAGAAATAAACCCCTGACTGGAAGGATAGACAGAAGATCAACAATACTATTAAACCATGTACATGTAACTACACGGTTAAAAATTCTCAGCCTGGTAAGGCTTAACAATGCTGTTGCTAACGACGCTAAGGCTAATTTAGCAACTTAGCAACCGGACCTCACAGAACTATGATAAAAACATTAGCGCTCCACCTACGCCAGCCAGCCCTCATCTTCCCATCAACAGCCGTGCTCACCTGCGTTCCAGCGATCAACGGCGCGACGAAGGACTTCATCCGTGGGTTTGGCGGCAAGCATCGGCTAGGCGTCTGCTAAGTAAGTAGTCCTTGTTGTGTTGCTGTAAGTATTGTACTTAGCTGCTAATACACCGATCGATCCCACCTACAACGTTCTTCTTTGCAGCCTCCATTGTTCATTAAACAAATTGCAAAAGATTCACCAACACAGATGTCCAGAATACTGTGGAATTTTGTCGAAGAAAACAAGAGGTTTCTGTATCGGGTTCGATGGGGTCCAACCACTTCCGTGGATTTTGTGACATCACGCGTATAAATCATATCCAAAGGAGTTTTTCAACCGGAAGTGTGGCGGGAATTTTAAAATTGCACTTTATAAGTTAACCCGGCCGTATTGGCATGTGTTTCAATGTTAAGATTTCATCATTGATATATAAACTATCAGACTGCGTGGTCGGTAGTAGTGGCTTTCAGTAGGCCTTTAACATGTTTATTATCTGGGAGACTGACACAGGCATTTAGCTTTTCCACCCACCATCCTGACTCACGGTTTCAACATTTGGTTCTTCTTAAAAGTGTATTAAATCACTTTGTACTTTCTGCAACCATTGGCCTTCCGAATGTAAAGTGAGTGGAGACAATTTGGAGACAGCACTATAGCAATATCAGAGAAGTGCTGCTTTGACTCTTTGTCTTGTTGTTAAACTTGCACGTGAACTTCTTTTTGGACAATTTTGCAGCCGAATACGCCAAATTCATACAACATGACATAGGCCAACGTACAACAGCTATAAGGTATAATGCAATCGCCACTCATGTTAATTACCAAACCGTATCTTAGAATGTAGGCTGAACAGCTATAACAGGGGTGTCCAAACTTTTTCCACTGAGGGCCGCACACTGAAAAATCAAAACAAGCCGGGGCCATTTTGATATTTTTTATTTTAAAATCCAATACAATATATGTATAAAAAAATATACATTTAGGCCTCCACTCAGGCTTGATCCCGGGGACCCTAAAGGGTTTTGGTCAAAAAAATATAAAAAATGTGTCATTATTCAGTATTATTATTTTTATAATTATTCAAGTAATCTCTAGATCAACATGAGGTCTTTCTGTCAATATAACGTTATTAAAGATTTAAGTTGTATGCTCTTTTTGTCAAAGAAAACCCTGTTTTTTTATGGAAAAAACACAAAATATGTAATATTTTCACCCAATAAAATTTTTAAGTGGATTATTTAAAATTATATAATAATTGGAGCCTTAAAAAGGTCAATAACTCATAACAACATTGATTTTAATTCATTATTATTATTATTTTTAGCAATGACACTTAAGAACAAATCACACAAAAATTATTGGGGTTCCAAAAGGGTCCTACTCATTAAAGTGTTAAAAAATAAATTATATATTTTTTTAACTGTTTACTTTTAACACAATAATCTCGAGATCAACTTCAGATCTATCCATCAATTATAAGTTGTATTGTTGTTTATGTTTTTTGTTTGATCGTTTTAGACCCTTTTGAAAAAAAAAAAAAACAGCTTAGTTTTTTATATGGCAAACACAAAATATGCAGCATTTTCCCCAAAGAATATCTCAAAGTGGAATATTTAATGTGACGTAATTGAAGCCTTGAATAGGTCAATAATTCATAACATTGATTTTGATTAATTATTTTTTTAAGAAATAAACAGCCTGCATGGCAGCTTTGTGTTATTAGAGACAACATTGCAACTTGTTCTTGTTACATTTCACCTGTTTGCTCTTTTTTATACCACTTTTTATGTTTTTTTTTTTTTAATAGTATTTTTAGAATGTGCTGTGGGGCCGTTAAAAAATTACCTGTGGGCCGCAAATGGCCCCCGGGCCGCACTTTGGACACCCCTGAGCTATAAGGTATGATGCAATCGATGCTCATGTTAATTACCAAATCGTAACTTAAAATGTTTGCTGAACAACTATAAGGTATGATATAATGGCCACTTATTAAGTAAGGATGTGAAATCACAGATGCAAAAATTCAATATAGTACACATATTGCAGGGTTCGGCGATGTGGCCCTCAGTGAAACGACTTCGACACCCCTGCTCTACAACAAGGAATAGTCCGCAATTGTTTTCCTTCTGATAAAGTGTTGGGTGTGTTTTATGTATTAAAACAACATTGAACACAGGCCGCTTCTGTTCTTCTGTACCTGACTCTGAAAACTGAGAATCCATTCGCATCCTCTCAAGCAGGTGCTCCAGAATCTTCTCTGGTGTACCCGCCATGACCTTGTACCTACAAGCACACGCGACGCAAAGGTCATCAAGCAACCGTAGCAAAGCATGATTAGACAACGCTTTAAGTGAATGAGCATCTGCTTCATCCAGGTGCCAGAGCAGACATCTTGACCAGGTGAAGTGTGGGTGGCAACACTACCCAGCTTGCTTAGTGGATAACAACATCATAAGAGGGTGTTTCATGTGTCCTGTTATGTCCTTCAGACTCTTGTGTGTGACAAGAGGAGTTGATTAAAGCGAGACCCTGCACAAAATGTTGACACTTGAAGGTTTCGTTGGGATTGTGTTGTGGTATTTTGAAGTTGTCTTGTTCGTCACACAACACAATATCACAAGTGTAAAAAAAAACACCTTGTATTGATGACTCATATTAGAAGAGGAGTGCAGTACCAATCTTCTTCAGACCTCAAGGTGTTATTTCTCTATTTCTGAACAAGAACAAGAATACCTGACATTAAATGAGGGAGCTGAGGTCAATTGTTAACTTTCACTATTTCCAACTGATCGAATGCAGCAAGAAGCTGTTGATTAAATTGTTATTCCTAGTCATTACATTAGGAATTCAGAAAATGAGATCAAAGTTAGAATTACTGTATATTTGGCATTTTGTTTTTTATCGCACTCATGAGACTATATACCTGAATATCATTCTTCTTCTTCTATAGCTCATTTAAGGTCATTTAAGATTTATGAAGAAAATACTGATATAATTTCATCGCCAAAAATTATAATTGTCTTCAATGTAATTAAAAAATATGTTTGATTGCAGCTGGGATAGGCTCCAGCGCCCCCGCGACCCCGAAAGGGACAAGCGGTAGAAAATGGATGGATGGATGTTTGATTCTGTACTTTACAGCAGTAAACCTCTCAGCAAATGTCTACATTTTAACTTGAACCAAAGAGTGCAAAACAATAATAAAATTGCCGCATACTAAAAGGTGTAAATATACCATATTTTTCGGACCATAGGGCGCACCGGATTATAAAACGCACCACCGATGAATAGTCCATTTCCGATTGTTTTTCATATATATATATATATATATATATATATATATATATATATATATATACATATATATATATATATATATATATATATATATATATATATATATATATGTATATATATATATATATATATATATATATATGTATATATATATATATATATATATATATATATATATATATATATATATATATATATATATATATATATATATATATATATATACCGTATTTTTCGGAGTATAAGTCGCTCCGGAGAATAAGTCGCACCGGCCGAAAATGCATAATAAAGAAGGAAAAAAACCTATATAAGTCGCACTGGAGTATAAATCGCATTTTTTGGGGAAATGTATTTGATAAAACCCAACAGCAAGAATAGACATTTGAAAGGCAATTTAAAATAAATAAAGAATAGTGAACAACAGTCTGAATAAGTGTACGTTATATGAGGCATAAATAACCAACTGAGAACGTGCCTGGTATGTTAACGTAACGTATTATGGTAAGAGTCATTCAAATAACTATAACATATAGAACATGCTATACGTTTACCAAACAATCTGTCACTCCTAATCGCTAAATCCCATGAAATCTTATACGTCTAATTTCTTACGTGAATGAGCTAAATAATATTATTTGATATTTTACGGTAATGTGTTAATAATTTCACACATAAGTCGCTCCTGAGTATAAGTTGCACCCCCTCCCAAACTATGAAAAAAACTGCGATTTATAGTCCGAAAAATACGGTATATACATATATATATATATATATATATATATATATATATATATATATATACACATATAGTTGGCAATATTATTTTTATTCCATATTTGTTTCCACTACCGCACCTTAAATTGGAGTCCTTAATCTCGTTATATGCATATATAATGACAATAAAGTCCATTCTATTCTATTCTACATATAAGGCGCACCAAATTATAGGGCGTATGAAAGGAGTCATGTACTACTTTATATTAGAAATGGCAACAATGGAGGATGAATGTCACATGACAAGAAGATAGAGAAAAAGAAGAAGCTTATCGACTACGGCGTCGCCACGGACTACAAAGGCGGACGCGCACAATTTTTCAGGATTTATGCAGATCCCAAATACAGATCAGCAGGTACCAGAAGGTAAGAAAAGTTGCTTTTGCATAATATTGTAAAACAAAACGCCAGATAATATGTCTTACCTTATACACACACCATAATAATACTCCTATGTTGAAGCACAGTACAATCCATCAAGTGGTGTGGCTTCATAGCTTACCAAAGTCCTACTAAAACATTTTGATAGATTTTTGAGCGCCGTGTGTAATGTTCTATAATTTCAGTGGAACATTTACAATTTTGGTGTTGTTTACTTGAGTCATATTGCAGTCTACACATATCTCTTATGTGTGACTGCCATCTACTGGTCACACTTATCATTTCACCATGTACCAAATAAAATAACTTTGAGGTCGGTAAGCGAAACCAGAATTATTCCGTACGTTAGGCGCGCCGGGTTATAAGGCGCACTGTCGAGTTTTGAGAAGAAAAAAAAGGATTTTAAGTGTGCCTTATAGTCTGGAAAATACGGTAATCAATATAGAATAGATCCCCCTATTCCCGGGAGTCCCTTTACGAGACCATCCACGCACATAATGTGAGTAATTCAGACGCCCGTAAAAATGTCACAAAAGTTGGCCACTAACAAAGCCTGGATTATGATGCTGCAGCAAGGCCCCCACCACTCGCTTCTCCCCCTCCATACCCTCGTGCTATCTTGGCATTCTCCTCCGATTTTGGATCAACAATAAAATTGACTGTTGTGATCATTAGATTACATTCTGCGACGGAACCCTCTCTGTCTCTTTTCCGAAGAAAGCCAACAAGCTAAAATTGCATAGAAGCACAATCCAGGTTTAAACCCTAAATATGCCTCATAGATACTAACCACTAATGCAGACCTAGGCAAAATAGGGCCCGAGGGCCACATGCGGCCCCTTAAGATTTTCAATCTGGCCCGCCGGACGTTCTACATCATTTTTTTAGACCTTTAACATCAAAAGTGTATTTGCCATTATGATGTGCAGTGATGTATTTAAATGAGCGTAAGTCTTGAACTATAGAAAGTATTTCAATGGTTGAAATCTGCACTTTTGAGTGTTCTAGGAGTTATTAGGGTCATCTAGGTCACAGCAGCTCAGACCAGGAACAAAGCAGAGTGGGCGGGGTTTGTTTACAGAGCAGCCAGCCCCAAACACATGTGTCAGGAACAGATGCGGAAGCATCCATCCATCCATTTTATACCGCTTGTCCCGTTCGGGGTCGCGGGGGGGCTGCTGGAGCCTATCTCAGCTGCATTCGGGCGGAAGGCAAAGTACTAAAATATGTCTATCGAGGATCGATGTTCATATGTTGTTAATATTCAGTGTTTTATTGTTCATAGTTAATATTGTAAGTCCCACTTTCTTTATTTTAACATATATTTTGGGTGTCCCGTTTAGTAAAAAACTGTAAAATTCCATTAGTTTTTTTGAGGTGGTCTGTCATAACTTTCTTAGAATTCTATCGGACATTGTTTTTTGTTTTTTTTATTAGTGTTCCTGAAAAAAAAGGGACCCAAACATACTGTACGGCAGATTTTTACAGCTAAATGTGTACATATCATTTATACACACACATACACATTGGCCCCCCAGACACATTTTGTCTGTCAATGTGGCCCCCAAGTCAAACTATTTGCCCAGCTCTGCACTAATGGATAATAATGAAAGACAATCAATAGACCAGATACCAAACTCAAGTCTATTTAAAATTGGTACTTTTGCATTGACATTGTTTGTACTTGTCATTATCTTACAATAGTTAGTTTGTATTTGTTATATTTAGTTGGGTCAACTAGCCTTGCAAGGTGTCCTTCATTTAATAATTTTTTCAGGAAGATGGCAATTTATGATCATATAATAACTTGTGTTCACCTTGTTGCAGATTTTGAGGCCAACTTATAACAAAATTGACTGGAAAATCTCGTGCTTCCAGATGCTCACAGGGTGATGTCATCTTGCACTGACATCATTGCGTTACGTCATACATCAGGGCTATTCAACAAAATTGTTCGAGGGGCCACATTTTGAGAAAGATAAGAAAAGTGGGGCGGATTTCTCCTATTACCATTAGAGATGTCCGATAATGGCTTTTTTGCCGATATCCGATATTCCGATATTGTCCAACTCTTAATTACCAATACCGATATCAACCGATACCGATATAAACAGTCGTGGAATTAACACATTATTATGCCTAATTTGGACAACCAGGTATGGTGAAGATAAGGTCCTTTTTTAAAAAAATTATAAAATGAAATAAGATAAATACATTAAAAACATTTTCTTGAATAAAAAAGAAAGTAAAACAATTTAAAAACAGTTACATAAAAACTAGCAATTAATGAAAATGAGTAAAATTAACTGTTAAAGGTTAGTACTATTAGTGGACCAGCAGCACGCACAATCATGTGTGCTTACGGACTGTATCCCTTGCAGACTGTATTGATATACACTACCGTTCAAAAGTTTGGGGTCACCCAAACAATTTTGTGGAATAGCCTTCATTTCTAAGAACAAGAATAGACTGTCGAGTTTCAGATGAAAGTTCTCTTTTTCTGGCCATTTTGAGTGTTTAATTGACCCCACAAATGTGATGCTCCAGAAACTCAATCTGCTCAAAGGAAGGTCAGTTTTGTAGCTTCTGTAACGAGCTAAACTGTTTTCAGATGTGTGAACATGATTGCACAAGGGTTTTCTAATCATCATTTAACCTTCTGAGCCAATGACCAAACACATTGTACCATTAGAACACTGGAGTGATAGTGGCTGGAAATGGGCCTCTATACACCTATGTAGATTTTGCACCAAAAACCAGACATTTGCAGCTAGAATAGTCATTTCAATCAATCAATCAATCAATGTTTATTTATATAGCCCTAAATCACAAGTGTCTCAAAGGGCTGTACAAGCCACAACGACATCCTCGGTACAGAGCCCACATACGGGCAAGGAAAACTCACCCCAGTGGGACGTCAATGTGAATGACTATGAGAAACCTTGGAGAGGACTGCATATGTGGGTAACCCCCCCCCCCCCCCCCCCCCCCCCCCCCCCTCTAGGGGAGACCGAAAGCAATGGATGTCGAGTGGGTCTGACATAATATTGTGAAAGTCCAACACATCAGCAAAAGTCCAGTCCATGGTGGGGCCAGCAGGAACCATCCCAAGTGGAGATGAGTCAGCAGCGTAGAGATGTCCCCATCTGATGAACAGGCTAGCGGTCCACCCCGGGTTTGGAGCAGAGTAGAAAAGAAAAGAAAAGAAACGGCAGATCAACTGGTCTAAAAAGGGAGTCTATTTAAAGGCTAGATTATACAAATTAGTTTTAAGATGAGACTTAAATGCTTCTACTGAGGTAGCATCTCTAACTTTTACCGGGAGGGCATTCCATAGTATTGGAGCCCGAATAGAAAACGCTCTATAGCCCGCAGACTTTTTTTGGGCTCTGGGAATCACTAATAAGCCGGAGTTCTTTGAACGCAGATTTCTTGCCGGGACATATGGTACAATACAATCGGCAAGATAGGCAGGAGCTTGACCGTGTAGTATTTTATAAGTAAGTAGTAAAACCTTAAAGTCGCATCTTATACCACATTAGCAATGTATAGAGTGCATTTCTTTAAAGTTAAGACTAGTTTAAAGTTATCTTCATTGAAAAGTACAGTGCTTTTCCTTCAAAAATAAGGACATTTCAATGTGACCCCAAACTTTTGAACGGTAGTGTATATTGATATATAATGTAGGAACCAGAATATTAATAACAGAGAGAAACAACCCTTTTGTGCGAAAGAGTGTGAGTGGGGGAGGGAGGTTTTTTGGGTTGGTGCACTAATTGTATCTTGTGTTTTTAATGTTGATTTAATAAAATAAAAATAAATAAACAAATTAAAAAACGATACCGATAATAAAAAAAACGATACCGATAATTTCCGATATTATATTTTAAAAGCATTTATCGGCCAATAATATCGGCAGGCCGATATTATCGGACATCTCTAACTACCATTATTCATATTTGGAGAATCTTCTGCAGTGGACATTTGTTTTTGGTCTATTTATTTAGTCAGAACTACACATTTGAGGAAAAATAGTCCTGCGGTTTTAGGAATTTGCTGCAAAAGTGTTAGATTTGTAAGGCAAATGTAAGACTTGAACCAAATTCGGGGGCCGGTTCGGTGTCATTGGGCTGCCAGCTGAATAGCCCTGTCATACATGTATGCTGTACTGTAGTGTGAAGTGAAGTGAATTATATTTATATAGACTTTTCTCTAGTGACTCAAAGCGCTTTTACATAGTGAAACCCAATATCTAAGTTACATTTAAACCAGTGTGGGTGGCACTGGGAGAAGGTGGGTAAAGTGTCTTGCCCAAGGACACAACGGCAGTGACTAGGATGGCGGAAGCGGAGATCGAACCTGGAACCCTCAAGTTGCTAACACGGCCACTCTACCAACCGAGCTATACCGCCCCTACTGTATATTGTTTTATTATGCTGTACATTTTATTATGTATCATCATGTATTATTTACACATTATGTACATTATTTACATAATTAAAAAAATGTAAGTTTAGAGTTAGAGTTTGAGTTTATTTCGAACATGCAAGCATACAACATGATACATCACAATTTCCAGTTTATCTTTTCAACATGTTCGAAAAGGAGTAGGAAGAAGCAGAGCTTATTTAATCCTACCCCTTTTCTTTACATAACAGTAAAGGTAAATAAGACGACGGATAAACTACTTATGTCTGTAGAAGAAAAAAAAAATCAACTACATTCTTCCCTTGTTAATCACTATCGATAAATGAACTTACGCAAAGTAGGAATCGTTAATTATAAATCAAATATTGTCAACGCGAGAGCATAAAAAAACTGTTTGTGACCTTCTGAATACAATTTTGAGCATTACGAGTGCCCTCTAGACATGAAAGAACACCCTTTAGTCATCTTTACACTCTTTTATAGTAATGCTGACTAAGGCTGAGCCAATTAATGGCCATGACATTGAACAGCGCGCTCTGATTGATCTCCTTTAGTGGTCAATTCCCCTCTTGTATTGATATTTTTATTTCATTTAGCCATTTTCATGCTTGAAAATACTTAAGGACCAAAACATCGTAGAATATGCTTTAAAAAAAAAGTTTAATCTAGGATTTGTTGAAACAATACTTGAAGCGCGATGTGGCGAGGGATGACTATGAGAAATACTTAATAAAAAAATATATGCAAATGTGCGGGAGGCGCAAATGCTAAATCGCAAAGATCTGCTGTACATTGATCCTGTGCAGTTTTATCACACAGCACAATGCCACAGATGTCACGAGTTTTGAGGGAGCATACAGTCGGCATGCTGACTGCAGGAACGTCCGCCAGAGCTGTTGCCCGTAAATTGAATGTGCATTTCTCTACCATAAGCCATTTCAGAGAATTTGGCAGTACATCCAACCGGCCTCACAAGAATGTCTGCACAAACTGAGAAATCGTCTCGTCTCTGCACGCTCGTCGTCCTCAGCTGCCGTTTACAAGAAACAGCAACAATCCATTACTCTTTAAAGTCCTACTGAAATGAAATGTTTTTATTCAAACGGGGATAGCAGATCCATTCTATGTGTCATACTTGATCATTTCGCGATATTGCCATATTTTTGCTGAAAGGATTTAGTAGAGAACATCGACGATAAAGTTCGCAACTTTTGATTGCTGATAAAAAAAGCCTTGCCTGTACCGGAAGTAGCGTGACGTCGCAGGTTGAAGGGCTCCTCACATTTCCCCATTGTTTACACCAGCAGCGAGAGCGATTCGGACCGAGAAAGCGAGGATTACCCCATTAATTTGAGCGAGGATGAAAGATTAGTGGATGAGGAACGTGAGAGTGAAGGACTAGAGTGCACTGCAGGACATATCTTTTTTCGCTCTGACCGTAACTTAGGTAAAAGGGCTCATTGGATTCCACACTTTCTCCTTTTTCTATTGTGGATCACGGATTTGTATTTTAAACCACCTCGGATACTATATCCTCTTGAAAATGAGAGTCGAGAACGCGAAATGGACATTCACAGTGACTTTTATCCCCACGACAATACATCGGTGAAGCACTTTAGCTACGGAGCTAACGTGATAGCATCGTGCTTAAATGCAGATAGAAACAAAAGAAATAAGCCCCTGACTGGAAGGATAGACAGAAGATCAACAATACTACTATCAGGAGACACCGAACCAAACACTGGACTTGTAACTACACGGTTAATGCTGTGCCGCCTGTCGAAGCCTAGCAATGCTGTTGCTAACAACGCCATTGAAGCTAACTTAGCTACGGGACCTCGTCAGAGCTATGATAAAAACATTAGCGCTCCACCTACGCCAGCCCTCATCTGCTCATCAACACCCATGCTCACCTGTATTCCAGCGATCGACGGCGCGACGAAGGACTTCACCCGATCATCGATGCGGTCGACGGCTAGCGTCGGATAGCACGTCTGCTATCCAAGTCAAAGTCCTCCTGGTTGTGTTGCTGCAGCCAGCCGCTAATACACCGATCCCACCTACAGCTTTCTTCTTTGCAATCTCCATTGTTCATTAAAAAAAATTGCAAAAGATTCACCAACACAGATGTCCAGAATACTGTGGAATTTTGTGATGAAAACAGAGCTGATTGTATTGGATACAATGTGTCCGAATACTTCCGTTTCCACCATTGACGTCACGCGCATACGTCATCATACACAGACGTTTTGAACCGGAAGTTCTCCGGGAAATTTAAAATTGCACTTTATAAGTTAACCGGGCCGTATTGGCATGTGTAGGAATGTTAAGATTTCATCATTGATATATAAACTATCAGATTGCGTGGTCGGTAGTAGTGGGTTTCAGTAGGCCTTTAAGAACATTAATACATGTATTTGTAGGTGTGCTGTATCCCCACCTGGATGAAACATTATGATAATATGAAATGATTATTAGTATTTACATGTAATGGGAGGATGAAGCTCCCTGGATGGAGGATTGGCTGCTTCTGAGGCTCTTTTCTAAAACCAGGACATCCTGACCATGCTCCTTAAGACGCACTGTGTTGGCCTCCACATCCTTCACAGCAAAAAAAAAGGAAAAAGCTCAAGTTACAGTGCATGCACTTTTATTTCAAGGCAGAAAAGAAAATCAATTGCGGTGATCATTGTACAAATCGCTGTGATCCAAACTCTCTGAAACACAATTTTCTAATAAAAATGTAAATAACATATAGAGTAGTTTGTACGGTGTTTGTTACTATTAACATACAACATGTGATAGGATCCGTAAAATATGTCATAGTAAGTCAAGTGTGCGGATATGGATTTGATGGCTGCATTACTAGGTTTTTGCCAGCAGAGGGCAACGATAAAAAGATAAAGAAACAAACCCTTAAAATCCTGTTGAAGTCGTCCTTGTTCACTCTCAGGAAGTGACAGTCGTCCTCTCTTAGGACAATGGAGGCCGCACGGGGGGCATCATTGACGAGCGCCAGCTTCCCAAAGTCGTCCCCCTCATGGAGTGTGCAGACCACGCCCTGCAGGGCCAAGTGTGCCCATCAGATTAGCAGCCAGGACACGGCAGAATCGGATAAAAACACCAACTTTTCCATAAATGACGACGTTGACCGAGCCCTTCAGGATGATGTACCACGATGTACCCTCCTCGCCTTGACTGAACACTGAGATGATTAAGAAAATAAGACAGTCGTGAGTTACTTGTACGGTGTCAAATTGGAATAATATGACATTACTTACACAGAGTCCCTGCTTTGGCGTGGGACTCAAATATGAGCACCCCCATCAGTTCTCTCTTGACCTGTGCAACATATTTCTAAACTATTATTAACAATAATTTTTAGTGTCATAACATTTTAGGGTAAGTTCATAATCATTCATGATAAATAAGAAAACAATCACACTGTGCAGTTCTTAAAGCAGTTTTTATATGGAGTTCATTAGAATACAGTGCAATGTTTCCCATACATTTTTTTTTGTAGCGGCCCCTATATTTTGCCAATATTCAGACCCCTCTGAATTCTAAAAAGCTATTTGCAACAAATCTACCAATTTTTTTCTCGTGGACACTTTTGTATCACACTCCTCAACGAGCAGGGCCCTCTTTTTTTGTACAAACCCCAAAACCAGTCAAGTTGCCACGTTGTGTAAAGGGTAAATAAAAACAGAATACATCCATCCATCCATTTCCTACCGCTTGTCACAATGATTTGCAAATCCTTTTCAACCTATATTCAATTGAATAGACTGCAAAGACAAGATACTTAATGTTCGAATTTTTTTGCAAATATTAGCTCATTTGGAATTTGATGCCTGCAACATGTTTAAAAAAAGCTGGCACAAGTGGCCAAAAAGATTGAGAAAGTTGAGGAATGCTCATCAAAGAATTATTTGGAACATCCCACAGGTGAACAGGCTAATTGGGAACAGGTGGGTGCCATGATTGGGTATAAAAGCAGCTTCCATGAAATGCTCAGTCATTCACAAACAAGGATGGGGCGAGGGTCACCACTTTGTCCACAAATGCCTGAGCAAATTGTCCAATAGTTTAAGAACAACATTTCTCAACCAGCAATTGCAAGGAATTTAAGGATTTCACCATCTACGGTCCGTAATATCATCAAAGGGTTCAGAGAATCTGGAGAAATCACTGCACGTAAGCAGCTAAGCCTGTGACCTTCGATCCCTCAGGCGATACTGCATCAAAAAGAAACACTTCAGAAAACCGCTGTCAGTAACTACAGTTGGTCGCTACATCTGTAAGTGCAAGTTAAAACTCTACTATGCAAAGTGAAAGCCATTTATCAACAACACCCAGAAACGCCGCCGGCTTCGCTGGGCCCAAGCTCATCTAAGATGGACTGATGCAAAGTGGAAAAGTGTTCTGTGGTCTGACCAGTCCACATTTCAAATTGTTTTTGGAAACTGTGGATGTCGTGTCCTCCGGAACAAAGAGGAAAAGAACCATCCGGATTGTTCTAGGCGCAAAGTGTAAAAGGCAGCATCTGTGATGGTATGGGGGTGTATTAGTGCCCAAGACATGGGTAACTTACACATCTGTGAAGGCGCCATTAATGCTGAAAGGTACATACAGGTTTTGGAGCAACATATGTTGCCATCCAAGCAACCTTATTATGGACGCCCCTGCTTATTTCAGCAAGACAATGCCAAGCCACGTGTTACAACAGCGTGGCTTCATAGTAAAAGAGTGCGGGTACTAGACTGGCCTGCCTGTAGTCCAGACCTGTCTCCCATTGAAAATGTGTGGCACATTATGAAGCCTAAAATACCACAACGGAGACCCCCGGACTGTTGAACAACTTAAGCTGTACATCAAGCAAGAATGGGAAATAATTCCACTTCAAAAATGTGTCTCCTCAGTTCCCAAACGTTTACTGAGTGTTGTTAAAAGGAAAGGCCATGTAACACAGTGGTAAAAATGCCCTTGTGACAACTTTTTTGCAATGTGTTGCTGCCATTAAATTCTAAGTTAATGATTATTTGCAAAAAATAAAGTTTACCAGTTCAAACATGAAATATCTTGTCTTTGCAGTCTATTCAATTGAATATAAGTTGAAAAGGATTTGCAAATCATTGTATTGTCTTTTTATTTACCATTTACACAATGTGACAACTTCACTGCTTTTGGCTTTTGTGTATTGTTTTGCTGTTTATGTTACTTGCTCACTTTGGGCCTTATTCTCCCATGTGTTTAAGTGGAAAAAAAAGGTATGCATGGATTCGTAGATTCTCCCACTCTTTGAGCACCTTCATCCAAGAAGCGCACTTTGGGTGGAGCTACCCTTAAATATGGCCATTCTGGGTGTCTCATTCAGTAAAAAAACGTTAAATTCCATTCAATTTTTAAGGCGGTCTTTCATAACGTTTTTAGCATTCAATCAGACATTATTGTGAGGTTTTGCATTATTGTTTCTAAAAATCAGATATACCGGCCCTCAGACACATTTTTTTTCTCTAAATGTGGCCCCCCCAAATCAAAATAATTGCCCAGGCCTGCCTACTTTATTCCATGCACTTTGAGAGTAGCCCCTAAATGCACTTAATGAGGCAGTATAGAATGACGATGGGGATGATGACGATTTATGTAGCTATTATACTGTTTTGTATTTATTTATCATATTTTTTTGTATGAATGTCTCTCACTGCGAGCAAACTTTACCTGCAGGTACAAATAAAGAAATCTAATTAATCTAATCTAAGTCAATTATCCATCCATACATTTTCTACCGCTTGTCCCTCTCGGGGTCTCTGGAGCCTGTCCCAGCTGCACTCGGACCTCATCACAGGGCCAACAACCACATTCACACTCACATTCACACACTAGGGCCAACTTAGTGTTGTCAATCAACCTATCCCCCAGGTGCATGTCTTTGGAGGTGGGAGGAAGCCGGAGTACCCGGAGGGAACCCAGGGAGTCACAGGGAGAACATGCAAGCTCCACAGAGAAAGACCCCGAGCCCAGGGAACGGACCTTCGTATTGTCAATTATGCAAATTTAAATGTCATCTATCCCCTGCAACCCACGGCCACAAAGAGATTGCAGTCCTTTAGGAAACACTGGAATGCGTAGGTTTACCTAATGTTGTGACATACATGCCTCTGATCATTAAGACCATTGTCAATGGCAGCGGCGGTTCTAGCTTCAACGGCACCCTGGGCGGGACCCCTTTTCACACATGCAGCGCCCCGTAGAGAATGCAACTGCCCATGTGGCCCACATCTAATGTCAGAATAATTGTATGTAAGTCATCACAAAACTTTCTGTTCACATGTCATCGGCATGCGACTGTGAATTGTTTTTGTTTGCGGATGACTCTGCCCTGCTGGTATCCGGCAAGGACAAGTCACAGGTGGAGAAAATCCTCAGTGCTGAGCTCTGTAGAACTTGCACCTGGCTCGCTGACAACAAGCTATCCATCCACTTGGGTAAAACAGAATCCATCCTGTTTGGGTCCCACATCAAACTTAAGAGAGTCAATCACTTCACCATAAAAGTAGGTGACAGTGTCATCACCAGGAAAGATGAGGTCACCTACCTAGGTTCCATTCTAGAGGCTAACCTTTCCTGTGATAAAATGGCAACCAAGGTAATCAAAAAGGTCAACCAACGAACGAGATTTCTCTACAGAATCTCCTCTCTGGTCAACAAAAGCACCATGAGGATTCTGGCGGGAACTCTCGTTCAACCCTTTTTCGATTACGCATGCACCTCCTGGTACCCTAGCACCTCCAAAACCCTCAAATCTAAACTCCAAACATCTCAGAACAAGCTAGTCAGATTACTTCTACACCTCCACCCCAGATCCCACCTCACTCCTACCCACTTCTCTAAAGTGGGCTGGCTCAAGGTGGAGGACAGAGTTAAACAACTTGCACTGAGCCTAGTCTATAAAATCCGCTACACCTCCCTGATACCGAAGTACATGTCAAACTACTTCCTTAACGTAAATGACCGCCATAACCACAACACCAGGGGGAGCTCCACTAACCACGTTAAACCCAGATTCCGAACTAACAAAGGTCTTAACTCATTCTCTTTCTATGCCACATCAATGTTGAATGCGCTCCCAACAGGTATAAAAGAAAGGGCATCTCTATCCTCCTTCAAAACCGCAATAAAAGTTCACCTCCAGGCAGCTACAACCCTAAACTAACACCCTCCCCGGATTGCTAATAATCAAATGTAAACAATCAAATGCAGATACTTTTTCTTTTTCTTATGCCTTCTGATCTCTCTCTCTCTCTCTCTCTCTCTCTCTCTCTCTCTCTCTCTCTCTCTCTCTCTCTCTCTCTCTCTCTCTCTCTCTCTCTATGTCCACTACTTGATGTCCATATCCCCCCCCCACAACCCCCCCCCCTCCCTCCACACCCCTGATTGTAAATAATGTAAATAATTCAATGTGATTATCTTGTGTGATGACTGTATTATGATGATAGTATATATGATAGTATATATCTGTATCATGAATCAATTTAAGTGGACCCCGACTTAAACAAGTTGAAAAACTTATTCGGGTGTTACCATTTAGTGGTCAATTGTACGGAATATGTACTTCACTGTGCAACCTACTAATAAAAGTCTCAATCAATCAAACATGAGTTCCCGGCGAGAGGACAAAAGCTGTCTTTGATCCTACCAAGCAAAAGGCTTATAAAACCCCACTGTGTAGGATGGGAGGAGACAGGAGGAGTTCGGTTTCTTTGATCTATTGTGATCCACAGGAAGATCTTATCTTGACCCGAGATCTACAAAGCAGAGAGAAAGCAGGACCTGCCCAAGCTCCAGGCATCTTTTTGTAAACTGTTTTGTGACCGAAGGCAATATCTGTTTACGACCCCCGTTCTTTAGAAACAGCTGTTGCTATGTAATCAGGGAAAGTCCAAATAAAAGAGGTGGCGTAGAATTCCCTTGCCAGAGCGTGGTGGAAGACTATACAAAGAGTACAGCCCAGACGTTTCGCCTCGTTGAGCTAATTGAATCCTGTCTCTGTTTAATTCCTTGCTTCTTGTCTGTTTAATAGATGTCATCAGTGTTTGAACCTGACATCTAAGACCAACCCTGGTCAATGGTAACAAGAAGTATTAGTATTTAGGCCAGGGGTGTCCAAACTTTTTCCACTGAAGGCCGCTCACACGGAATAATTAAAGCATGTGGGGGCCATTTTGATATTTTTCATTTTCAAACCATAACAAAATATATGGCATTTTTTTTATGATTTGACCGTTAGAGGTCCGGGGACCATAAAGGGTCTCAGTTATTAAAATGCTTAAAAATAAGTCTAATTTTTATTATAATTTTTTATTTAACGCTTACAGTAAATATCTATATCAACTTAAAAAAATAAAAAAAGTTTTATGGCTTTTCTGTCAAAAACAACTTTGTTTTTTTATAGTAAAACTGAAATATGCAGTATTTAGTAATTAGAGCCCTAAAAGATCAATAATGCAGGACACCATTGATTTTAATTATTTAATATTTTTGAGTAATCACAGTGAAAAGATAAATAAAATACCACTAAATATATTTGGGATCCAAAAGGTGCCCCACTCATAAAGTGATACATTTTTATTAGTTTCTTTTTTTTTTACTTTCAACACTTAAGTCACGAGATCAACTTCAGCTATATCTGTCGATTTTACGTTTGAACTATTATTTTGTTTGTTTTATGCTTTTTGTCAAATAGAACGTTGTTTTTATATGGCAACTACACAATATATGCAATATTTACCACATAAAACATTTTAAAGTGAAATATTTGTACTAATTGGAGCTTTGAAAATAATTAATTATAACATGGATTTTTTTTTTTTTAATTTTTTGAGCAATGGCAGAAAAAGAAAAAGAAAGAAAGACAAAAGAAAAAAAACAGCCTGCATGGCAGCTTTGTGTCAACATTGCAACTTTTTCTCGTTAGATTTCACCTCATTCCACTTTTTTTAATGTTCATTTTATTTTTTGCAATAGCATTTCCAGAACGTGTGGCGGACGGTAAACAATTAGCTGTGGGCCGCAAATGGCCCCGGGCCGCACTTTGGACACCGCTGATTTAGGCCTTTCATTGCACAATGTGATTGCATTGGAGAGGACTTACCGTGGTAGAAAGGTGAGCTAAGGCCTTAATGTGAAGCAATTCCTCATAAATGATCTCCAAATCATCTTCTGTTCTCTCCGCTGGGCTGCAAAGAGATGATGTGTAGGAGAGTAAGATATGTGAATACAAGAAAACCAAGTGACTTGGCTTACGGCTTCCTCAGGATCATCCTCATGTAGGCGTCAGGCCCCCATCTGCATGAGGAGGAGCAGGGTGTCCTGGAGCTCCTCTTGGCTCTCATCCTCGCTGGGCACGGAAGGCTCGTCCTCTTCATCGTCCAGGAAGCGATAGAAAAAGTACTTGTCTTGGAAGCTCATCTCCTGGTCCACTGGGTTACATTCCAATGCGCTTCAAAATCAAGATTGTCATTCTTACGTGAAAATGCAAGTCTCACCGTGGTGGAGAACGCCTTCCTCGAGCAGAACCTGCCACATTCCCACAGCTTGAAGGCGAGAGTGCACACATGAGCTCGGCTGCATCAACCAGTCCACCAGCTCTATTCCCACACAACACTGCCTGGTAAACAAGTAGATGTTAAATCCTGCACTCCGCCATGACGTCATTAATTGTTTGCCCAATTAACATTATGTTCAGTAATCATTAACTTATATTGTATTTTGCCATAAGAAATAAATCTTACGTTTAAGCATTTAAAGGAAATTGCACCTTTTTGGAATATTGCCCACATCCATGGTCCTTATTTAAGACAAGAAGAGACATCTTTCCCTTTTCTGTGTGTTATAAATAGTGACACTCAATGTTCCCTCTAATTTGTCATGTGTGTGAGCAAACGCACAAACACCCTGAGCATTCAGTGGAATACAGACGTGCACACTGTGGTCAAACCAGCAGCACATTTGGCTCAAACCTGACATAAAAATTTAAATGTCTTATTATTATAATCAAGTGACTAGTCAATTTCAAGAGATTATTTTCTAATATATGTGATTTGGCCCACTTAGATATATATAATTTTTTAATCAGCTATGCACTATAGTATTTTATGCCTGGGTGGGGTCCTGCTTTGGAAAGATTGTGTACCCCTTTCAGAGATCACATTTAGTTCCCCTTCAAACTTTTACATGTTGCATGAGATGAAGTGTTTATTAACTTTCTGTCTGTAAAATAAATATTTTTATTAGCAATTATGTAGTCCTGTAACATCAATTCATGATTAATATCCAACAATATCATTCTTAACAAATGACAGTAGAATAAGCACACTGATTGAGGAGTCATAGTAAAACGACCAGAAATTTACACTTCACGTGTAATGTTGGAGTTGTCCAACTTTTTGTGTGGCCATAAACGCACCAGTGGCTAATTGCCATAGTGTATGTGTTGGTGCAGGTGAGAGAGAGAGAGCAAGCGGCTGCTGTTGATATAATAGATGACAAAGAGTTGCTTTTGGCTTGGTTTGTACGGTAGACAACGACCAGTTTTGCTAGATAAAAGTATTTTACACATTGTTTTGGTGTGGTTATGGCCGACAAAAAATTTTGCTAAATAAAGGGACCGATGGAATTCCTGTCCTCCTTTAAGTGTCTCCACAGACGTTACAATAATTTAAGTGTTGACAAACATTGTTTTATCTGTTGTGGCCGCCTTTCGTCACCTGTTACTCACAGTTGCATTGCAAAATCATACAAAACAAACGATTTGTTTATTTTGTTTAGAGTGCGATTTGATTTTTTGCACGGCATAGATTTGCTGTGCGCAGAGGACGCATGAGCAGTGCGCAATTGCGCAGGTGCGCACCTTAGAGGGAACGTTGGTGACACTGTTTTTGTTATTTGCACTGTAGTTTGAAATTTTTGTACAGTCAGAGCCAAAAGAGTGTGTGCAAACTATAAAATGGCAGGTACTACTCGTGGGTGCGTTGAGTGTGATCTACTAAGACCGCATGTACACTTAAAAAGTGGTGCACACCGCCATATTTAAATGAGGTTTTTGCGTGTACAACTGGCATTATGTGCCCTCCACATTCATGTTATTGTGCTGTCCAACCTGTGTGCAATGTTGTGCGACCTTGTAATTCAGCCACATTGAGAGAAAATATGTGTCTGGGGGGGGGGTTTGCTCCCTTTTCTTCAGCAACACTAATACCAAAAGTCACAATTTCCCATAGAGTTCTAAAAAAGTTATGACAGACCACCTCAAAAAAACCGGAATGGAATTTTACAGTTTCTTTACTGTATGGGACACCCAAAATGTACATGAAAATAAAAAAGTGGGATTTACAATATTAACTATGAACAATAAAACACTGAATATTAACAACATATGAACATCTTTTACTACTCAGACCAGCTCCTCTATAGTTGTGTATATTTTACAATCAAGCAAAACACAACAAAAATGTAACAAACAGCAAAATATGAATGCAAAGTGTAATAAACACCTTCAATATGATATATTATCACATTTATGCAGAAATTTGCTGTAAAAATGTGCTTCCGCATCTGTTCTTGACACATGTGTTTGGGGCTAGCTGCTCTGAAAACAAGCCCCGCCCACTCTGCTTTGTTCCTGGTCTGAGCTGCTGTGACCTAGATGACCCTAATAACTCCTAGAACACTCAAAAGTGCAGATTTCAACCATTGAATTACTTTCTATATTTCAAGACTTACGGTCATTTAAAAACATCACTGCACATCATAATGGCAAATACACTTTTGAGGTTTAAAAAAATTATGGCCGGCGGGCCAGATTTAAGATCTTAAAGGCCTACTGAAATGAAATGTTCTTATTTAAACGGGGATAGCAGATCCATTCTATGTGTCATATTTGATCATTTCGCGATATTGCCATATTTTTGCTGAAAGGATTTAGTAGAGAACATCGACGATAAAGTTTGCAACTTTTGGTCGCTGATAAAAAAAAAGCCTTGCCTGTACCGGAAGTAGCGTGACGTCGCAGGTTGAAGGGCTCCTCACATTTCCCCATTGTTTACACCAGCAGCGAGAGCGATTCGGACCGAGAAAGCGACGATTACCCCATTAATTTGAGCGAGGATGAAAGATTTGTGGATGAGGAACGTGAGAGTGAAGGATTAGAGTGCAGTGCAGGACGTATCTTTTTTCGCTCTGACCGTAACTTAGGTACAAGGGCTCATTGGATTCCTCACTTTCTCTATTTTCTATTGTGGATCACGGATTTGTATTTTAAACCACCTCGGATACTATATCCTCTTGAAAATGAGAGTCGAGAACGCGAAATGGACATTTAAAGTGACTTTTATCTCCACGACAATACATCGGCGAAGCACTTTAGCTACGGAGCTAACGTGATAGCATCGTGCTTAAATGCAGATAGAAACAAAAGAAATAAGCCCCTGACTGGAAGGATAGACAGAAGATCAACAATACTACTATCAGGAGACACAGAACCAAACACTGGACCTGTAACCACACAGTTAATGCTGTACCGCCTGGCAAAGCCTAGCAATGCTGTTGCTAACGACACCATTAAAGCTAACTTAGCTACGGGACCTCGACAGAGCTATGCTAAAAACATTAGCTATCCACCTACGCCAGACCTCATCTGCTCATCAACACCCGTGCTCACCTGCGTTCCAGCGATCGACGAGGCGACGAAGGACTTCACCCGATCATCGATGCGGTCGGCGGCTAGCGTCGGATAGCGCGTCTGCTATCCAAGTCAAAGTCCTCCTGGTTGTGTTGCTGCAGCCAGCCGCTAATACACCGATCCCACCTACAGCTTTCTTCTTTGCAGTCTCCATTGTTCATTAAACAAATTGCAAAAGATTCACCAACACAGATGTCCAGAATACTGTGGAATTTTGCGATGAAAACAGAGCTGTTTGTATTGGGATACAATGTGTCCCAATACTTCCGCTTCAACCATTGACGTCACGCGCATACGTCATCATACATAGACGTTTTCAACCGGAAGTTTTCCGGGAAATTTAAAATTGCACTTTATAAATATTGGCATGTGTTGCAATGTTAAGATTTCGTCATTGATGTACAAACTATCAGACTGCGTGGTCGGTAGTAGTGGGTTTCAGTAGGCCTTTAATGGGCCACATGCGGCCCGCGGGCCCTATTTTGCACAGGTCTGCTATAATCGGTACCACCTTTTCAGCAATATGGAATCGCAACGTATAGACAACAGAAACTATTTTTAGTGCGCTGAAGCGCTGCAGGGAGGCGGTTCACCATCACAACTGCCATGCATTCATGCGTCTGGAATAATCCAAACACAAGAAAATGCATATTGAAAGTTGTCTTTTCACACAGAACATACATTATAATAATATATTTTCTTAATGAAAATTTTTTTTTAAAAATAAAACGCCAGCAGACGCAAAACACATTAATTCTATTGTTTTACCCCTTAACTAATTTTGCTGCTATACAATCATAAAATGATATTGCTGAAGGGACGATATGTCTAATATTTCTTATTTCTGGCAGTCCAAATATGTTGACACACACACGTGTCAACATATTTAAACAAAGTCTGTCCTTGCAGCAGGAGCACCTATTTTTTGTGTGTAATGTGTTAGTTTGCACATACTTTCAGACGTGCTGGATAAAGATGCAAAATAGCGGCCGCAGAACAGTGATCCGCCTTGATAAATCACATTGCGCGTGCTGAATGATTACATTTGCATCTTCTCCTCCCAGTATTGTGGGCGATCAGCATATTTTCCACATATTCATGAAGACAGACACGCTAAATGGATTGTGCTACTCATTCTGCTCAGTAAGGGGACTCAATCCTCTGAGCACAAGTTTAGTAGATCAGCTTTGCGTGTGATATCAAGTTTGCACGTGTTTTAGTACACGAAACACTTTAGCAGATCAGGCCCCAGTGTAATAAATAGAGAGTTAATTCTTGCCTTGTCTGTGCATCCTGGGATTCATTCACCTTCCTGTCGTGGCCACAGCCTGACAAACAGTAGGCGACTAACAAAGCAGGCAATGGGGATTCATTTATTCCCCATATAAAGCCCTCTAAAAAACATATTAGCCTTCCACCAAATAGTCCGCTTTCTTTCTAAATATTGTGTTGCATTAACCTGTATGTCTTCAGATGGTACTTTCTATCTCGGATCATATGGGGGGATCTAGAGAGGATGGCGTTGCGGAGAATCTTGCCTGCCTGCAAGATCTTTTCAGAGGGTACCTGAACAGTGGAGTTAAAATAAAAAAGTTTCAACAAACTGTCAGCATGGAACAAAAACGTTTCATACACTAGTTAACCACAAAGGGTTGTTTTTACTACCTGGGAGATCCAGGGATTGTTGGCTTTGGCTGGACAGTCAATCAATGACTTCTGCAAAAGGAGATTACATTTAAAAAAACAAATACATCACATATGACAATTTGTCTTTCTACAGTATAAGCTTCTATGTTTTCATAATAGGATGTAGATATAGATTTGAACAGATGTGTTTTGTTGCAGGGCTGTGACATTTGAAAGGCATTGTGTATGCTTCAATAGGCACTGACACCTCTGCATTCATCTGAACGTGTCATCACTTATTCATCATCAGTGGCCACAGAAGCCTGGTGTTGCTATTCGGTTATTCCTAGTTTATAGACCTATTTATCCTCTGGAGTAGATAGAGTGGAGACCAAGTACGAGATTTCTTGCATAAGACCCCTGTGGTGGTCCAACTCCACTGAACAAAAATATAAACGCCACACTTTTGTTTTTGCTCCCATTTTTCATGAGTTGAACTCAAAAGACTTTTATTATATACACAAAAGGCCTATTCCTCTCAAATATTGTTCACAAGTCTGTCTAAATCTGTGTTAGTGAGCATTTCTTCTTTGTCAAGAAACAATGTACTAATATGATCCACTTCAAGAAACTCTTCAAACTTAAAGTGTTTACAAAGTACAAAGAAGAAGAACCATGATAAACATTCTGAATGTATTTCATCCATCCATTTATTTTCAAAATAATCTTACTCATCTCACCATATGAAATATAACTTACTTCACTGAGTGTTATTTCTTTCTTTCTTTATTTTTATTGTGATTACTTATGGAGTATATTGTGAAAAGTTTTAGCAACTGCTATGTAAAGAAAAAGGGGTAGGATTAAATAAACTCTGCTTCTTCCTACTCCTTTTCCAACATGTTGAAAAGAGAAACTGGAAATTGTGATGCATCATGTTGTATGCTTGCATGTGTGATGTATCATGTTGTATGCTTGCATGTTCGAAATAAACTCAAACTCAAGATAATCCATCCCACCTCACAGGTGTGGCAGATCAAGATGCTGATTAAACAGCATGATTATTACACAGGTGTGCCTTAGGCTGCCCACAATAAAAGGCCACTCTGAAATGTGCAGTTTTATCACACAACACAATGCTACAGATGTCACAAGTTTTGAGGGAGCGTGCAGTTGGCATGCTGACTGCAGGAATGTCCACCAGAGCTGTTGCCCGTCAATTGAATGTTCATTTCTCTACCATAAGCCGTTTCAGAGAATTTGGTAGTACATCCAACCGGCCTCACAAGAATTTCTGCACAAACTGTGAGAAATCGTCTCAAGGAAGCTCATCTGCATGCTCGTCGTCCTCATCGGGGTCTCGACCTGACTGCAGTTTGTCATCGTAACCGACTTGAGTGTGAAAATGCTCACATTCAATGGCGGAGAAGTGTTCTCTTCACGGATTAATTCTGGTTTTAACTGTTCAGGGCAGATGGCAGGCAGCCTGTGTGGCGTTGTGTGGGAGAGCGGTTTGCTGATGTCAACGTTGTAAGTTGAGTGGCCCATAATAGGGGTGGGGTTACGGTATGGGTAGGCGTAGGTTATGAACAACGAACGCAAGAGCATTTTATTGATGGCATTTTAATTGCACAGAGATACTGTGACGAGATCCTGAGGTCAATTGCTGTGCCATCACCTATGTTGCAGCATGACAATGCACGGCCCCATATTGCAAGGATCTATACCCAATTCCTGGAAGCTGAAAACATCCCAGTTCTTGCATGGCCAGCATGTCACCCTTTGAGCATGTTTGAGATGCTATTGATCGGCGTACACGACAGCGTGTTCCAGTTCCTGCCAATATCCAGCAACTTGGCACAGCCATTGAAGAGAAGTGGACCGACATTCCACAGGCCACAATCAACAACCTGATCAACTCTATCCAAAGGAGATGTGTTGCACTGTGTGAGGCAAATGGTGGCCACACCAGATACTGACTGCTTTTCTGCGCCCCGCCCACCAGATCCTCAAAGAAGCAAAACTGCCCATTTCAGAGTGGTCTTTTATTGTGGGCTACCTAAGGCACACCTGTGCAATAATCATGCTGTTTAATCAGCATCTTGATATGCCACACCTGTGAGGTGGGGTGGATTTTTTTGGCAATGAAGAAATGCTCACTAACACAGATTTAGACAGATTTGTGAAGATTATTTGAGAGAAGTAAGTATTTTGTGTATATAAAAGTTTTAGATATTTGAGTTCAACTCACGAAAAATGGGAGCAAAAACAAAGGCGTTGCATTCATATTTTTGTTTAGTACATTTCCTCTGCGAGACCATAAATTTGCTGGAGTGTCATGCAGCCAGGAAAGGACGACAACAGTGAGGTGGGACAGGATGGAGGACATGACAGGCATCATGTTTATATTCAAGCCTACTTCAAACAAACACCACATTCCAGCCTCATTTCGGTTTCTGCCTGAGAGCATGGTAACTGTAAAAATGCTGTTCAGTCAAGAGAGGATGAAGTCATGGCCAACAAATATGAAAGTCATGCAGATTATTACTACCTGACTCTGATGTGTGGAAGGAGATACATATGAGTTGCTGCTCATGTCCTCTTGGTCCGACATTCCTGGTTGGGAGCAGCAAAGGATATATTTAGAATAATACATATTTTTTGAGATTTTTTTTTGCTTTGTTTTATTTTGTACTGCACTGATGGATGTTGCCTGATTTTGTTACCCATGACAACGACAATAAACGGATTCTATTCTATTATGAAGTTCACAACATTAGGTAAACCTGCACATTCTAATCTAATCAAAAAGCCAACCTTTATCTTTGTGATCGTGCTTGCAGCAGTGTAGAAATAAATATAAAATTATAATATATATACTATATCCATCCATCCATCCATCTGCTTCCGCTTATCTGAGGTTGGGTCGCGGGGGCAGCAGCCTAAGCAGGGAAGCCCAGACTTCCCTCTCCCCAGCCACTTCGTCCAGCTCTTCCCGGGGGATCCCGAGGCGTTCCCAGGCCAGCCGGGAGACATAGTCTTCCCAATGTGTCCTGGGTCTTCCCCGTGGCCTCCTACCGGTCGGATGTGCCCTAAACACCTCCCTAAGGAGGCGTTCGGGAGGCATCCTGACCAGATGCCCGAACCACCTCATCTGGCTCCTCTCAATGTGGAGGAGCAGCGGCTTTACTTTGAGCTCCCCCCGGATGGCAGAGCTTCTCACCCTATCTCTAAGGGAGAGCCCCGCCACCCGGCGGAGGAAACTCATTTCGGCCGCTTGTACCCGTGATCTTGTCCTTTCGGTCATAACCCAAAGCTCATGACCATAGGTGAGGATGGGAACGTAGATCGACCGGTAAATTGAAAGCTTTGCCTTCCGGCTCAGCTCCTTCTTCACCACAACGGATCGATACAGCGTCCGCATTACTGAAGACGCCGCACTGATCCGCCTGTCGATCTCACGATCCACTCTTCCCTCACTCGTGAACAAGACTCCGAGGTACTTGAACTCCTCCACTTGGGGCAGGGTCTCCTCCGCAACCCGGAGATGGCACTCCACCCTTTTCCGGGCGAGAACCATGGACTCGGACTTGGAGGTGCTGATTCTCATCCCAGTCACTTCACACTCAGCTGCGAACCGATCCAGTGAGAGCTGAAGACTACTATATAATATATATATATAATGTATATATATTTTTTAATTTCTCCCCCGTCCACCCCATTGTTTACCTGTATCTCACCTTTTTTGTAAGGGGCGCCGGAAGTTGGCAGACCCGTCAGCGATCCTGTTCGGTCTCCCTGTAATGTTTGTCTGATCTTGAATGGGATTGTGCTGAAAATTTAAATTTCCCCTCGGGGATTAATAAAGTATTTCTGATTCTGATTCTGATTCTGATAATTTGCTCCTCTTAATAATAGAGAGTGAGTAGTAATAATTGCTTATTTTTCGAAATCTGGTCTTAAATTCATGAGTGCATGAACAAAATATTCTTAAAATCTGAATGAATATTATAATTGTTTAAAGTTACCATTATTTAAATTAATATTATTATTTTTTTCCTTATTGTATATTCTGTCAATATGTCGTAGGGAAGTCTCAAGTTTAATCTTTTTTTATTTTTTATTTTTTATTTTTTTTTATTATAATTTTTTTAAATCTCTCCCTTCTAATCCATTTTCTATCACTTGTTACTCTCGGGGTCTCCTAGCCACTCATGCAAATCATATTGTCTAAAAATGCATGCGGTCCCCACATTGTTCATATTGTACTAAAATACTATTAGTCTGCTAGTAGTAAGTCAGCATACATTTACAGTATGTATTTCTGCACAGTGCACAGCTATTCGTCATATTTATTGTACATGACTACAAAACAAGATTAACAGCTTTGTTTAAGTAAAGCTCAGTCAATATTAGGTTAGGTTACACCAGAAACGCTTTAACAAAAGTATCAGCCCTTATCACAATGAAAGTAGATATGGGAGGTCTGGCGCACAGGACGTCTGGTTTAAGCAGAGAATATTATTATTATGTTACGTCCTGTTCAGAGTAGAATAGAATTGATATCATAATACTGCTGTGCTTAAATGCCATGTCCTGTTTTGCAGATCTTCAAGATACTATTAATCAAATGTGTTTTAAAAATCTGTCATGGCTTAGTGTAAGGTTGAACAACTACAAATATCTGCCAAAAAATGTGGAATTAAGTGTGTCTGATTGGTCCAAGAGATAAAAACAAGAATAACAATGCAGTGTTACTTACTGTCTGCACCCGCCTCCATCACACCATAGGGTGGGGCGAGGACTCCAGCCATGCACTGATGATACTTCTGCAAAAAACAGGAGAAAATGACTTGTTTGTATTGTTAGCAGCACACCACATGAATTCTCGCTACGATTAAAATGTTGTAGTGTCCCGGTTAAAGTATCTCTTTAAAATTTGGTAACTTTGTACACACCCCATGTTGTTCCTTCTGAGGTAACGACACTAGTCCAGACTGTCCCTAACGTTGCACCCAAAATCTGCAGGAATAGGCTCCAGCTCACCCACGGTGGTTGGACAATGTCAAAATAAGTTCTGAGTAGAAAGCAGGTTAGTGCAAAACTCCAAATTGTACTAGATGAGGCCATTCCTGAAGGAATTGCGTGTGAATGCTACAATGCTGAAGTTGAACTGAAATGCTGACAGAATGTAATATGAATGTAAGAATAGTTTGAATGTTGGAATGGTTGACTGTTGAAAAGTTTGAATTTCCAGGAAAACCTGAATTTGGTTTGGAACTTGGGAAGGTGTTAGTTTGAATTTCCAGGATGGTGTAATGTGTTGATGTTGGTATGGTTTGAATAGGTTGAACAAAGTGGGAATTGTGCAACTTGGAAAAATGTCCCATTCATTTCAATTGGAACTTAGGGAAAAGCGGGATTTTTTAAAAATGATTAGGAGCATGGATGTCCTGAATAAGCGGAATTGGTTAGTGTTGGAATTGTTTAAATCGGTCAGGAAATGTTGAAGTAGTAACAGTTTTTTAATTGAAAAATGGTAATACAGAATTTCGGGTAAAAACGTGAATTTTTCAAGTGCTTAAACTAACTTGTTTTTTTGTCCTGACTAAGTGGAATTTTTTGACAGTGGAACAGTTGAAATGGGTTGAAGATTGTGAAAGGAGTCATTGCACTGGAAAAAGGTTGGAAATGAGGCTAGAAAAAAACAGGAATTCCTGGAAATTTGTTGAACGTGGAAAAAAGGTTGTTTAAATGTCTAGGATGAATTGAATGTGTTGAATGTGGAATGGTTTGAATTGGTTGAAAAATTAGGGAATTGTGGAAGTTTGAAAAATTGATAATTGATTTTTGAATGGGGAAAATGTTCCTAAAAACTGGGAATTCTTGGAAATCCGGGAATGTTGAACATTCCTGAACAGGCTGCATATTTTGAAGTTGGAACGGTTTGAATCGGATAAAAGATGTGGGAGATGTGGAACTTTGAAAAATGTCCCATTCCTTTCAATGGGAATTTCAAGGAAATTTGTGAATTTCAGTAAAAGAAGGAATTTTTTGGAAAAATACTAAAATATTTGAATGTTCTGAATGAGTTAAAATGGCTGGTGTTGGAATGTTTCAAATCGGTCGAGAAATGTTGAAGTAGTAACATTTTTAATTGAGAAAATCAATAATTTTTGTCCAGTTCAAAAAACAACTTCCTTTTTTTTCCTGATTAAGAGGAATGTTTTGACAGTGGAACGGTTGATAAATGTGGATAGAGTAGTCGCCAGAAGAAAAGGTGAAAATAGGGTTTGAAAAACCGGGAATTCCTAGAATTTTTTTTTACTTTGAAAAATTATAGTTTGAATGTCCAGGATGAGTGGAATGTGTTGAAGGTGGGATGGTTTGAATAGGTTGAAAAATGTGGAAATGGTGAAAGTTTGAAAAATGGCCAATTCATTTTGAATGGGAAAAATGTCCCGGGGAACCTGAAATTCTGGGAAATCGGGGAATTTTTGGAATTGGTCAAGGGAAAGCCCGTGATTCCCAAATAGGCTGAACAGTTTGAAGTTGGAACTTTGGACTACCCTTGGTCTAGATTTGCATGACTTCCATACTGGCAGAGTGGGTTCAGTCCCCACTCAGAAACAGTATCAAAGTATTTGTTTGTCTACTGTATATACCTAGTTGTTAACTAATGATCAGTCCAGAATGTAGCATGACTTTTGCATGAAGTCGGCTGGGATAGGCTCCACTCTGAGCATGATAAGCGTTAAAAAATGAATAGAGGAATAATATTACAAAGATGAAGCAATTTCTATTAAAATTGCATGTAAATGCTGAAAAGCTGAGATTGAACTGAAATGCTAATGAATTGTTGAACAAATGATAGAGATTGTGAATTGTTGAAATGTGGAATAAATGTTGAAATAAAGTAGTAAAATGTTAAAATGTTGCCAAATTGCCAGCATAAAACCAGTGAACATGCCAACATTAGCATATACAATGGGAACAGCTAGGATGCTTCCAAGACGGTGCCAAGTAACAGTATAAAAACGCTTTAGGTTCAACTTTACAAAATTAGCTGAAAAGCTAATGTAAAATGTTAGCATGCTAACAAGAGAATGCCAACATGGAATAAGCTAGCATACTACCAAGATGGCACCAAGTCCAAAATCCTTGATTTTTGCGTTCAAACTTAAAAAATTAGCTAAAATCCTAGCAAACAGAATCAGAATCAGAATCAGAATCAGAATAGTTTTTTATTGCCATTGTTTGAGAACGGGTTCACAAACTAGGAGTTTTTTGTGGTACAATCGTGCAACATAAAAAACATAACACAGAATAGGTAATAAAATTAGTTTACCGCATTACCATATTGACAATAGCCTGCTAATATAAACTAACATTACCACCAGCATGTCGTTGCAGCTTAAAAGGATACATCCATCCATTTATTTTCTACCGCTTGTCCCTTTCGGGGTCGCAGGGCGTGCTAGAGCCTATCCCCCCAGCTGCATTCAGGTATAAAGTGGGGTACACCCTGGACAAGTCGCCACCTCATCGCAGAAAAATATATATATCTATATATACACACACTATATATATATCTATATATACACACACACTATATATATATATATATATATATATATATATATATATATATATATATATATATATATATATATATATATATATATATATATATATATATATATATATATATATATATATATATATATATATATATATATATATAAAATATATATATATATATATATATATATATATATATATATATATATATATATATATATATATATATATATATACACATACACACATATATATATATACATACATACACACATAAATATATATATATATACACATAAATATATATATAAATATATATATATATAATATATATATATATATGTATATATATATATATATATATATATACATATATATATATATATATATATATATATATATATATATATATATATATATATATATATATATATATATATATATACACACATAAATATATATACATACACATATACACATATATATTTACACATATACATACAGTATATATACACACACATATATATACTTGGCTAATGAACTTGGCTATATATATGTATACATATATATATATATACTGTGTATATACGTATATACTGTATATATATATATATATATATATATATATATATATATATATATATATATATATATATATATATATATATATATATATATATATATATATATATATATATATATATATATATATATATATATATATGGCTAATGAACTTGGCTATATATATGTATACATATATATATATACTGTGTATATACGTATATACTGTATATATATATATATATATATATATATATATATATATATATATATATATATATATATATATATATATATATATATATATATTGACATTCTGTCAACAAGGGGACTTTGGGGTGTTGTGTTTTCCCAGAATGCAAAGGAAAGTTGGCGCAAGCAAGGCGTGAAGATAAGTACATGCACAAGGGCGGAAGTACAAACTTGGCTAATGAACTTGGCTATATATATGTATACATATATATATATACTGTGTATATACGTATATACTGTATATATATATATATATATATATATATATATATATATATATATATATATATATATATATATATATATATATATATATATATATATATATATATACAGTATATACGTATATACACATATATATATATATATATATATATATATATATATATATATATATATATATATATATATATATATATATATATATATATGGGAACTGTTCAGGTGGGGTGGCTCAGCATCCCCATGCCAAGCCACAGCCGCCAGCCCGGCCGCCGCCACCGGTCTTTCGGCCTGCCAAGCCACAGCATCCAGCCCGGCCGTCACCACCGGTCTTTCGGCCGGCTAAGCCGCAACCTCCGGCCCGGCCGCCACTACCGGTCTTTCGGCCTGCCAGGCCGCAACCCCCAGCTAGGCCACCTCCACCTGCACCAATGCTAGCTGCTCCAAGGCTAGCACCTTTTGCTGCACCACGGCTAGCTCCAAGGCTAGCACCAGCGCCAAGGCTAGCACCTGCGCCAAGGCCAGCGCCAGTATAAGCACCACGGCTAGCACCCGTAGCAGCTCCACGCCACCAAGCACCTCCAGTACCTGCACCACGCCAAGCCACTCCACGCCAAGTTCCTGTCACAGCTCCAAGGCTAGCATCACGGCTAGCACCCGTAGCAGCTCCACGCCGCCAAGTGCCGCCAGTCGCAGCTCCACGACGCCAAGTGCCGCCAGTCGCAGCTCCACGACGCCAAGTGCCGCCAGTCGCAGCTCCACGACACCAAGTGCCGCCAGTCGCAGCTCCACGACGCCAAGACCCAAACCAAGACCCTCCATGTCAAGACCCTCCATGTCAAGACCCTCCATGCCAAGACCCGCCATGCCAAGACCCACCGCCTGCTTCGTCTACGGCACCCGTGACTGCTTCGTCTGCTGTTTCCATGCCTGCTTCGTCTGCTGCACCCGCGCCTGCTTCGTCTGCTGCTTTCACGTCTGCTGCTTCCACGCCTGCCACGACGACGACGCGCACAGCTTCCACGCCTGCCACAATGACGACGCGCCCGCCTCCTCGTCGGCCACGGAAGTGGCCGCTACCTGGTCCTCTGCCACGCCAAGTGCGCCGACCTCCTCGTCGGCCACGAATGTGGCCCTTCCCGGATCGCCCACCTCGTCAGGTACAGCGGCGCTCTACGCGTCGGCGCCACCTAACTCTGCCCCGGTGGATACGGGGACACGTGGTCTGGCGATCCACCGCCATGTCCACCTCCCACCCTCCCATGACTATTGATCATTGTTGTTGTTTTTGTTTGTTTTTGGACATCTGGGATCTGTCCGTAAGAGGGGGGGGGGCCCTGTCATGTCTGTGTGATCATGTTTTGCTTGGTTTTTGGACACTTTGTAGTTCTTGTTTTCACTCCCTTGCTTTGTCATCATAGCAACCATTAGTTTCACCTGGTTCACATCCTCATGTTCCGCACCTGTCTCACGTTTTCACATTTTGAGTCACGCACCTGTTTTCACTAATCATGTCACCAGTATTTTTAAGCTTGTTGTCGCCACGCAGTCGGCCTGGTGACATTATCCTTTCTACCTCTGCTACCTCTCATTCCAAGCCATAGTTTTCAAGCTGTTTCACGCCACAGTAAGTGTTGTTTTCGTTTTCATGTTCATAGTCTCTGCCTTTGTGCAAGTTTTTGTTTCATTAGCCAAGTTTGTACTTCCGCCCTTGTGCGTGCTTTTTGTTTGTTCTTTTTGTTAGTGTAAAAATAAACATGTACTTATCTTCATGCCTTGCCCGTGCCAACTTTCCTTTGCATTCCGAGAAAACACAACACCCCAAAGTCCCCTTGTTGACAACGATAGGTCAGGAAAAAACAAAAGAGGCTATATCATTCCTACAAGCCTGTTTCGCAGTTTTCCCTGCTCGTCAGGAGATTTTATGCGGTCCCCTCCAAGGTTTCTCATTGTCATCCCATTGGGTGGAGTTTTTTCTTGCCCTGATGTGGGATCTGAGCTGCGGCCCTTTGAGACACTCGTGATTTAGGGCTATATAAGTAAACTTTGATTGATTGATTGATTGAAACATTAGCATGCTAACATTGGAACAGTTAGCATACTTCCAAAAGGGCGCCATGCAAGGAAGTTCATGAGCTGGATGGGTCGACTTTGGAGTTGTTTGAATCGGTGGAGAAATGTGGGTTTGGTGGGACATGGAACAATGGTCTTTTCAGCATTCACACACTAATATTAATAATATAGTTTTTTTCACAAGAGGACCACAGACTAAAAAAAAAGCGATGTCATGGCATTGCTGTAATCTCATTTTGGTAGGCATCCAATCAGATTGCACACGCCTCTGATACTGCATGCTGAGAGACTGATACTGCATGCTGAGAGACTGATACTGCATGCTGAGAGACTGCATGCTGAGATACTGCCATTCTAGATGCATGTCTTCATGTAGGCAAGGCTTTATAGCAGAGAATAAGAACCTCATCCAAGGCAGGGTGGTGCAAAGTTATTGTTTCCCCAGCCTGTGGGTGTGGTCCTCAACAACATCCCCTGCCCCTCTATCATACAATGGCGGAATATCAACAAAATGCATATCTGAAACTGTTAAAAAATATATGTTATTTGAAGCCTCAACGTCCTCCTTTAAAATGTGCAGAGAAAGGTGGAATATGGGAAGTGCCCTTCTTTCCACATGATGCAACTGTTAGATGAGGCGTCACTTAATGGCATTCTCCACGCAGCGAGCCAGCGAGTCATCAGAGCGTGACGAGTGCGCCGAGTCTTATACATCGTTGTTCCCTGCAGCATCACTGATGTTACGTAATAAACATTATGCTCAGCCCGGGCGTGCCTGTAAAATAACGTTTTTTCACCACTCGTGAAAACAAGTGTACCATGAAAATATTCAACACCCAACGGGTCGCACCAGGACATGGTGAACAATTTCAAATACCAAATCAGTATTCTGTCTTACACCCAATAAACATGAAGCAGATTCACCTCAAAGCTAACCGATTCATCAAATACTGACAATATTGGCACTGACTTCATAGTTCTGGATCTAAAAAGGAAAACAAGTGCCCCCAAAATAGACACAGTAGTGATTTTACACTGTTATTATAATGATATAACGTTGCTTGGATGGCAATATATGTTGCTCCAAAAGCTGTATGTACCTTTCAGCATTAATGGTGCCTTCACACATGTGTAAGTTACCCATGTCTTGGGCACTAATACACCCCCATACCATCACACATGCTGGCTTTTACACTTTGCGCCTAGAACAATCCGGATGGTTCTTTTCCTCTTTGGTCCGGAGGACACGACGTCCACAGTTTCCAAAAACAATTTGAAATGTGGACTCGTCAGACCACAGAACACTTTTCCACTTTGCATCAGTCCATCTTAGATGAGCTCGGGCCCAGCAAAGCCGGCGGCGTTTCTGGGTGTTGTTGATAAACGGCATTGGCTTTGCATAGTAGAGTTTTAACTTGCACTTACAGATGTGGCGACCAACTGCAGTTACTGACAGTGGTTTTCTGAAGTATTCCTGAGCCCATGTGGTGATAGCCTTTACAAACTGATTTAGCTTTTTGATGCAGTACCGCCTGAGGGATCCAAGGTCACGGGCATTCAATGTTGGTTTTCAGCCTTGCTGCTTACGTGCAGTGATTTCTCCAGATTCTCTGAACCTTTTGATGATATTACGGAGGGTAGATGGTGAAATCCCCAAATTAGTTGCAATAGCTGGTTGAGAAACGTTGTTCTTAAATAATTTGCTCCGGCGTTTGTTGACAAAGTGGTGACCCTCGCCCCATCCTTGTTTGTGAATGACTGAGCATTTCATGGAAGCTGCTTTTATACCCAATCATGGCGCCCACATGTTCCCAATTAGCCTGTTCACCTGTGGGATGTTCCAAATAAGTCTTTGATGAGCATTCCTCAACTTTCTCAGTCTTTTTTGCCACTTGTGCCAGCTTTTTTGAAACAGGTTGCAGGCATCAAATTCCAAATGAGCTAATATTTGCAAAAAATAACGTTTTCCAGTTCGAACGTTAAGTATCTTGTCTTTGCAGTCTATTCAATTGAATATAAGTTGAAAAGGATTTGCAAATCATTGTATTCTCTTTTTATTTACCATTTACACAACGTGACAACTTCACTGGTTTAGGGTTTTGTAGAACGCCCCTCTAAAATGTGCACCTGCTGACAGCACCTGCAAAAGACTGCAAGCAGTTTCCTATTGCGCAGTAAGGGCCTGATTTTCTAAAGGTTTGCATGTACTAAAACACATGCAAACCTAATAGCACACGCAAAGCTGATCTCCTAAGTGTGTGCAAAGTGGATTACGTCTGTTAAGTGTTTTCATTATTATACCGAATATATGCTTATCAAAACGCCCACAATACTGGAAGGCAAAAATGTAAATATATTATGCAGCACACGCAGTGGGATTTATTAACACTCTTCACCGTTTTCGGAGCACTATTTTGCCTTTTTATTTAGCAGCCTGAAAAAGTTCCACACGACTGTGTGAGGAGTGCTCGCTGCAAAGACACACTTTGGACAGACATTTGCTGTCCTACGTATGTGTCAACATGGTCAGATGGATGGTCAGAAATAAAAGATATTAGACACGTCGTCTATTCAGCAACATCCTTTTATAATTTCACAGCTGCTGGATGACTCAAGGGGCTGATTAAAATAAATTCAATTGATGTCTTTTGGCGTCATTTAATGTTTTTAAATGATATTTGTTTTTTTATACATATAATATGTATTACTAACATACATCCTATAAGATGAAAAATTCTTGATGTACCGTATTTTCCGGACCATAGGGCGCACCGGATTATAAAGTGCACTGTCGATGAGCGGGTCTCGTCAGGTCTATTTTCATAAAAAAGGCGCAACAGATTATAGGCGCATTAAAGGGGTCATATAATAATTATTTTTTTCTAAATGTAAAAGACTTCCTTGTGGTGTTCACAACATGTAATGGTGGTTCTTGAAAAGGATTTGCAAATCATTGTATTCCGTTTATATTTACATCTAACACAATTTCCCAACTCATCTTGTATCTTGTGTTTTTTATGTTGATTTAAAAAAATTTTTTAAAAAATGGATCCACGGCCCGGTGGTTGAGGACCACTGGCATAGATGATGTTTTACACATAATTCACACCAAGAGGGGGCGACATAACGAGTGCGGCAATGGAAATGGGGCTCTCCAACTAGTACAATTATTTATCTATTGATTGCTCATATTACTGATATTATGGTAAATGACTGCCAGATTCATTTTCAAGAGCAAATTATACATAAGACAACTTTTTAGTGAAAATTCAGTCATCTGGGCATGTTATCATAACAACATGTAATATTCACGTATTTTGATCATTTTTGCGCATTAATTTCACATGGCATAACAACTTAGGCTTTTTACTGCGACAACATCACTGATTACTACTCACTGCAGACATCATGAGAGCCAACAAACATAACAAAACATCACTTACTGTACAACTTCTGCTCTCAGTGGGATTGCTGTTAGGACTCCCGTTTAAAGAATTAATGTTAATCCTCGCAAAGAAAAAAATGGGGTGGAACAAAGTGTCTTTTCGGGTCTTTTTCGCCATTTCCAGGTCTAATTTGGCTCTCAGAATTGTACCAACTTCTCAGTTTAATGTCCACATCCTTTAATTTTTAATCTATAAATTCACTTTCATTAGCTCTGAGGCGAAAAAGCTGCTCACCAGCTGATGATGTCAATACAGAAGCATAAGGCAGTTGCCTCTCTCTGATCAATTGCTAAATGTAGGTCCTTAACGTTAGCGCTCATAATAACAATATCGCTCATACTTGGTTAATATTCACATCACGTAATGTAAAAGGTGCATCGTTGGAGATTTTTGGATTGTTATTTATTGGGTTTTATGGGCGAAATGACGTCACGGCTCCCACTGGCTCCATTGTAGGCGGACTTTTATGTACAAGTTACACTAATAAAAATTTTTTAAAAACTTATGTGTTCTTGTCTCTCATAAGGATATTGAATTATAGGCAAAATTCCAAAAAGAAGTGCAGTTCCCCTTTAAGCAATTTGCTAAGATGATGTTTTGGCTGGTAAATTTAATTATGAATAAAGATTCTTGTTGATTAGCCAATTAATTCAGTACTTCCAATACTAATAATCCCCCTAAAAGACACAGGTTTTAACTCACTATATTAGATGATATAAATAGACCTAAATTAGCCTGCTCAAATAAGGTGTGTGATCTGCTGCTTTGCCAACGGTCGTGTATGTAAGCATGCAATAAAGTTAATTATTCAAAGTTAATCAATACTTGCACTTAGAATGGAAGTGGCCGGCGTGGCGAAGTTGGTAGAGTGGCCGTGCCAGCAATCGGAGGGTTGCTGGTTACTGGGGTTCAATCCCCACCTTCTACCATCCTAGTCACGTCCGTTGTGTCCTTGGGCAAGACACTTCACCCTTGCTCCTGATGGCTGCTGGTTAGCGCCTTGCATGGCAGCTCCCGCCATCAGTGTGTGAATGTGTGTGTGAATGGGTGAATGTGGAAATACTGTCAAAGCGCTTTGAGTACCTTGAAGGTAGAAAAGCGCTATACAAGTATAACCCATTTATCATTTATAAGTGAAGCCGCCACGGTCACTTCGACAAACCTGTTTGTCTGTGTAGACAATTAAGGGATTTAGGATTAGGGATGGGCACTGAAACTGAACAACGTATGGACAAATGAACTCAGCCCACTAAGCCAATAAAGTCAGCCTCCCTGAGGGGTCCCACCCTTCTGCCTTGCTGGGGGGGATCTTTTAAAGAAGATTACAATCATTTGCCAGGTGTGCAAAAAGCACTTAGCTCCTATTATGATCTTAATATTGACTTTTACGTCATCCAATGCATTTCCCTCTTATCCATCCATACAAGGGATGCCATCTTCTGATATCAGTACTACTCTATATACTAGTATTTACTTTCCATATTCTGTGTCTACTGAATATACAGTAGACACAGAATATGAAAAGTAAATACTAGTTGTTTGGAATAAACACTGAACCTTCTTCTAATAATAAGAAGAAGGTTGAGTTTTTATTCCAAACAACTATAGCAGGGGTGTCCAAAGTGCGGCAAAAATTGCAAAATGTATTATATTGCAAAAATTAAAAAAAACATTTAAAAAAAGTGGAATGAGGTGAAATCTAACAATAAAAGTTGCAATGTTGACACAAAGCTGACATGCAGGCTGTTTTTTTTCTTTTGTCTTTGTTTATTTTTCTTTTTTTTGCCATTGCTAAAAAAAAAAAGACTAAAAATCTATGTTATAATTAATTATTACTTAAAAATGATTACTTTAAAATGTTTTATGTGGAAAAAATATTGCATATATTGTGTGGTTGCCATAAAAATACATCAAAGTTTTATTTGACAAAAGAGCACAATACAAACAAAATAATAGTTCAAACGTAAAATCGACAGATATATCCGAAGTTGATCTTGTAATTTAAATGTTAAAAGTTAAAAAAAAAACTAATAAAAATGTATCACTTTATGAGTGGGGCACCTTTTGGATCCCAAATATATTTAGTAGGATTTTATTTAACTTTTCACTGTGATTACTCAAAAATTTTAAAGAATTAAAATCAATGGTGTCCTGCATTATTGATCTTTTAGGGCTCTAATTACTAAATACTGCATATTTCAGTTTTACTATAAAAAACAAAGTTGTCTTTGACAGAAAAGGCATAAAACATTTTTTTTTTTTACTTTGTATCAACCTCAAGTTGATATAGAGATTTACTGTAAGCGTTAAATTTAAAAAAATTATAATAATTTGACTTATTTTTAACAGTTTAATGACTGAGACCCTTTATGGTCCCCGGGAGCCCTAAAGGTTAAAAAAAAAAATCCATAAATTTTGTTCAGGTTTGAAAATGAAAAATATCCAAATGGCCCCCGCATGCTTAAATTTTTCCGTGTGCGGCCCTCAGTGGAAAAAGTTTGGACACCCCTGAACTATAGGTTATGTATGCAATATGAATAGGACATTTTTGCTTCTAATCAGCATAGGTGGACATATTTGTAGGTGCTTGGTGGACGGTTTGTGCAACTGTACACAGGATTTACTCAGATAAAACTAGAAGTTTGCAACAAAGCTTCACAGACACTATTCATTGCTTCATCCCATCCTAAAAGTGTGTCAATTTTGCAAATAAATATAATTTACAGTAAGGGGTTGAATTATTTGAAGTTCAACTGCATGTATTAAAAGCATAATATTGTGACTGCAGGCATCCTGCCATGAACGTTTTACACATGTTCTTACAGAGATGTAGAAGCACTATTTGCCATCTTTTCTTGGAAGAAAAAAAAAGGTTTTCATAAATATTTAATGTCTCCATAAAACAACCCTTTACAGCTACTTTACTATAAAACCTGTCACATGACGTTCCACAGCCTCTGTAGCAGAACCTCCAGGTTGTGTAACAGCTTCTTCCCTCAGGCCACAAGACTCTTGAACCCCTCAAAAAACGGATTAACTGGCTGTAATATAAAGACAATATAACATACATCCATAAACGTGGATGCATATGCAAAAGTGCAATATATGTATCTGTACAGTAATTTATTTATTTATATCTGCACCTTATTGCTCTTTTATCCTGCACTACAACGAGCTAATGCAACAAAATGTCGTTCTTATCTGTACTGTAAAGTTCAAATTTGAATGACAATAAAGGAAGTCTAAGTCTAATATTATTGCTGACAGAGTGTCAACTTTGGTCTGTAGCAAGAAGAGGAAAATTCAACCCGTTTTTTTGGGATCACTCACTCGTGACAAATGACAAGGAAATGGGTCATGGTCACAACACATCAAACGCACACTCTGGGCTAAAATACACACAGGGTTGATGAAAATGCAAAGTTAAAATGTTTGGAAAATGTTAAAATTGAGGGGAAAAAAAGAAAAAAAGGTATGAACATGCAAGAAATCGACAAAAACATATTGTATGTGTCTAATATGAACAGTATATACATTTTATATTTTATAATTATTTATTTACATAATAATACTGTGAAATGATTCATTTTCTTAATCAGATTAATCACACTTTTAACATTTGAATTAATCATGATTAATCAAAGGTTAGTACATGCTTGAATGTCATTCAGGCATTTTTTTAAGTGTGTTCTGTGGTCTGATGAGTCCACTTTTCAAATTGTTTTGGGAAACTGTGGACGTTGTGTCGTCCGCACCAAAGAGGAAAAAAAACATCCGGATTGTTCTAGGCGCAAAGTGTAAAAGCCAGCATCTGTGAGGATATTGGGGTGTATTATTGCCCAAGGCATGGGTAACTTACACATCTGTGAAGGCACCATTAATGCTGAAATGTACATACAATTTTTGCCATTCAAGCAACGTTATCATGGACGCCCCTGCTTATTTAAACAAGACAAATGCCAAGCCACATTCTGCACGTGTTACAACAGCGTGGCTTCGTAGTAAAAGAGTGCGGGTACTAGACTGGCCTGCCTGTAGTCCAGACCTGTCTCCCATTGAAAATGTGTGGCGCATTATTAAGCAAAGAAGAGTCCAGACTGTTGAACAACTTAAGTTGTACATCAAGCAAGAATGGGAAAGAATTCCACTTCAAAAAGGTGTCTCCTCAGTTCCCAAACCTTTACTGAGTGTTGTTAAAAGGAAAGGCCATGTAACACAGTGGTAAATATGCCCCTGTGACAACTTTTTTGCAATGTGTTGCTGCCATTCAATTCTAAGATCATTATTATTTGCAAAAAAAAATAAGTTTCTCAGTGTGAATATTAAAAATCTTATCTTTGCAGTCTTATTAATTGAATATAAGTTGAAAAGGATTTGCAAATCATTGTATTCTATTTTTATTTACCATTTCACTCTGCACTGTCAATACATTCACTATTCTGCCCTCATTACTTGTTTCCAGCGTGTGCTGCTAGACAGATAGTTAACAGCATGAAAAAACAGAAGCTCCAGAAATTTTTTTGAGAATTGATGTTCCTTCTTTTGAATTATTTTTCTTCGTCAGTGTTATTTCTTTACACTTCATCCTTCATTTAGGACTGCAAGACTGAAACTATAAACATATAGTAAACATTACAAAAGTATAATGTCCATTGTGTGTTTTGCATAAATCAAAGAGGTTTAGTGTTAATACAGTCACACAATAAACTACAGATGTATAGAACTGAAACTGGACTGTCACTATGGACTGGACTCTCACACTATTATGTTAGATCCACTATGGACTGGACTCTCACACTATTATGTTAGATCCACTATGGACTGGACTCTCACACTATTATGTTAGATCCACTATAGACTGGACTCTCACACTATTATGTTGGATCCACTATAAACTGGACTCTCACACTATTATGTTAGATCCACTATGGACTGGACTCTCACACTATTATGTTAGATCCACTATGGACTGGACTCTCACACTATTATGTTAGATCCACTATGGACTGGACTCTCGCACTATTATGTTAGATCCACTATGGACTGGACTCTCAGATTATTATTTTACATCTGCGGTCCCCTCCAAGGTTTCTCATTGTCATCCCATTGGGTTGAGTTTTTTTTTGCCCTGATGTGGGATCTGAGCCGAGGATGTCGTTGTGGCTTGTGCAGCCCTTTGAGACACTCGTGATTTAGGGCTATATAAGTAAACATTTATTGATTGATTGATTGAACATGACAAATTCACTGGTTTTGGGGTTTGTACATCAAAAAGTCATCTTTAACAGTAAGATGTTTTTGGTTTACAATGTTTTCTACTGAGGTTATAGTTTGTTGAACTGCATAATACTCAAAAAAAATTCTAATACTGCATTTTGGCATCCTTAATTCATGAGGGCGGCACATTTCTGCATTCATTTCGAGACAGCTCCGGAAAATGAGGGTTTGCACATATTTCCAATAAATTATTATGTATTGTGGCAACACAACTAAGTCAGCTGCTTATTTGCCCTAACACACTGACTTCACTGTCCCCTATAAACAGTGTGTAAATCTAATTTTACCCTAAGACATCCGATTTAAATGATGAACTCTCTAATTGATGCATGTGACTTAAGGCTTGAGTCGATGCATTGTTGGCTTCACTTCAGGCATCCTCGATTATGTCTTCATGCATTATTGCATTGTGATCATGGCTTTTTCATGCTTGATTTGGGAAAATATGCAGCAAACTCCTCAGAGCAAAGGGAAAGTTTCAACCCCTTTTAAAAGACTGTTGGTTAAAGTTATCCTGTATTTCCCACACGTACAGCTATTACGAGTATAATCCATAACAAAATGTTAGAAAAGATGCCCACCTGCACGTGCTTTTTGTTGTTATTGCCTGGAAGGGGTTGACCTCTTAATCCAAAGCACACAGCATCATGCAAGTCTTGGGTCATAGGTCCCATCCAGCATGGTCCAACAAGATCCAATACCTCCGCCTGTGTCACTCTTGGAGTGGACGACTGTGAGCAGCGGTTGCTAAGTGATTACTCGACACTTTCTGTCCCTCTCTCTCTTTCTCTCTCTCTTTCTTTCCCTCGCTCCGTTCTACGCACATAATTCACGGTGGTTGCCTGATCCATCACAAACCACTGCAAAGGGAAAACACAAATATACCACAACTGTTCAATGTGACACATTCATGAGAATCTACAAACGTAGTTCACGTTGTACCACGACAACATTAATGCCAAGTGTGGCTATCCTGCCACGGACCTTGTGTGGGGGTCTTATGTTTGGCCATGTTACTAGTGCATTTCAAGCTTACAAGGACGCTGAAAAAACAAGCATTTGCTCTTATGACCTTCACAAGGAATTAATGTTGTTTTTCAAATGACAAAAGTAATTTTTTCTGCCAACACTTCTACTGACAAAAGGCAGATCCTTAAAGAAAAGGGAAAGCAGTGCACACTTTAGCAGGTAATTGTGCTTTAAATGTAATTCAAAATCAATACACTTCATTCCCTGACTGAGTAATAATGCATGGCAGCTTGAAAATAATTGATCGGGAAATATTGACAAGTAGAGCAATGGAAATTGATTCAAGAATATATTTTGCGCTCTTGATCTTGACAGGTTATTAAAGTGGAACTTCATTTTTTTTTTTTTAGAATTTTGCCCATCTTTCACAATCATTATAAAACACATGACGGATGTATTTTCATTTTTTTTAATGCGTTCTAACTCGTGAATAAACATAAATAAAAGTTTGCTTACTGCAGAGCCAATAGGAGGTCCTCTATTCCACCCATAAAACCCAATAAACAACCATCTAAAAACCGGCAACGATACTCCATTTACATTTTGTGATTTACATATTAACCAAGTATTAGTGATATTGTTATTATAAGCGCTTATGCAGACAAACTTTTTACAGCAGGGTTGTGATCATGATCTTGTGTTGAGTTGAGTTTGAGTCTATTTCGAACATGCAAGCATACAACATGATACATCACAATTTCCAGTTTCTCTTTTCAACATGTTCGAAAAGGAGTAGGAAGAAGCAGAGCTTATTTAATCCTACCCCTTTTCCTTTACATAACAGTTGCTAAAACTTTTGTTCACTTCCTGTTCTCAATTTATTCACAATATACTCCATAAGTAATCACAATAATGTTTCTATACTTGACTTAGGTGATCTATATATACAACTGATGAATATGTTTTTGCTTTTTTCCTGACATATTTCAATGGTTATACATTCTAAGATATTATCTATAGCAAATGACATGTTTTTTACCACTTTGTAGTTCAGGTTCTTCATCACGTACACAGCTCCTCCTCCATTTTTGTTGGTTCTGTTGATGTAGTTTAGTTCATATCCTACCAGATCAAAATCTATTCCTTTTTTATCATCAATCCATGTTTCTGTGACAGCAATCACTTTGAAGGGTTCGTTGATGTGTTCCAAAAAGTTCTTAATGTTGTTGTAATTTGCATACAAGCTTCTGCTATTAAAATGAATAATTGACAATTTGTTATCACATTTAATATTGCTATTATATTGTTCATCTGTATAATAAAAACAATTATTACTAATGTGGGAGTCCCTTGGAACATAGTAGTGTCGATGCTGAATTTAGGTGCTTGTTTTCTGTCAGAGTCCATTATCATCGTTGTTGTGGTAGCTGTGTAAACTTTAAAAATTGTCCAGGTCCTTGCTGTCATGGACAGCAAGTACTCTTGCTTCTGGACCTCCATTCAGCTTGATGTAGATTTTACAATTGGCGCTCCAAGTTCCCTGGATTTTTCCCTGCTTCCTCAAGTCGCGTGCTTTCTTGCCGATTCCAGCGTTACGTTTTGTGAGATGCTCATTCATGTACACACTTGTTCCCTTCAGCTTCTTTCCCTGTCTCAGCAGTGCCATTTTGGATTTTCTGTTTACGAGTTTCACAAGCACGACTGGAGTGGCGTTGTTGTTTCTTCCGTTCAGTGGGATGCATGTTTCGATGGTATTAATGTCAATTTCAATTTCTTTTGATTGCAGAAAGTTGACCACTTGCTGTTCTGCTGAGACCATATCCATTTCATCTGGTTCACCTTCATTATTCACAGCTTTCGCATAGGATCTTGGTTTAATTCGGTGCCCTGTCACGATGATATCATTCATTCGTTTATCTTGATCCATTTCATCTATGATGTTCCTCAGCATGTTGTTGTCTTCTTGAAGGGTCTTCATTTGTTTGCTCATTTCAGTGGCTTCATTGTTTCTGGAGTTGTTCTGAGTTTGCAAACTTTCTATATTTAGCTGCAGACTTTTCACATCTTGTTTGTGTTCTGTTGTTGCTTTTTCAGATCTTTTTTCATTTCTTTAATTTCTTCTTTCATTTATTTCATATCATATTTCCATGCATCCATCATTTCTTTCCATTTTTCTATAATTTCTTCTTTAAATTCAATGAATAGTTTTTGTAGTATCCCTTCTAGATTCCCATCATGTCCTGTGTACAGCCTCAAATCTTGTTCCCATTTGTGTCCTGTGTCAGTTGACTCCGAAGGTTTCGGGGTTTCAGTCTTTCCGTTGCCTTTTCGCATCGCGGCAGTCGCTGACGTCAGTGCCTCTTGCGCCATTCAAAGATCAATGTGAGGTGTCAGCCTGTCAACTTATATCACTCTGCGACGTCGGAATCGTGTGTGCCAGTGTTGACATATTTGACTGATCAGCTTCTTCCTTGCTCCTCAAACTTTATTTATATCATAAATCATGCCTTTCACCTGGATACTAGAAGAACGGCAAGTTGGTACACTTTGACAGCCAATTTAGACCAGGGAATGGTGAGAACGACACGAAAAAAATGCTTGGTTCTACACCCCTTTTCTTCGAAAGAATTATGAGTCATTCTTCATCGAAACGGGAATATAACACGATTCAATCAGTTGGCATGCTAATGACAGCAGACTTTGTGATGTTTTATTATTTTGTTGGCTCTCATAAAGTCTGCAGTGAGTGATAATCAGTGATGTTAAAAATAGTGAACGTTGTGATGCGTTTTTAAAAGTAATGCGCTGCATATGCTTAAAATTATTAAAATACATAAAGTTTCCTGTTACTACATTACATATATACGTACTTACATCAAGTATATAAGAAGGGGGGAACCTCGATGTCATTATGAGTTTGTAAAGCCCTTTGAGACACTTGTGATTAAGGACTAGAAAGATACATTTTGGTTAGTGCACATCTGACCTATTACAGTTAGCCCGACAATTTTGAGTAATATAGCCTTCAAAATCCATAGGATTCTCTCACATTAATGAAAAATCCCAACCAGAAAATGTTGACATTTTATGTGGTGGAAGGTCCGAATCTTAAACAGCAACAAAAGTGAATTTAGTACAAAAGTTTTATTTACCCGTAATCAAATGGTACAAGGTTGAATTGAATTGTCATGCAAACAGACAACGTCCTCCGGAGACGTTGGATGAATCGAGAATCATGCGAATCATACATAGACTTGGTCTACTTGGCCATTTACAGTATGTGTTTCCCTCATGTGTCAAGGTCCCGTTGTTTTGGACCTGTTTATTCTGCAACCTCCTTGAATCCTTTAGCCATAACAAACAATCAAAACATTTTGTAGAATGGTCAGGCCGACCATAGATTTAACTCTAACCCACATATGCTCCTTCAATGGTTCAGAATAGAAAAAAGAGAAACGAGCAGACATTCTTAATGCTTTTCGACCTCGCTCTCTCTCTCGACTTCGACAGACACAAAATATGGTTCAAAGGTCAGAAATTCCACCACAATGCCCCCTTCCAGGGTTTTGGAAGGGTTTTCATTCACAGGCAGAAAAAAATAGAAATGAAAAAAAGGATTGAAAATAGTGAGTGGTAGAGAGATGTCATAGGGTACTAACTACAGGCATGACATGTTGAATGTCCATCCATCCATTTCTACCGCTTGTCCCTATCGGGGTCGCGGGATTGCTGGAGCCTCTCCCAGCTGCATTCGAGCAGAAGGGCCAACACACACACTCACATTCACACACTAGGGACCATTTAGTGTTGCCAATCAACCTATCCCCAGGTGCATGTCTTTGGAGGTGGGAGGAAGCCGGAGTACCCGTAGGGAACCCACGCAGTCATGGGGAGAACATGCAAACTCCACACAGAAAGACACCAAACCCAGGGGATCGAACCCAGGACCTTCTTATTGTGAGGCACACGCATTAACCCCTGTGCCACCAATGTTGAATGTCCATCCATCCATCCATTGTCTACCGCTCGTCCCTTTTGGGATCGTGGGGGGTGCTGGAGCCTATCTCAGCTGCATTCGGGCGGAAGGCGGGGTACACCCTGGACAAGTCGCCCCCTCATCATTCAACATAAATAGGCTTCATCTCTTCTCTAAATGACAATATTCCCAGATGGTTTGAAGAAAATCAAAGTACTGACAAAGACCATGAACCTACCAATCTGACCTCATCTGACCCATCTTGGGTGAGGTATCGACCAGAATCAAAATGTTTTTTGCTGAAAAACGTATAGAACATTTGCTAAAAGTGGCAGAGCTTCCCTTTGATGGCAGAAAGGATGAATATGCAAATGCGTGGCAGGTGATCTCAGTGTTAAGTGTCATTTAAAGGCCTACTGAAATGAGATTTTCTTATTTAAACGGGGATAGCAGGTCCATTCTATGTGTCATACTTAAACATTTCGCGATATTGCCATATTTTTGCTGAAAGGATTTAGTAGAGAACATCGATGATAAAGTTCGCAACTTTTGGTCGCTGATAAAAAAGCCTTGCCTGTACCGGAAGTAGCGTGACGTCACAGGTTGTGGAGCTCCTCACATCTGCACATTGTTTACAATCATGGCCACCAGCAGCGAGAGCGATTCGGACCGAGAAAGCGACGATTACCCCATTAATTTGAGCGAGGATGAAAGATTCGTGGAAGAGGAAAGTGAGAGTAAAGGATTAGAGGGCAGTGGAAGCGATTCAGATAAGGGAAGATGCTGTGAGAGGCTGGTGGGACCTGATATTCAGCTGGGAATGACTAAAACAGTAAATAAACACAAGACATATATATACTCTATTAGCCACAACACAACCAGGCTTATATTTAATATGCCACATAACAAACACCTCCCCCCTCCCGTCCATATAACCCGCCAATACAAATCAAACACCCGCACAACACACTCAATCCCACAGCCCAAAGTACCATTCACTTCCGCAAAGTTCATACAGCACATATATTTCCCCAAAGTCACATACGTGACATGCACATAGCAGCACGCACGTACGGGCAAGCGATCAAATGTTTGGAAGCCGCAGCTGCGTACTCACGGTAGCGCGTATCCAACTCAAAGTCCTCCCGGTAAGAGTCTCTGTTGTCCCAGTTCTCTACATGTTTGTGTTGCTGCAGCCGGCCGCTAATACACCACTTCCCACCTACAGCTTTCTTCTTTGCTGTCTTCATTGTTCATTAAACAAATTGCAAAAGATTCACCAACACAGATGTCCAGAATACTGTGGAATTTTGCGATGAAAACAAACGACTTAATAGCTGGCCACAATGGTGTCCCAAAATGTCCGCTACAATCCCTGACGTCACGCGCAAACGTCATCATACCGAGACGTTTTCAGCAGGATATTTCGCGGGTAATTTAAAATTGCACTTTACTAATCTAACCCGGCCGTATTGACATGTGTTGCAAGGTTAAGATTTCATCATTGATATACAGTATAAACTATCAGACTGCGTGGTCGGTAGTAGTTGGTTTCAGTAGGCCTTTAACATACGTAAAATGGATGGATGGATGACTGTTTCCAAACTCATGCGGCTGCCTAGAGGGCGCTAACTTTCCAAAGAGTTGTAGGCACCCTCTTCTGGCTTTGAGCACTTAACACACACACACACACACATTATATTTATGTTTGCTGCCAGCTAGCGATTTGGCAAAGTTTAGCTACTAACGTTGGCTATCATTGCATCATGTCCTGTCTAGACAATCGTCATCATCATCGGCGGTCATTCGAAGCGAGTATGACGGTCCTCCTGGTATGGGGGTATCCCTTTATGGAGGAATCCTGTGCGTGACTTTGTTTAACGTGGGGAGACTGGTGCACAGACAGTCACCACACGATCCTTGACAGATCCGGGTCAGGGTCCAGTGGCATGGAGTCCAAGATGACTGGAGACCCTTTTCTGCTGCAGCCTTCATCCGCCATCCCCAGGGGCGGATTAAGAAATTTTGGCCCCCTGGGCCTGACATGGTCTTGGCCCCTCAACCCCCCGCGCGTGTGGGCGCACACACACGCACGCACTATGCAAGAAATACTGTATACTGTGAACAGACATGCACACTGTACTGTACAGAAGAGTGCACATACTGCACACACACTATTAGGTATACCACACAGACACTGACAAGCACAGGTTTCACACAGACACAGGGGGAGGGGATAAATGGCCTAAAAATAAACATTTTTGAAAATGATTACGCCCACTTCAGTGATGGTGCATTGGGTCATTTGAGAGATATTATGTATTGGAAGTTGGTAGCTATCATGAAATAAACCCCCCAACCCACCCAAAAAACTAAATCGGACATGATTTTTGCCCCCTTTTCCTCCCTTCTATCATTAAAAATAAAATAATATCTTAGGAAAACACATTGGCATAACGGCAGCTGTGCAGCAAATTGAGGCTCAAAGTCTGTATCTATTTGTGGTTAAGCTTGAGGAGAAGGAGAAAGGTAAAATGATAACATGCATCGGAGAGCACCACAAAGAAAGGTGTAGGCCAGTTCATGGTACAAGGGCTGCATGCAGGTCAAGATAGCCCATTTCCAAGAATGCTATAGTGGCTGGACAGGCACTGGACATGTCCTGAACTCAGTGTCAGACGTGGCTGCCGAATACTTGGATGAAGTGAAGCAGCTGACAGATCTCATGCTGCCCCATCTGAAGACTGTCCTGGCCAGGCAGAGGATGGATGAGGAGACCTTCCCAATGGACCCTGTCAGTGAACAGGCTAGTAACATTGATGGCACCCCTGTGCACAACATTGGGATGGAGAGACAATGTGGCAAGGTGGACTACAAACTGAAGAAGTTGGGCACACTGAACGCAGTCAATAGGTCAATAATTTTACAGAAGAGCCAGGAGCTTCAGAGGTTTCAAGGCAGCAGCACAAGCAAAAAGGGAGGTTGAACTCAACTGGAGTAAATTCATGAAGGCAAAATTCGAGAGTAGGGCAGATGAGAAACAAGAGATGGCTCAAAGAAAGGAGAGTAAGAGACTAGACATGCTGGACACACTGAAATCTTTTGATGGCCCCTTCACGATAGTGGGGAAGTTGAAAAGTTCCTTGTGGATGAAAGTCTGCACAAGAATGCAAAGCTGCAGAGAATGAAGCTTGAGGTTCAGTTTGCCAGAGAAAGCACCAAGCTTCTGCCTAAAGTCAATCCTATCTTCACAATCCAGGTGACACTTCCCAGAAATGGCAAAAGTGCAATTCTCCAAGTCATAATGGATACTTAGAATGTTATGGTGGTGGTAAGTATTCATGAAAACAGGTAGCCTAACATTAGTGAATGGGTGAATTCTGGAAATAACCTAAAAATCTTACACAGTGCACCTTTAAGCAAGGGGTTTCTTTCGTGCTTTCAATTTTGCAAAATCATCCACCACATCATTGAAGTCCAACTCTCTTGTCAGCTCACTCTCAATTGCCATTAGAGATAACGCATTTAATCTTTTCTGAGTCATTCTTGTGCGCAGCTCATTTTTTACTCTTGACAAAAGAGAGAATGAGCGTTCTCCCTCACAGTTACTGACCGGTAGAGTGAGAAAAATCTGTAGCGCAATGTATGTATTAGGAAACGTAGGCTGTAGTCCAAAATGTATTATTGTTTTGAGCAGTCCTGAAGGGGTCCTCTCCTCATCAGTGTTGTTGAGCTGTATAAAAGATTTGAACTGTATAAGCTCCTGTCCAAGACTTTCATTGAGGTCAGATGGGTATGATTCAGTGAGAATCTTGGCCTTGTGAAGGACTGAAGCATTGGACTCTGTATCCAAAGAGAAAAGGACACTGAACAAATTGTTCAGATGTTTGTAGGCCTCCAGACGGTGATTAAGGCTTGAACTCAGTTGATCAATAGAGGCAATAAATGTCTCTATTTGAAACAGTTGCCTTCCCTCAAGCACAACATCTGGGGATGCTGATTCATCAGCAAACTTTTTACGTTTCCTCGTCCGTTCAGCCCTGTAAGATGGGGTGCCACCCAACATGTTTAAGGCTTTCTGCTCAAAATGATCAAATAGATCTCTTTGGGAGAGAACAAAGGTGCGCAGAGATTCCAGCAATCTAACTGCTGTACCAAGGTCCATGTCTGCTTTTTGAAGTTGCAGACTTGTGGCCTGAAATCTGGACAGAACAGTGTCCCAAAAGCCTGCCATGAAGGCCATCTCAAGTGAATCCAGCTTCCGCACTAGACTGTCAGCTTCAGTTCGTGTGTCTCGTTTCTCTGTGTCATCAGTGGAAATAACCTGTAGTGCTGCTTTTATTTTACTGTAGTTCTGCCACAGTGCTTTGGTAGATTCTGCACGGCAACTCCAACGCGTGTTGGATAAAGCTTTAAGTGTGAGATCTATGTTGGAATTGCCAAATACCCTGTCCCATCGGTGTGTGGATGCAGTTGTGAAGTTGTAAATAGACTGAATCAAGTCAAAATACTTAGAGACTTCATTTCCACATCTGTCAATGCTGTTGACTCCCACCAAATTCAAAGAGTGAGCTGCACATGGAATATAGTGTATTAATGGGTTGCTTTTCTTTAAGTGAGCCTGCAACCCATTATACCTCCCTGACATGTTGCTGGCATTATCATAAGCCTGCCCCCTGCAATTTGACAGCTCTAACCCTAGATTTTCCAACACAGACATGACACAGTTAGCCAAACTTTCACCTGTATGGCTAGTAATGGGCTCAAAACCCACAAAGCGTTCAACAACACTGCCCTCTTTGCTAACAAAACGGAATATGAATGTCAATTGGTCCACATGAGATAAATCTGGGGTTGAATCCACAATGATAGAGTAGTATTTGCTTGCTTGCAGTTCATCTGCTATAGCCTGTTTGGTTTTTGCACCCATCAATTCAATGAATTCCTCACAAATGGTGGAGGACAGATATGAGGTATTACCTCGACCCATCTGCCCAAACTTTCTGATGTGATCCTTTGGAAAGGGATCAAATTCAGCCAGGACCTCCAGAATACCAAGGTAGTTCCCATTGAGAGGAGACCCTAACGATTCATTTTTACCCCTAAATGCAAGGCCCCTTTCTGCAAGGAATTTAATGACTGCAACAACTCTTTGTAACACCTGCCTCCAATAGCTGCTCTCTGCCTGAAACTGTTTGAACAGGTCTGCATCAACTGTGGCACCTTTAGCGCGGTTCAAGACTGCTTGCATGCAGGTTATGTGCTCAGCACTTCGCTCATGTTCACCAAATCTTTCTGAGTGTTTCCAATCACAATAGCCTGTCACAAAAGAATGCGTTTTTGGGGAAAACAGTTTGCATGCAAAGCAGTAAACATTACCAGTAGAGGGAGAGTACATCAGCCACTCTCTTTGTACTCGTTGTCCATTGGGCAAGTGTGAAGTAAAATGTTCATTGTTTAGGCATCGGGTTTTGCCTCCTAGCCCACTGTTCCTCACAGAAGCTGGATAATGGCTGTGACGGTTGTGAAATGATTTTGCACCTCTTTGAATAAGAACTTCCTTCATTGACTCAGTGAGGGTCTCAGCCCATTTAGCGGGATCACTAGGTAGAGTTGTCACTGTAGATGGTGTTGAAGAAAGATTCAGCTCATTTTCTATGCTGTCCAGAGGTGCAGTGACCTCACATTCATCCGAGCAACTGGCTACTGCTGAATTGGTTGAATCATAAGCATCAGAAGCATTTGGTTCAGTGTCTACACTTGTAGTGGTCTCAGGATCTTGGGAGCTACATGCTAGCTCAGGTGCATTGCTAACCTTAGCTGAATTTGCAGTAGCATTTATAGAATTGCTTTCAGCAGATGTCTTTGTACTGAAGAAGCTGGAGATATTTGGAACACTCTCAAGTAAAACTGATTCCTTTTTTTTCTTTTCTTGCTGAATTTTTTTTCTAGCTCCTCCACTTAAACGTTTATGATCCATATTTCCCTTCTTTCTTTGCACATTGGCTCTTTGCCTATCACAACAGATAAACCAACTATGTGTGTGTGTGTGTGTGTGTGTGTGTGTGTGTGTGTGTGTGTGTGTGTGTGAGTTTGTTTGTGTGTTTATGATCGGTGCTGCTTCCTTCAAGTGTGTGAGGTGATTTAGAAAACTAGCAACCCAGCATCAACACTCCAAAGCAGAGAATAACAGCTTACTAGCATAGACAATTGAGAGCAGAGAATCAACTGATTCGTCTGATAGACAGCAGGAGAGCAGAGTGGTCAGTGATGATCGAATCAAGAAAATGTCTAAATGGCAAGGGAACAGACTGATTTGTACTGAGGAGAAAGAGAGAGAGAGCCAATTACAGTGAAATATATTCCAAAAGAGCCAAGTGACTAGCTGAAGGCAGGGACAAATGCCTTGGAGTGACCAACAAGAGTGCAAAGTACCAAATGGCAAAATGTGGAAAGACCAACAGGCAGATCTGCTTTTACCTCTTATCTTCACAACCAAAAAGTTGCTAAATGATGTTTTCAGTCGCTAGCCAGGTATGGCCAAAAGACGCGAAATCTAGCGGCAAAGTCGGTCAATCACACTGACAGTGAAACAAATATTTTGAAAAGATAATAATTGTACACCTTTGTGCACTTTAGTCTTCTATCTAAATATTTTCACAAAGGACACCAAGGCAGCTTGCTAGCTATGATGGGAGCAACAATGTCTGATAGACAGCAGGAGAGCAGAGTGGTCAGTGATGATCCAATCAAGAAAATGTCTAAATGGCAAGGGAACAGACTGATTTGTACTGAGGAGAAAGAGAGAGCCAAGTACAGTTAAATATATTCCAGAGCCAAGTGACTAACTGAAGGCAAAGACAACAGCCAGATACCTTAGCAGAGACCAACAAGAATTCAAAGTACCTAATAGCAAGATGGCGAGACCAACACAATAAATTGTATTAGGATTTAATTTATTAACGTTAATCTTAACAGCCAAAAAGTTGCTGAATAATGTTTGTAGTCGCTAGCCAGGTATGCCCAAAACAAGAGTCGCTAAACCTAGCAGCAAAGTTGCTTAATTGCAACACACTCTAGGATTCAGGGGAATTAAGGATAATAAAGATATTAATTGTACAACTTTTTGTACTTTTTTTCTAGTTTTTTGAGTCGCCAGCCATGTATGGCCAAAAGTCGCTAATTGAATGCCAACGTTGCTTAATCGCCAACACACTGGGACTCACTGAAGGACTGACTGAATAAAAAAGATAATTAAGATAATTGTGTACTTTTCTCTTCTGATATTTTCTCTAAGGACCCCAAGCTATCTGCAAGCAGCAATAATGTCTGACAGACAGGAGAGCAGAGTGGTCAGTGATGAATGGCAAGGGAACAGGCTGATTTGTACTGAGGAGAAAGAGAGAGAGAGAGCCAATTACAGTGAAATATATTCCAAAAGAGCCAAGTGACTAGCTGAAGGCAGGGACAAATGCCTTGGAGTGACCAAGAAGAGTGCAAAGTACCAAATGGCAAAATGTGGGAAGACCAACAGGAAGATCTGCTTTTACCACTTATCTTCACAACCAAAAAGTCGCTAAATGATGTTTTTAGTCGCTAGCCAGGTATGGCCAAAAGACGCGAAATCTAGCGGCAAAGTCGGTCAATCACACAGTGAAACAAATAATTTTAAAAAGATAGTAATCGTACAATGTCTTGTACTTTTGTCTTCTTTCTTAATATTTCTCAAAGGACACCAAAATGTCGCTATCTGCAGGCAGCTTGCTAGCTATTATGGCAGCAACAATGTACCTTAGAGTGACTGACCAACAAGAGCTCAAAGTACCTAATGGCAAAATGTGGAGAGACAGACACAATAAATTGCATTAAGATGAAGAGAACTGTTGCTATTATTAATCTTAACATCAACCAGAAAGTCGCTAAATGTCACCAGCCAGGTATGGCCAAAAGTCGCTTAATTGGCCACACACAGTAACAGAGAAACTAACAAAAAAAAGATCATAAAGATAATAGTTGTACAACTGTGTGTACTTTTGTCTTCTTTCTAAATATTTTCCCAAAGGACACCAAAATGTTGCTATCTGCAGGCTGGAGCGTGCCTATGTTCCCCGGGTCCTATGTTCCCCGGGTCCTATGTTCCCCGGTTGTTCCTGGGTCTTTGTATGCGACCGGGGAACTTAGGACCCTTTTTCTAAAAAAGGGTCCTATGTTCCCTGCATTGTATCTGGCGAAATTGCGAAATTGTGCCCTGACCAAAACCATCCCTAAACCTAACCTGTCACAGGGCGTTGTGGAGCACTTTTTTTTGGCGAAATTGTGCCCTGACCAAAACTATCCCTAAACCTAACCTGTCACAGGGCGTTGTGGAGCACTTTTTTGGCGAAATTGTGCCCTGACCAAAACCATCCCTAAACCTAACCTGTCACAGGGCGTGCGGCAGCAGATAGAGCAACTCAAACGCGAACTTCCTTCCTTCGACAACTTAAACGCGTTTCTGTCATGCGTGTCTGCGTGCGTCTTACTTAGTCGCGCATTGGAAGCAGCGGGGAACATAGAACCCTTTTCTGGAAAAAGTGTTGTACGTTCCCCGCAGCGGGGAACATAGAACCCTTTTTTTTAAAAAGGGTCCTTAGTTCCCCGGTAGAGGGGAACATAGGACCCGGGTAACATAGGGACGGGGAACATAGGGATGACCCGCTGCAGGCAGCTTGCTAGCTATGATGGCAGCAACGATGTCTGCCAGACAGGAGAGAGTGGTCAGTGACGATCGAATCGAGAAAATGACAAAATGGGTCAAAGACCAAAAAGTTATTAACTGACAGCAGTGACAAATGTCAGACTGTAAACTTTCTCGAAAGAAAAGGACAAAATGGGAAGATGCTGATAATAACAGCAAAATGGAAAATATAAGAATTTCCAAGTAATGCTCAACTCAAGTGTGTGTGTGTGTGTGTGTGCGCGCGTTAAACTTCTTGTTGAATGATTTCAAATTATCTCTGAGTCTGAACTGAGGGAAAGGAAACCAAATTTTGAGCAGTCTCTCACGAGTTCAAAATACCAAATGAGGAGATTCTAAAAGAACAGACCGGTTTATGAAAGACTTGATGGGGGAGGGGCACAGCTAAGAATACTTGAGTGAGATTCTGTGATCCAAATTCGAGATAGAGCTTTTTGATAATGATAATTTGTCAGAGTAAGGTTGTGTAATCAAAATTTGAGAATGAGCTTTGTCAATCAATCAAGAATATTTGCATTAAGTTCTGTGATCAAAATTCAGAAACAACCTTTAATAATTGATAAAGAATATGTGAGTGAGGTTGTGTGATCCATCCAATTTGAGAATTAGCTTTGATAATAATGATTGAGAGCCTCTGGCCCTCTGTGGATCATGGCCGCGGGGCCAATTTTGCCTGGCCCCTTGGGGCCTCTGTGGGTCGTGGCCGCGGGGCCAAGTTGGCCTGGCCCCTTGGGGCCTCTGACCCTCTATGGATCGGGGCCAAGTTGGCCTGACCCCTCGGGGCCTCTGGCCCTCTATGGATCATGGCCGCGGGGCCAAGTTGGCCTGACCCCTTAGGACCTCAGGCCCTCTGAGGGTCGCGGCCGCGGGGCCAAGTTGACCTGGCCCCTTGGGGCCTCTTACCCTCTATGGATCGTGGCCGCGGGGCCAAGTTGACCTGGCCCCTTGGGGCCTCTGGCCTTCTGTGGCTCGCGGCCGCGGGGCCAAGTTGGCCTGGCCCTTTGGGGCCTCTGGCCTTCTGTGGGTCGTGGCCGCGGGGCCAAGTTGGCCTGGCCCCTTGGGGCCTCTGACCGTCTATGGATCGTGGCCGCGGGGCCAAGTTGACCTGGCCCCCTGGGGCCTCTGACCCTCTATGGATCGTGGCCGCGGGGCCAAGTTGGCCTGGCCCCTTGGGGCCTCTGACCGTCTATGGATCATGGCCGCGGGGCCATGTTGGCCTGGCCCCTTGGGGCCTCTGGCCCTCTGTGGGTCGCGGCCGCGGGGCCAAGTTGACCTGGCCCCTTGGGGCCTCTTACCCTCTATGGATCATGGCCGCGGGGCCAAGTTGGCCTGGCCCCTTGGGGCTTAAGATTATTATTTTTGCAAAAGTAGTTTTGCTTGGGTCGCGGCCGCGGGGCCAAGTTGGCCTGGCCCCTTGGGGCCTCTGGCCCCCTGGGCCTGGGCCCGGTAGGCCCGGTCATTAATCCACCTATGGCCATCCCAGCCGTTGTAACACTTCATAGGGTTAGCAATCATCCTCTGACTGTTCCAATGTTGAGGTCTTGGGTTGTTATTTCCCCATAACTGGGCCCACATGGATGTGGGGGTGCCTTCTTCCGCCATCGCAGCCGTTGTGGTGGTTCCTACATCTACCGTCTTCCGCCTGCTCCGCCGTTGAGGTCTTCACCGTATCCCTGGCTAAGGGGCAGTCAGGTACTAGGCCTTTGCCAAGGGCCACCTGGGGTAACAGTAGTAAAGGGGTTAACCTCCTAGTGCCCCAAGACCCCCAAAGAGGAGCCTCCACTGCCGGTTGCACTTTAACGTCTTGCCCAAGACCAGTAACAACAACATGACAGCAAATTGTTAGTCATGCTGCTGTGTGTGTACACGTACATGTGTATGAGACAGCCTGAATCCCAGGCTTTATCCTTGAGCCAAAATCAGTTGTTGTGAAAAACATTTGAGCAAGTTGCAGGCAGCCCATAATATTATTGTTTGGATTAGAGACTACAATCCAATTACAACTTTGGGTATTGGGAAGGATTGCTTGACAACTGTATCTACGACAGGAAATATTCATAATCATAAGAGTTATGACAACAGGACATCTGCTGATTGGAGTAAGCGTTGCTCTGGTTTGTCCACAAATTGGAAATTGCTGGCAGTCTTCAAAGTACCCCAAAGCTGCCACAATTGATTGGAGGATGCGGGAAGAACTGTGGACACTTTGTGATGTGGATAACATCGGACTGTCTGCCCCGCAGGATGAATTTTGAGGACAAGTCATAGACAATTTAGAGTGAAAAGCAAATTTCATTTTCACTCGCATACAAAACATTCTAACTTGGATTGTTTCCCTGGCTTGGAGACTCTCCCGAAGGACGGTGCGGCGAAGACACAACAAACTCCCTTCTTGTCTCTCACCTGTTGTTGTTGACTTTGGACTGACTAGCGACTGCACGACACCAAGGCCGCGGAACAGAGACACAAGGCAGGCTTACACACACACATGCATCCACAAAAAATATACGCCACACACACATACCCTACCCCCCATCCAACGCCTTCGACCCAAATCCCTTAGGAGTGATGGACAACTAGGCAGCGCCTGAAGAGCTGCAGCCCGCCACCGTGGCCCCCACTCCCTCCCCTCTGTTGTAAGTCTTGAGATGTATGTTGTAATATTAATATGTGCCTTGCTATGGAGGTTTTTTTACCACTCCAGACTGGGCCCCCTTAGGAGCCCAGTCTAGATTGTATTTATTTTACTCATCCTCCCCCAGCGTTTACCTTTTTCCCATCTTTTACAGGGCGCCTTGTGGCGACCCATCAGCGTTCCTGTTCTGTAACCCTGTGCACTGTTTGTTTGTCTCCTCTTGAATGGGTTTGAGCTGAAAACTAAGTTTTGTTGTACTTGTGCAATGACAAAGACCGACCTACCCACCTACCTACCAGTAGGGTGTATATGGCTTATGGCAAGATGAAAAACGGTATTTCAACTAATTTTATCTCTGACATCCACAACCACCCATGGCTAAATTGGGACCTTAAGCAAAAGTGTATGCACATTATAAAACATTTTCACAATTTTTTAGTCATGTGAAACCATTTTTATACTTTTTTGATTGAACTTGAATTTAATTTGATAAGCATGTTTTGTACTAAAATAAATTAATAGGTGAATAAATTGTTCGACCATTTTATTTTATAATGTAAAATAAAAATGTAACATAATTACAACATTTGCTATCTTCCTGACACTAACGCTACTTGAATTTGCCATTATATTCTTACCAGTTACAGAGCAGGAAGGGGTTGGGAATACTTTTGTGGTAAAATATAATTTAAGTGCCTTGCCATTCATTAATTGACATTTTACATGGGCCAATTCGTGCAAAGTGCACAGTGCGTAATCTGCAAATAAGAGCAGCCCTGTCCACAACGTCAATAAGAAGTCAAAGGTCAGGTAAATATTGCGATCTGTAGAAACAACATAAAAACTTTACAAACACTCAATATGAGGTAGTAGTATAATACCACATGTTTTATTGTTTTAATTAACTGTTTAACAATATTCCCTCCAAGAGACTAATACATTTGAGATTGTGTTGATGGAGAAAGTCTCGAGGGGTTCTTTTTTGATATCCATCCATCCATTCATCTTCTTCCGCTTATCCGAGGTCGGGTCGCGGGGGCAGCAGCCTAAGCAGGGAAGCCTGCTTAGGCTGCTGCCCCCTCCCTCTCCCCAGCCACTTCATCCAGCTCCTCCTGGGGGATCCCGAGGCGTTCCCAGGCCAGCCGGGAGACATAGTCTTCCCAACGTGTCCTGGGTCTTCCCCGTGGCCTCCTACCGGTCGGACGTGCCCTAAACACCTCCATAGGGAGGCGTTTGGGTGGCATCCTGACCAGATGCCCGAACCACCTCATCTGGCTCCTCTCAATGTGGAGGAGCAGCGGCTTTACTTTGAGCCCCTCCCGGATGGCAGAGCTTCTCACCCTATCTCTAAGGGAGAGCCCCACCACCCGGCGGAGGAAACTAATTTCGGCCGCCTGTACCCGTGAACTTGTCCTTTCGGTCATAACCCAAAGCTCATGACCGTAAGTGAGGATGGGAACGTAGATCGACCGGTAAATTGAGAGCTTTGCCTTCCGGCTCAGCTCCTTCTTCACCACAAGGGCTCGATACAGCATCCGCATTACTGAAGACGCCGCACTGATCCGCCTGTCGATCTCACGATCCACTCTTCCCTCACTCGTGAACAAGACTCCGAGGTACTTGAACTCCTCCACTTGGGGCAGGGTCTCCTCCGCAACCCGGAGATGGCACTCTACCCTTTTCCGGGCGAGAACCATGGACTCGGACTTGGAGGTGCTGATTCTCATCCCAGTCGCTTCACACTCAGCTGTGAACCGATCCAGTGAGAGCTGAAGATCCTGGCCAGATGAAGCCATCAAGACCACGTCATCTGCAAAAAGCAGAGACAACCAGGCCACCAGGCGCTCGCCATCGTGCCCCACCTCCGGGCCTGGCTCCAGAGGGGGGCCCCGGTGACCCGCGTCCGGGCGAGGGAAATCTGGGTCCTTTTTTTTATTATCTTATTTGATAACATTTGCCAATTTGCTGAACTTATGTTGATTTCCATTTGGTCCCGCGGGCTGGTAATTTGACACAGGTGCACTACACAACATCAATGGAGAGGTGCACTCCCTGAATCAAAATGGTAGCCCTTGTCTGGGTTTTTTTATCCCCCATGAACCAGGAAGTAGCCTCCTGCTTTTATTCAAACTAACTTATTTTTAATCATAGTTCACTCATTTCCTCCAGGATATTAATTAGTTCAACTAGGAACAACAGACCAAACAATATGTAAAGAAAGGTGTAATTACTTCAAAAATTGTACTGGATCTGCAGGTGATGTGTCTCAAATGAAAACGCTGCGTTATTTAAAGTTATAAACATCATTACTGTGTGAATGCTCCAAAGCATTCACACATACTGTCAGAATAATTGTATATAAGTTATCACACAACTTGTTTTCCCATGAGTTCAGGCTGCCCTGCGAGAAGACAAAAGCTGTCTTTGTGCTTATCAAGCAAAAGGCCTACCGCTTGTAAACCTCCACTGTGTGCGATGGGATGTGACGTGGAGGTGTCGGTTTCTTTGATCTATTGGACAGCCACGGGAAGACCTTGTCATGACCCGAGGTCTACAAAGCAGAGAGGGGGAAAACCTGACACCGCTCCAGGCACCTGCAGCTGAGTGTGCAGCCCCAGACGTTTCTCCTCATGAGCTAAATTGAATCCTGTGTCTGTTTGATTCCTTTGCTTCTTGTCTTGTCTAATAGATGTCATTGGTGTTTGAACCTGACACATACGGTTTTCTATTTCCCAGAATTCCAGGTTTTCCGGGACATTTTTCCCATTCAAAATTAATTTTCCAAACTTCCACCATTTCCACATTTTTCAACCAATTCAACCCAGTCCACCTTCAACATATTCCACCATCCTGGAAATTCCAAGTACCTCTTTTACAAGTTCAAAAAAATTCCAGGATTTTCCAGAATTCCTGCTTTTCCAAAGCCCTATTTCCACCATTTTTTCTGGCGACTACACCTCCCACATTTTTCAACCTACTTCAACCGTTCCACCGTCAAATCATTCCTCTTAATCAGGACAAAAAACAAAGTTGTTTTTAGAACTGGAAAATTTCCCCGGTTTCCCCGAAATTCCAGGAATTCCATAATACCATTTCTCAATTCAACATGTTACTACTTCAACATTTCTTGACCTATTTGAACAATTCTACCAACCATTTCTACTCATTCAAACCATTCAAGTTTTTTTTTTTATCATTTTCCAAAAAATTCCCGCTTTTCCCGAAATTGCCTAACACCATTTAGTACTTCAACATTTCTTGCTCGATTTAAACAATTCCAACACCAACCAATTCAGCTCATTCAGGACATTCATGCTGCTAATAATTTTCCAAAAAAAATTCAACTTTTCCCAAAAACTACCAAATTTCCAGGAAGTTCCAATTAAAATGAATGGGACATTTTTCCAAGTAGCACAATTCACACATTTTTCAACCTATTCAAACCATTCCACCTTCAACACATTCCACCATCCTGGAAAATCAAACTACACTTCTTACATGTTAAAAAAAGTTGCTTGATTTTTCAGAATTCCTAGTTTTCCAAAGCCCTATTTCCACCCTTTTATCTGGCGATTACTCCTCCCACATTTTTCAACCAACTTCAACCGTTCTACCGTCAAAACATTTCTCTTAATCAGGACAAAAAACAAAGTCGTATTTTTTAACTGTAAAAATTCCCGGTTTCTCCGAAATTCTAGGAATTCTGTAATACCATTTCTCAATTAAACATGTTACTACTACAACATTTCTCGACCGATTTGAAAAATTCCAACACCAACCATTTCAACTCATTTAAATCATTCAAGTTTTTTTTTTTTTATAATTTTCAAAAAAATTCCCATTTTTCCCGAAATTCCCTAATACCATTTACTACTTCAACATTTCTTGCCCGATTGAAACAATTCCAACACCAACCAATTAAGCTCATTCAGGACATTCATGCTGCTAATCATTTTCCCCCAAAAAATCCAGCTTTTCCCAAAAATTACAAAATGTCCAGGAAGTTCCAATTGAAATGAATAGGACATGTTTCCAAGTAGCACAATTCACACATTTTTCAACCTATTCAAACCATTCCACCTTCAACACATTCCACCATCCTGGAAATTCAAACTATGTTTCTTCCGAGTTAAAAAAAAATCCTTGATTTTTCAGAATTCCTGGTTTTCCAAAACCCTATTTCCACCCTTTTTTCTGGCGACTACACCGCCCACATTTTTCAACCCACTTCAACCGTTCTACGGTCAAAACATTCCTCTTAATCAGGACAAAAAACAAAGTTGTTTTTTGAACTGTAAAAATTTGCGGTTTTCCCGAAATTCCAGGAATTCTGTAATACCATTTCTCAATTGAACATGTTACTACTTCAACATTTCTCAACCGATTTGAAAAATTCCAACCCCAACCATTTCAACTCATTCAAGTTTTTTTTATCATTTTCAAAAAAATTCCCGCTTTTCCCGAAATTCCCTGATACCGTTTACTACTTCAACATTTCTTGCCCGATTGAAACAATTCCAACACCAACCAATTCAGCTCATTCAGGACATTCATGCTGCTAATCATTTCCCCCCCAAAAATCCAGCTTTTCCCAAAAATTACCAAATATCCAGGAAGTTCCAATTGAAATGAATGGGACATGTTTCCAAGTAGCACAATTCACACATTTTTCAACCTATTCAAACCATTCTACCTTCAACACATTCCACCATCCTGGAAATTCAAACTATGTTTCTTCCAAGTTAAAAAAAATCCTTGATTTTTTAGAATTCCTGGTTTTCCAAAACCCTATTTCCACCCTTTTTTCTGGCGACTACACCGCCCACATTTTTCAACCCACTTCAACCGTTCTACCGTCAAAACATTCCTCTTAATCAGGACAAAAAACAAAGTTGTTTTTTGAACTGTAAAAATTTGCGGTTTTCCCGAAATTCCAGGAATTCTGTAATACCATTTCTCAATTGAACATGTTACTACTTCAACATTTCTCGACCGATTTGAAAAATTCCAACTCCAACCATTTCAAGTCATTCAAGTTTTTTTTTGATCATTTTCAAAAAAATTCCCGCTTTTCCCGAAATTCCCTGATACCATTTACGACTTCAACATTTCTTGCCCGATTGAAAACCAACACCAACCAATTCAGCTCATTCAGGACATTCATGCTGCTAATAATTTCCCCCCAAAAATCCATCTTTTCCACAAAATTACCAAATTTCCAGGAAGTTCCAATTGAAATGAATGGGACATTTTTCCAAGTTGCACAATTCACACATTTTTCAACCTATTCAAACCATTCCACCTTCAACACATTCCACCATCCTGGAAATTCAAACTATGTTTCTTCCAAGTTCAAAAAAATTCCTTGATTTTTCAGAATTCCTGGTTTTCCAAAGCCCTATTTCCACCCTTTGTGTCTGGTGACTACTCCTCCCATATTTTTCAACCCACTTCAACCGTTCCACCCTCAAAACATTTCTCTTAATCAGGACAAAAAACGAAGTTGTTTTTTGAACGGGAAAAATTCCCGGTTTTCCCAAAATTCTAGGAATTCCGTAATACCATTTCTCAATTCAACATGTTACTACTTCAACATTTCTCGACCGATTTGAAAAATTCCAACACCAACCATTTCAACTCATTCAAACAATTTAAGTTTTTTTCACCATTTTCAAAGAAATTCCCGCTTTTCCCTAAATTCCCTAATACCATTTACCACTTCAACATTTCTTGCCCGATTTAAACAATTCCAACACCAACCAATTCAGCTCATTCAGAACATTCATGCCGCTAATCATTTTGCAAAAAAATCCCGCTTTTCCCAACAATTCCTAAATTTCCAGGAAGTTCCGATTGAAATGAATGGGACATTCTTCCAAGTTGCACAATTCAAAGTTAAAGTTAAAGTACCAATGATTGTCACACTCACACTAGGTGTGGTGAGATTATCCTCTGCATTTGACCCATTACCCTCACCCCCTGGGAGGTGAGGGAAGCAGTGAGCAGCAGCGGTGGCCACACCTGGGAATCATTTTTGGTGATTTAACCCCCAATTCCAACCCTTGATGGTGAGTGCCAAGCAGGGAGGTAATGGGTCCCATTTTTATAGTCTTTGGTATGACTCGGCCGGGGTTTGAACTCACAACGTACCGATCTCTAACCACTAGGCCACATTTTTCAACCTATTCAAACCATTCCAACATCAACACATTCCACTCATCCCGGACATTCAAACTGACACTTTCCCAAGTTCCAAACCAAATTCCAGTTTTCCTGGAAATTAACATTTAAACCATTCCAACGTTCCAACTATTTCAGCGTTTAAACCATTTCTACATTCATCCTACATTTTTTTAGCATTTCAGTTCAGCGTCAGCTCTTCAAAAACCATTCAAACATTGAAACTATTCTTACATTCATACTACATTCTGTCAGCATTTCAGTTCAACTTCAGCATTGGAGCATTCACACGCAATTCCCTCAGGAATTGCCTCATCTAGTTGTCACTTCGTATCTTACAGGTTGAAAGAGAGAAGTCTTGATTATGTAACAATTTGGAAAGAATACAGATATGATCGTCACGCTCCTTCTGTGCACATATCCGTTGTACACTCGGGTGGGCTGTGGACTGGGCTGTGACCCGCTTCTTCAATCCACTCCACACCCCCACCATCCACCCAGTCCTTAGATACCGGAGGGCACACTGTGTCTCTGCCATTTCCTGTTCATCAGCTTTTCCTGCCGGCTACTTCTATGTGGACCAATGGCAGTGACACACACGGCCCACTCTCTCAGTCACGCCCAAGGCGTCCACTTACATACTGTATATGCAGCTGTTAGCATCCTTGACACGTAAATCATGTGTAAGGGTCAGTATTCTGTAACATTTTAAAGCTAAATATCGAACTCTGATCACTTGAGCCAACCGCCGCAAGAAGTAGAAGTGGTGAAAACTGATGCACGCACAGCTCAGCTCCTCTCCGTTCTGTGAGATGAAAGGTCACGTGACCACTCACGCCCACTCCCAGAGTCCGGCTTCTGTCACGTGTCAAGTTGCATGAAAACCTTAATCACCCTGGCCAAAGCAGCCAGAAAGAAAACCTTAATCACCCTGGCCAAAGCAGCCAGAAATGGCAAGAAATACAAATATTCTCTGCATGCAGGAGCAGTGAAAATGTGCACGAGCACTTTGTCATGTGTCTAGGTCAGTGTTTTTCAACCTATTCTGAGCCGAGGCACATTTTTTTCATTGAAAAAATTCTGAGGCACACCATTAGCAGAAAACATAAAAAAATTAAAAACTCAGCATTGACAATAAAAAGTAGTTCTCACAATTGTTGGATATGACTTTAAAGCATAACTAAGCATGCATCAATATAGCTCTTGTCTAAAAGTAGGTGGACTTTCACCATCAGTCACATCACACCCTGACTTATTTTGAGTTTTTTGCTGTTTTCCTGTGTGTAGTGTTTTAGTTCTTATCTTGCGCTCCTATTTTGGTGTTTCTTTTCCTGTTTTGTTGGTATTTTCCTGTAACAGTTTCATGTCTTCCTTGAGCGCTATTCCCCACACCTGCTTTGCTTTTAGCAGTCAAGACTATTTAAGTTGTTTTTATCCTTCTTTGTGTGGACATTGTTGATTTTCATGTCATATTTCAATGTACTTTGTGGACGCCGTCTCTGCTCCACAGTAAGTCTTTGCTGTCGTCCAGCATTCTGTTTTTGTTAACTTTGTTGTTGTTAACCTTTTCTTAGGGGCACTCGCCTTTTGTTTCTTTTTGGTTTAAGCGTTAGATACCTTTTTACCTGCACACTGCCTCCCACTGTCGTCTGCATATTGTGATCACAACAAAGCAATTAGCTGCCTGCTGCCACCTACTGATATGGAAGAGAATAACATGGTTACTCTGCCGAGCTACAGACAGTGCAGACACTCAACAACGGCACATTATTTGTGGATTATAATTACTGATTTGCAAAAAATATTTTTAACCCAGTTAGGTGAAATTACATAATCTCCCACAGCACACCAGACTGTATTTTACAGTACACGAGTGTGCCGCGATAGAGTGGTTGAAAAACATTGATCTAATGCAGGGGTGGGCAATTCATTTTTACCGGGGGCCGCATGAGCAACCCGAGCACTGCTTGAGGGCTACATCGATATAATATTTAATATTTCAATTAAATTTTGCTCAATATTATTTTTGATATATACCATAAGATAAATAATAATAATAATAATAATAACAATAATAATAATAATAATAATAATTAATACTAATAATAATACTTTCATTTAACCTAACTTAACTTTATACCAAAAGCACTGCTTTGGAAATCATTTGTACCCCTTTCAGAGATCACATTTAGTTCCCCTTAAACATCCTCATGTTGCACAATGAAATGTAAGCATAGGATGAAGTGTGCATTCCTGTAACTTTCTCTAGTAACAGCATTCCATGATTAATATCAATAAATTAACATTAATAATAAATGACAGTAAAATAAGCACACGTATGACTGAGGAGTCATAGTGTAGCTTTGTGTGGTGTTTGAGTTGTCCGACTTTTTGTGTGGCCATAAACGCACCAGTGGTTTAGTGGTATGCATGTTGGTGACAGATGACAAGTTGGTTTTGGCCTGGTTTGTACAGCAGAAAATGACTAGTTTTTCGAGATGGAAGTGTTTTACTCATGTTTTTGGTGTGGTTATGGCCGAATATAAACAGTTTTGCTCAATAAAGTGATCAATATAATTCCTGGCCTCGAAGCATCTCGAAAGACGTTACAATAATTGATCGGTGTTCAATTGAACGGTGTTGACGAACACCGTTAGGGCCGCTTGTTGTCACTGTCACTCAAAGTTGCATTGCAAAATTACACAGAATAAATGTGTTTATTTTGTTTAGAATTCAGATGGGTTTGATTTGGTGCGCGGCATATATTTGCTGTGCGCAGAGGGCGCTTGAGCAGTGCGCAATTGCGCAGGCGCGCACCTTAGAGGGAACGTTGCTTGGCAGTCCATGTCTTGTTGAAAACACGCCATTCTTCATCAACTTTTCTCTTTTTAGCGTCTCGGGTGTAAACCGTGCATCACTTGTCGCTGTGCACCTTCACTCACAGGTTACACACGGACATACGCCCATATATAACACTTTTCAAAATAAAAGCAGCACAGTTGTATTGCGCGCACAACATAGATGTTTTTTCAACTCTATTTTGTAATTTGTGATTGCAGCTGTTCACATTCCCTCACAATCAAGCACGCGCATACGTCCACACGGAAGTAATACAAATAACGCTTTTCAAAACAAAAGCAGCACCGTTGTTTTGCACACTCGACATAGATACTTTTTAAAATGTATTTTGTAATTTATGATTGGCCTCAAGCGGGCCGGACAGGGATGCACAAAGGGCCGGATGTGGCCCGCGGGCCGCAGAATGCCCAGGTCTGATCTAATGTGTGGGTGTCATGAAAACAAACAGTCATCTGCAATGGCGCATTTCACAATAGTAAACGATCACTTATACTGCAAATTAAACAATGCTTACAGGAAGTCTGAAAACTTTAGAAAAAATACGACCCACTAGTGTAGAAGCGCAATAATGTGGTTTCCCTGGCATAAACAGAGAACAGATACATACCATAAAAACCTATATTCAATTAATTGCAGAGTCTTCTATAGCAGCTTGATACGTTTTCTCATTTGACATGAACAGTTGTGGCTGCACTGTTGTTTACAATGAACTCATCAGCACTGGTAATTAAGGTGCTGATGAGCACCTTAAATCAGACAACAGATTTTCTGTTCTCAGGAAATCTGAGAACAGAAAATCAAAGTAATTATATTGCTGGTTGTAGTAACCTTGTCCACCAAATCTTGGGGGGAAAAAACTTCAGATAAGCTGCTCCCTGGTCTTGAAATTACTTGTAAAAGAATGTGAAGTTACCTGAGCTGATTACTTTGGGGGAATTTCAGTCCATTTTAGAGGATGGACAAACCACTTCTAGTGGGCGTTGTACTTGTTTTTAAATTGTTTAAATTGTTATATGTACTTTTTGTAACTTTGTTTTGCTGCCCTCTTGTCCAGGTCACTCTTGGAAAAGAGATTTTAATCTCAATTAACTCATCAGCACTGTTAATGCTGGCTGAGCAGTTCCTTATTACAACCTTGGTTTTGTATGCCCCACTTTTTGTATGACTATGTATTCAACTAAAAATGTTGCCAAAATAAGTATTTAAAAAAAAAATAATTTTACGGTAGTTTTCAAATTTGGGAAATAAAAGCCCCTTTCTCCAATAATCATCTGCTTCCCCTTAAAACCCTGCAGTCTTTGCCGTTTAGGTAAATAAACTCTGTGCATACAATAACATTTTTTGCAGTATTACAGTCACTGGAACAATACAATAAGCGTATGAAAAATGACATAAAAGATAAAATGTTTGGGTACTAATCTGTCTTATTACATTGTAGTTGTTTACCTTTATCCATTTTTTACACTTGGGTCGCAGGTTAGCTGGAGTCTATCCCAGGGGACTTCAGGCGAGAGGCGGGGTACACACTAGACCAGCCAATCAACAAACAACCATTCACACTCACATTCATATCTATTGACAATTTAAGGTATCGAATTAACTTAAAGGCCTAGTGAAATGAGATTTTCTTATTTAAACGGGGATAGCAGATCCATTCTATGTGTCATACTTGATCTTTTCGCGATATTGCCATATTTTTGCTGTAAGGATTTAGTAGAGAACATCGACGATAAAGTTTGCAACTTTTGGTCGCTGATAAAAAAAAAAGCCTTGCCTGTACCGGAAGTAGCGTGACGTCATAGGTTGAAGAGCTCCTCACATCTGCACATTGTTTACACCAGCAGCGAGAGCGATTCGGACCGAGAAAGCGACGACTACCCCATTAATTTGAGCGAGGATGAAAGATTTGTGGATGAGGGAAGTGAGAGTGAAGGATTAGAGTGCAGTGCAGGACGCCAGGGTGTATCTTTTTTCGCTCTGACCGTAACTTAGGTGCAAGGGCTCATTGGATTCCACACTTTCTCATTTTTCTATTGTGGATCACGGATTTGTATTTTAAATCACCTCGGATACTATATCCTCTTGAAAATGAGAGTCGAGAACGCGAAATGGACATTCACAGTGACTTTTATCTCCACGACAATACATCGGCGAAACACTTTAGCTTCGGAGCTAACGTGATAGCATCGTGCTTAACTGCGGATAGAAACAGAATAAACATGCCCTCGGCTGGAAGGATAGACAGAAGATCAACAATACTACTATTACTTCTACTATCAGGAGACACCGAACCAAACCCTGGACCTGTAACCACACGGTTAATGCTGTCCAGCCTGGCGAAGCCTAGCAATGCTGTTGCTAACGACGCAATTGAAGCTAACTTAGCTACGGGACCTCGACAGAGCTATGCTAAAAACATTAGCTCTCCACCTACACCAGCCCTCATCTGCTCATCACCACCCGTGCTCACCTGCGTTCCAGCGATCGACGGCGCGAGGAAGGACTTCACCCGATCATCGGTGCGGTCGGCGGCTAGCGTCGGATAGCGTCGGATAGCGTCGGATAGCGTCGGATAGCGTCGGATAGCGTCGGATAGCGTTGGATAGCGCGTCTGCTATCCAACTCAAAGTCCTCCTGGTTGTGTTGCTGTAGCCAGCCGCTAATACACGGATCCCACCTACAGCTTTCTTCTTTGCTGTCTCCATTGTTAATTGAACAAATTGCAAAAGATTCACCAACACAGATGTCCAGAATACTGTGGAATTATGTGATGAAAACAGACGACTTAAGCTGGCCACCGTGCTATTCCAAAATGTCTGCTTCAACCCGTGACGTCACGCGCAAACGTCATCATGCCGAGAAGTTTTCAGCCGGATATTTTGCGGGGAATTTAAAATTGCACTTTATAAGTTAACCCGGCCGTATTGGCATGTGTTGCAATGTTAAGATTTCATCATTGATGTATAAACTATCAGACTGCGTGGTCGGTAGTAGTGGGTTTCAGTAGGCCTTTAACATGCAAATTTTTGGAATGTGGGAGAAATCCGGAGTACCTGGAGGAAACCCACGCACACAAAGTAAACTCCACGCGCATGCAAATTCCACACAGAGTTGTCGAAAAAGAGATCGAACGCAGATCTTCCAGAACTCCTGACTGTGTGGCCTACATGCTAAACACTGGGACACCAAGCGGCCTTCACATGTAGCTAAATACCAGAAACTGCTCTTTGTATAACGCATGCAGTTCTACACCATAGTGAACTACAACTACAACACAAACATATTTAAACTGTTTTTAACCTATTTTACAGCAATTTTCTAGCTTTTTTAGCTCAATATGAGTCCAAAGAAAGCGATGTGTGACGCCAAGAAGATGAACCAACAAAGTAAAGTGGATATTATGTTTTACTCCTAATCAGTGTCAAGACCTGGCTGTTAAAGTTAAGAAATGTTGTCATTTCAAACTGTAAGTACACCACAACGCTAGTGACAGTGTGTGTGCGTGTCGGCAGGGCGGCTGAAAAAAGGACAGTTTACTTAATTGTTGTTTGACTTTGTTATTTAATAGAACGTTGTTATATTTGTTTGATATACAATACTTTATAGCTACTTATATTGTGTTCAAAGTATACAAACTTTTGGTATGGACGTTTATCAAGGCTGCAACTACATTTTCACGTTTACATTGTTAAAATGTGCTTCAACATACAAACTTTTCTATGTATGAACCCTGTTCAAGAACCAATTAAGTTCGTAAGGCAGAGTACCCCTGTAATTTGTTTAAAGTACTTGCTGACGACCTATTGCTGTGTCATTTCTAATCAGTACCACATTCAATGCCTCTATCACTTAAATGGCTATAACTACCAGTAAATCACCCTGGAGAGTGGCTTGGGAGGGAGTTTGTCTACAGAGCTGGCGGGCATTTTCTCAAGTTGAATGCCATCAGAACAAGAAAATCTTATACTCTGGCAAGAGTAAATAAGAGAAAGTGGCAGCAATCTATTCCATCAAGTTTCACAATGGAGAGAGCCAAATAAGTTATCTGTCAACAAGTCTGCAGATTTTCAGTTGGCAACACTTCAGTCCCAGGAAATATGACAATAGAAAATCAAAGTAAAGCTGTTGATGGTCGTCATGGTTTTTTGGCTGCAGAGACATTTGTGGAACCCAACTGAGGGCAAACACAAAGAACATTATTTTGGTAAACAGATTAAAAAACCAAAACAACTCTGACACTGTGAAATCACACTTTGATTTAGTTTTAAAACACAAATAAACAGCAGATATGTCAAATTAATTTGAACCAAACTGCCCGCCAAATTTGTCAGCCCCGCAATGACTCTGAAATGAAGCAGATCTCTTCCACATCATGTGCTAAGTAAGCATGCTCACTTCTAAGCAGGTCACAACTAAAATATAATACAATTAGAAACAAACGATGGTGAAACAAACCTTGTTAGGAGGTGGCAGAGGGGATGTAAAGTCTGCTTGTATTTCCACATGAGATGCAGCCACGCAAGTGCATTGACACACACACACACACACACACACACACACACACACACACACACACACACACACACACACACACACACACACACACACACACACACACACACACTCTTGTAATTGTTACCTTCTTGAGACCTGAGAAAAATGCCTACCTCTTTAGGACCACCCTTTCTAGATATATAAAGATTAGTATTTACAACATTAATAATATATACATACTATGCCAATATAAAAATGCTTGTTGTGAAAAACTAGTTGGAATTTCACAAGAAAAAGCTCACAATTTCACAAGAAAAACTTAGAATTTTGGCAGTATAATAATAAAAGTCCTAATTTTACTCAACGCAAGTCAAAATTGTACAAGAAAAATTTAACTATTGTGCAATATTATGATACAAGTTGGAATTTTACTCAACAACAGTCGCAATTTTACAAGAAAAGGATTACAATTTTGGCAATTTTATGAAAAGAGTCGTAATTTTACTTGACAAAAGTCACAATTTTATAAGGAAACGTTAAAATTTGACTGACACAAGTCAGAATTTTACTGAAAAAATGTCCCTGTGGAGGGATGTGTGGCCAGCGCGCCTGCAGGAACAAAGATCACCGCCTCTGTCTATGGTGCTGAGGACGAGCACCATCGGATAGGGGCGAGGCATCGGCTGAAGGCGAGACACAGCTGGCAGGTGATTGGATTTCACAGGTGGTACGTGTTAATCCAGGGGTCACCAACCTTTTTGAAACCAAGAGCTACTTCTTGGGTGCTGATTAATGCGAAGGGCTACCAGTTTGATACACACTTAAATAAATTGCCAGAAATAGCCAATTTCCTCAATTTACCTTTAACTCTATGTTATTATTAATAATTAATGATATTTACACTTAATTGAACGGTTTGAAAGAGGACAAAACACGAAAAAAATGACAATTCAATTTTGAAACATAGTTTATCTTCAATTTCGACTCCTTAAAATTCAAAATTCAACCGAAAAAAAGAAGAGAAAAACTAGCTAATTCGAATCTTTTTGAAAAAATTTAAAAAATAATTAATGGAACATCATTAGTAATTTTTCCTGATTAAGATTAATTTTAGAATTTTGATGACATGTTTTAAATAGGGTAAAATCCAATCTGCACTTTGTTAGAATATAAAACAAATTGGACCAAGCTATATTTCTAACAAAGACAAATCATTATTCCTTCTAGATTTTCCAGAACAAACATTTTAAAATAAATTCAAAAGACTTTGAAATAAGATTCAAATTTGATTCTACAGATTTTGTAGATTTGCCAGAATAATTTTTTTGAATTTTAATCATAATAAGTTTGAAGAAATATTTCACAAATATTCTTCGTCGAAAAAACTGAAGCTAAAATGAAGAATTAAATTAAAATGTATTTATTATTCTTTACAATAAAAAAAATAAAAAATTACTTGAACATTGATTTAAATTGTCAGGAAAGAAGAGGAAGGAATTTAAAAGGTAAAAAGGTATATGTGTTTAAAAATCCTAAAATCATTTTTAAGGTTGTATTTTTTCTGTAAAATTGTCTTTCTGAAAGTAAAAAAATAAATGAATTTATTTAAACAAGTGAAGACCAAGTCTTTAAAATATTTTCTTGGATTTTCAAATTCTATTTGAGTTTTGTCTCTCTTAGAATCAAAAATGTTGGGCAAAGCGAGACCAGCTTGCTAGTAAATAAATACAATTTAAAAAATAGAGGCAGGTCACTGGTAAGTGCTGCTATTTGAGCTATTTTTAGAACAGGCCAGCGGGCTACTCATCTGGTCCTTACGGGCTACCTGGTGCCCGCGGGCACCGCGTTGGTGACCCCTGTGTTAATCTAATCATCTGTTGTCTTTAACAGTAAGCGGCCGGGAGCAGGAGGGGAGAGAGGATACGGACGTGGCTGAAAAGTCGCGTCCTGCTGGAGAGAAAACTTGTGATAAAATCTATGTACATTAAATCTGGTTAAAAACTGCACGCTTGGCTCCGGTGCTGTGTCTAACAGTGGAACTGCAGGGAAGCAACTTCCACAGTCACTATTTTACAATTTTTTTTAAATTGGTAATATTGTGATAAAAGTCTGAATTTTAAATGACAAATGTCGCCATTTTGCATTAAAAAGTAATAATTTTACATTAAAAAAGTAATAATTTTACATAAAAAAGTAATAATTTTACGAGAAAATGTTGCAATATTACAGAAACAGAAAGAATATAAGAAATGTTTCCCTATTTTATAAGAAAAAAGTCGACATATTGTGAGAAAAAAAAAAAAGTTTTTTTTTTGTTTGTAATTTGTTTTTAATCTTCATTATTTACTTCAAGTTATTACAGTATGTCACTATATACATATTTATTTATTATTTTTAATTAATTTTGGCCAAAGGGTGCGCATTTCAATTTCTTACACACACTTGTTATTTCATATGTTGACCAGAGGGGGAGCACTTTTAAAAGCAACACACAGTCAATTTGAAAAATCCCCCCTTTTTGGGACCACCCTCATTTTGATAGATGTCACCAGCAGGGGTGCAAATGAGACATTCTCTATTAGATGCAATGTTATAGGGACCATGATTTATGTCATCACTTGTTCACTCCTCCTCCTATGGAAGATACTTTTCCTTCTTCATGTCTCAAGAAGGGTAGAAATACCACACACACACACACACACACACACACACACACACACACACACACACACACACACACACACACACACACACACACACACACACACACACACTCTTGTAATTGTTACCTTCTTGAGACCTCCGAAAAATGCCTACCTCTTTAGGACCACCCTTTCTACATATATAAAGATGTGTATTTACAACATTAATAATATATACATATTATACACATATAAAAAAGCTTGTTGTGAAAAATTAGTTGGAATTTCACAAGAAAAAGGTCACAATTTCACAAGAAAAGCTGAATTTTGGCAGTAATAACTCGTAATTTTACTCAACGCAGGTCAAAATTGTGCAAGAAAAACTGAACATTTGTGCAATATTATGATAAAAGTTGGAATTTTACTCAATAACAGTCGCAGTTTTTACAAGAAAAGCTTAACATTTTGACAATTTTATGAAAATAGTCGTAATTTTACCCGACAAAAGTCACAAATTTATAAGGAAACATAAAAATTTTACTTGGCAAAATTATGACAAAAGTCATCATTTTACTCAAAAAAATACACTATTTTACAAGAAAAACAAAAAAATTGCCAATATTGTGATAAAAGTCCGAAATTTATATTACAAATGTCGCCATTTTGCATTAAAATAATTTTACGAGAAAATATTGCAATATTACAGAAACAGAAAGAATATGAGAAATTGTTCTCAATTTTATAAGAAAAAACACATTGTGAGAAAAAAATATATATATTTTTTAATTTTTTTGTTTGTAATTTGTTTTTAATCTTCATTATTTACTTCATGTTATTACAGTATGTCTCTATATACATATTTATTTGATTTTTTAAATTAATTTTGGCCAAAGGGGGCGCATTTCAATTTCTTACACACACACTTGTTATTACATATGTTGGCCTGAGGGGGAGCAGTTCAAATTTCTTGCACACACTTGTTATTTCCTATGTTGACCAGAGGGGGAGCACTTTTAAAACAGACACAGTAAATTTGAAAAATCCCCCCTTTTTGGGACCACCCTCATTTAGGTAGATTTCACCACCCGGAGACATTGTCTATTAGATGCAATGTTATTGGGATCATGATTTATGTCATCACTTGTTCACACCTCCTCATATAGAAGATACTTTTCCTTCTTCATGTCCCAAGAAGGGTAGAAATACGAGAACACACACACACACACACACACACACACACACACACACACACACACACACACGCACACACACACACACACACACACACACAGTCTGTGATTTATCAGCTCCACTGCCCTTCTGTCCCAGAGGAAATGCACTGTCTCATTCAGGAAACCAACTCAGGGCAGCAGCTCAGAGATGAGTATGAATCCTTCAATTGCAGGTCTTTAGTAACATGCATAACATCCAGTATTTTGCATGTGGAAATAGAACAAGTCTATCATTGCCATTGGGTTGGACATACGATCATTTAAAACATTTCACACAAATAAGCAGTTACTGTCTTGAAAGCTCATTACATTTATCAAGTGGCCAACACCTGAAGCTGAGAGTTAATAGCATAAAATAAGAACAAGGGACGAATTGTACCGCCAACAAGACCCTTTTCAAACCACCCACGCTTTGGCTTGTACAACCATGCCTTGGCCACACTTTTATCATTTCCAAGGCAGCAAGGAAAGAGTCAAACTCGGTCGGTGGAAAATAAAACCAGTGTGGGAAGCTGCCTTATGTCAAGTGTTGACATTAAAACTGCTGTGTTCAAAACATTCAGCAGCAACTGTTGGGGTTTAGCATGTCATATATACAGTAGGTAGGTAGGAGCTGTGCAAGAGTGCAATAATAATACATTATGTAAGTATACTTGTATGTACAGTATGAGGCACCCATTCCAGCATCCAGTGTGTTGTTTTCTTGTGGATAGTTAACAACACAATTAGAGTGTACTTGCTCTCTGTCGTGTTTAAATTGGAAAACAATAGTTTTTCCTCAAATGTATTAACCTTCAAAAATGCAACACCATCTAAATATGAATATAAACAGTCCAGTGGTGTGCACACATGGACACAATAGGGCAGTGGTTCTCAAATGGGGGTACGCGTACCCCTGGGGGTACTTGAAGGTATGCCAAGGGGTACGTGAGATTTTTTTTTAAATGTCTGTCAAAAAGAACTGTGAAAAGAAATGCAACAATGCAATATTCAGTGTTGACAGCTACATTTTTTGTGGACATGTTCCATAAATATTGATGTTAAAGATTTATTTTTTTGTGAAGAAATGTTTAGAATTAAGTTCATGAATCTAGATGGATCTCTATTACAATCCCCAAAGAGGGCACTTTAAGTTGATGATTACTTCTATGTGTAGAAATAGTTATTTATAATGGAATCAATTGTTTATTTTTCAACAAGTTTTTTGTTATTTTTATATCTTTTTTTCCAAATAGTTCAAGAAAGACCACAACAAATGAGCAATATTTTGCACTGTTATACAATTTAATAAATCAGAAACTGATGACATAGTGCTGTATTTTACTTCTTTACCTCTTTTTTTCAACCAAAAATGCTTTGCTCTGATTAGGGGGTACTTGAATTAAAACAATGTCCACAGGGGGTACATCACTGAAAAAAGGTTGAGAACCACTGCAATAGGGTATATAAACACACAACTACTGTGTACTTGCTCCCCCTAGTGGTTAAATGAGTCAACAGCTGTTAGCCTCACGTCAGTATTTGAAACCCACACAAAACATCCTTTCATGTCTTGTAGGACTTGTCCTCATTAGGGTCACAGGTGTGCTGGAGCCTAGCCCAGCTGACTGCTCAGCAACCAATCACAGGGCACACATAGAATAACAACTCACATTTACAACTATGGACAATTAAGTGCTATTCAACCGATGGGCCCTGGGGCCAAATGCAGCATGGGAATGACACCATAATTTCGCCACACCTAGTGTGTGTGTGACAATCATTGGTAATTTAACTTTAACAATGGCAAATATTTGCATTAAAATTTTGACATTGCTAGCAAACATAGAACACTGAGGTCCAACCTTGTAAACATTCTAACCAAGGCGTTCCTCAAGGCACTTTTTAGTTCCTCTCCTTTATGGCAGTTTTGTTTCAGAATGTGATTTACTGTATTTAACTAAGGTATTGCTGTAGCTTGTTTACTTCAGATACAGTCAGTAGTCATTTGTTCAACTTTAGTTGTACTAGTGGTGTTCCTCAAGGTCGCATTTGAGGTCCTCTCTTTTTCTCATTTGGGCTACTCAACTGGTGGCCCTTGAGCTCAGTCCAAAAACTGAGACTCAACATTTTTGCAGCAGGTCCTTAAAACAGCAGACCGTGCCTGTAATTCTGACAAAAATAAATAGACCAAAATCAATGGTTTACTGCAGACCTGTGCAAATTAAGCCCTGGGGACCACATGCGGGCCCTTAAGCTTTTCAATCTGGCCCGCCGGATATTCCCCAAAAAAATGTCAAGATGTTTAAGATGTAAAGTGTAGCTGCCATTATGATGTGCAGTGATGTTTTCTAATGACCGTAAGTCTTCAACTATACTAAGTCTTTCAATGCTTGGAATCTGCATGATATACTAGTTACTATAGTCATCTAATTAGTTACTATGGTCATCTAATTAGTTACTGTGGTCATCTAATTAGTTACTATGGTCATCTAATGAGTTACTATGGTCATCTAATGAGTTACTATGGTCATCTAATGCAGTGGTTCTCAAATGGGGGTACTTGAAGGTATGCCAAGGTGTACGTGAGATTTTTTTAAATATTCTAAAAATAGCAACAATTCAAAAATCCTTTATAAATATAAATAAAAACCTATCTTTTTTTCCAAACAGTTCAAGAAAGACCACTACAAATGAGCAATATTTTGCACTGTTATACAATTTAATAAATCAGAAACTGATGACATAGTGCTGTATTTTACTTCTTTATCTATTTTTTTCAACCAAAAATGCTTTGCTCTGATTAGGGCATTGGTTCTTAACCTGGGTTCGATCGAACCCTAGGGGTTCGGTGAGTCGGCCTCAGGGGTTCGACGAAGCCTCCGCCGCGGAGGTCAAGACACACCCGACTCATTGTGTAAATAAAAACTTCTCCCTATCGGCGAATTGTGGATACAGCAACAGCAGAAGTCAGACTGATTTGCAGGTGTGTAATTTGTTGTGAGTTTATGCACTGTGTTGGTTTTGTTCTTTGAACAAGGTGATGTTCATGCACGGTTCATTTGGTGCACCAGTAAAAAAAACATAACTTTGTCTTGAATTTGAAAAAAAAACATTTCATTTTTCACTAAAGAAGCGTTCGGTGAATGCGCATATGAAACTGGTGGTGTTCGTTATCTTAAACAAGGTTAAGAACCACTGGAGTAGGGGGTACTTGAATTTAAAAAAAATTCACAGGGGATACAGCACTGAAAAAAAGTTGAGAACCGCTGATCTAATGAGTTACTATGGTCATCTAATGAGTTACTATGGTCATCTAATTAGTTACTATGGTCATCTAATTAGTTACTATGGTAATGTAAGTCACAGCAGCTCAGACGAGGCACCAAGCAGTGTGGGTGGAGAGCGTTTCCACAGAGTGTTTCCAGAGCCTGAAATGTGGGTGTCAGGGACAGACGTGGAAGGAGATTTTTACAACAAAGTTGTAAAGCTTAGTGATATATCACATATATCAGATTATAGGTGGGGTTTATTTTTACCCTTCGCGTTCATATTTTGCTGTTTTTGTTGTATTTTTGTTGCGTTTCGCTTCATTGTAAAATATGTGGGTGGAGAGGGGGTGTGACGTTCATATGTTGTCAATATTCAGTGTTTTATCCTTAATAGTTAATATTGTAAATCCCACATTCTTTATTTTCATGTACATTCTCATTCAGTAAAAAAATTTAGAATTCCATTCCGTTTTTTCATGCGGTCTGTCATAACGTTTTTAGCATTCAATCAGACGTTATTGTGAGGTTTTGTATTAGAGTTCCTAAAAATCAGATATACCGGCCCCCAGACACATTTTGTTCTCTAAATTTGACCCCCCGAGTTATAATAATTGCCCAGGCCTGGTTTATTATGTATGGGGCACTGGTTCTCTGAAAAATACAAAATAAGACTATAGCGAAGGGAGAAGTCTGGCCGCCTGGTCCTTAGCGTTCTAAAATGTGCCCTGCCCAAAAATGTTTTGTTGAGTATCCCTGATTTAGAGTCTCAAATTAACCGAACATGATTTTCCACATTCAATCTCTTGACTTTATGGTCAACATGCTCACCCCTCCCACTCGGCTACCGTGCAGCACAATCAGACAGCTACAATAATTCAAAGCTATGTTTTACTGTCAAAAAAACAAGTAGACCAACAAGTATACCGTCTCTCACCTCCCACAAAGTCCTGAAGGCCTTCTGTTCAATGCGTAGCAGCTCACTGAACTCCCGCGTGACGATGGTCGCATGTCGGGGGGTGTCATACAGGATCGACTCCCCAAATACTGTGCCGGCCCCCAGTGTGCAAATGGTAACAGCATCCTACACCAGACACACATGCTAAATTATTCCTTATACGTACCATTTGAGAGTTTACAATAGGTGATGCAAAACTAGTTGAAAATACACTAAACTACAGTATTTTAGTTAGCATTAGAAATGGTACTGTACCTGATATCTGGACGTCTCTGACACTTTAACATCCAGTGAACCAGAGAGGACAGCATACCAGTTGGTGCCAATGTCTCCCTGGCGATATACTAGAAAGAAACAACAACAAAAACAAGCGACCCTATTAATGTTACGAAGACAAATGTTTGAGAGTGTGAACCTACTTGTGATGCCTTTCTCCAAGCTTTCATAGAAGCAACACAGGCAGATCTGCTGCAGGAAATGTGGGTGAAACTTCTCAAAGAGCTTCACGTCTCGTAGATGTGCCAGGACTGTGTCCACATCTTCTCCTGAGCGCGCTGACGGTCTGGAGATCAAAAGAAAACAATGTAGAAGTAATTTTACGTGCGTGAAGTATCTGCTGTGTGGTATAGACCAGGGGTCCCCAACCACCGGGCCGTGGTAGCATTGATCTACTTTATACTTTATAACCGACCGCATTTTCTCCTACTTAACTTTGGCCAGTCCCACCAGACACACCAATAAGCTTGTTCATAGATGTATTATAAAACTCCTAATAGGAAGTCGCCATTTGCTATATTTGTTACATCTTTGTTACATGGGACAATGCACATTATTAAACATATCAAATGTAAAGGTGCCAAATTGTAGCCAAAAGCGAGGTTCCATCGCTGACCTAAGATCAGAGCAGATCAGGAGCAAAGTGACAATAGTAGGTAAAGTGCATAAGGCAGACGGAGAAGTACTAAATTGTTGCATATAATAAAAGTTAAAAAAGTTAAAGTACCACATTGTGGCGAAATTATTTTCTGCATTTGACCCATCACCCTTGATCACCCCCTTGGAGGTGAGGGGAGCAGAGAGCAGCAGCAGTGACCGCGCCCGGGAATCATTTTTGGTGATTTAACCCCAAATTCCAACCCTTGATGCTGAGTGCCAAGCAGGAAGGTAATGAGTCCCATTTTTATAGTCTTTGGTATGACTCGGGGTTTGAACTCACGACCTACGATCTCAGGGCTGACACTCTAACCACTAGGCCACTGAGTAGGTTACCAAATATTTACCATTTGTGAAAAAAAAAAAGATTTTCATTTTAATTACAAATCACCCTACTCAGTGGTCTAGTGGTTATAGTGTCGGCCCTGAGATCGGTAGGTTGTGAGTTCAAACCCTGGCCGAGTCATACCAAAGACTATAAATATGGGACCCATTACCTCCCTGCTTGGCACTCAGCATCAAGGCTTGGAATTGGGGGTTAAATAACCAAAATGATTCCCGAGCGCGGCCACCGCTGCTACTCACTGCTGCTACTCACTGCTCCCCTCACCTCCCAAGGGGTGATCAAGGATGATGGGTCAAAAGCAGAGAATCATTTCGTCACACCTGGTGTGTGTGTGTGTGTGACAATCATTGGCACTTTAAATTTAACTTAACTTTAAATCAATAGAAATAAATAAATAATCCATGGCCTAGAAGGGAGTCGAACCTACGTCCCTTGCATCACCAGCGTGTTGCTAACCACTAAGCTTTAACCAACATGTCTGCGAGGGAGTGGATTCAATATTTGGTGAGTGAGGAACTCTGATATAGTGTAAATAGAAACTATTCTAAAAACTATGGACCAGCGGACCTGATCGCAGCAACGGGAGAGGATTTAGTTTTTTAATGGACAGTAAAATCCGGGGAAAAATCAGAACTGGGAAAGAAAAACAAAAAAACTGATTTTTTTGCAAAAACGTCAACACAACATCCAGTTTTGTCGATGATAAAACTTGTTCGATCAAATTTTTTGCCTGCACAAAAATTTGGTGCATCACTGATAAACACAATGTGTCCAAGAGTTGTTGTTTTTGTTGACATGTGCGCTCGCTCCCCTCAGCTCACAGCTCCAGACGACGTAAGTGCTCTTTAATCCCAGCAGACACTGTGGTGAGGAGCCCTGGATCAGAACTAAATGTAACCTGTGCTAAACAGCAGGGTTCTGTTCCGGTCTCCTCTAGATTTCCCGCCCCTATACTTTACTAGCACCGTCTAGCTCAGGGGTCTGCAACATTTACTACGCAAAGAACCGTTTTGCCCCATCTTCCAATAAAGAGAAATAGTCTGGAGCCGTTTATAAACTTCAAAAAATATATAATCAGGCAAAGGAGTCTGACCACACAGAATCAAACTGTGTTTTCTTCTGAGGTGTTTCTTTCTTGGGGCTCACCCAATCACCAGTCAGGACTCATCCTGTACACATTCACGGCCTCAGACAGTTTGGAACATTATAGTTTCTATCTCTTTTAAAAGTAACAGTAGAGTGGAAAAACAAGTTGATTTTATTTGCATATTTGTGTGTCATTGTATTCATTAAACCATATCCAATTATATTTACAAGTCGCAGAGTATGTGAAAATACCGTCCAAACATCACAAAAGGCCAAATTCAGTCGGCCGTTTTGAATATTCCGCTCCGAATATCGTCGGCAATTTCCATAGATTCTACGTCAATGCATTCTGACCATATTATTAGATCAGTCATACTGGAAATATGCAAAAATTGGAAAGAGATGTGCTGTTTATTATTCACAATCCTCATGTAAGACAAGACACATATGCTTGGCTTTTTTTGTATGTTCGAAATCGTAAATAAATAGCTAACAATTGAGTCAACAGATCGAGGCTTTGATTGCTTGATTGATTGAAACTTTTATTAGTAGATTGCACAGTACAGTTCATATTCCGTACAATTGACCACTAAATGGTAACAATCGAAAAAGTTCTTCAACTTGTTTAGGTCGGGGTCCACGCTAATCAATTCATGGTAAGGCTCCTCTGTTGTGCCCATTAAACTCTCTAAAAACATCCAGAAAGCGCTAACAATACTCCATTTACATGTCGTGACCTGAAATTTAACCAAATATGAGTGATATTGTTATTATAAGTGCTAACAGAGATGGCCTATTTTAGCGACACATTGATATCAGTAAGCTAATGCTATCTTACGTTGCTATTGTTGACACACTGAGACGGCAGCTGCTTCTGCTTCGTCTCTAACTCGCTAAAAGTAAATTCTAAAATATAATTCATGCATCTCTCACCTGCTAGTAGACAAATGTGGCCACGGACCGACAGGCTGCTCCACGTTCACATCCCCGAAAAAGACATAAAAAGACGCTAGTTGATGCTTCTTTTTTCAACCCGTCGTGTTGAATCTTCATTTAAACGGGATTATGTGGGCATCTTGTCGGTCAGAATCCCAGCAATAGTGGAAATATTAGTGTTTGTATTATTATGGTTCATTATGGTTAGTTTGTATGTTTAGCACCTAGCCATGTTGCTGATGCTATAGTGTTACAATAAAGCTACATCCGTATAGCACTCAGCTTCTAAAACTTATTACTCATCCTCTTTGTGTTCGGGCTCAAAATGATAAGGTTCTGAATCATAATTTTTCCCAAAGTAATCGTTGTTGGGTCTCAAAGTCTGCTTGATTAGCATTGTTGTTGATGAGGAAGGGATCTGTGGTTTCTAACGGTTCGCCACGCGATCATGCGACTGGCTTCCTCATTAACTCTCGAAATGGCTCGGGAATCTCTGTGAGATTGATGCTATTTTGTTCATTTCGATTTATTCGCAAACTTTGGAAGTCTTCTGGTGTCATAAATCAGCTAAATATGATAACGGCTTCAATACAGAGGCAACTTGTTTTTCCACTCTACTGCTACTTTTGAAGATGTGCTTTTCCTCCATGCCATGTTGAAAAAAAAATCTCAAGGAGGTGGAAGAGCCGTGGGTTGCCGACCCTTCATCTAGTTGCAAAGTAGTCAAAATCCTTAGTCCAAAATCAAATCTCTCAACCAGGCTCAGATGTAGAGTTAAGCTAGCGCCGAGGTCTTCCACAATTTTAGTTGATAAGACTTTATAATGTTCATGTAAGCAATGAAGATAGTAAGGGATTAGCGGCACTAGTTACCAGCTAGCGATTAGCGACACACGCTGCCAGTTAGCGATTATCGGCGTTATACTGTGTTATTAGAATATCTAAAGCAGTGGTTCTTAACCTTGTTGGAGGTACCGAACCCCACCAGTTTCATATGCGCATTCACCGAACCCTTCTTTAGTGAAAAATAAAATGTTGTTTTTTTTCAAATTCAATAAAAAATTATGTTTTTTTACCGGTGCACAAAATGAACCGTGCATGAACATCACCTTGTTCAAAGAACAAAACCAACACAGTGCATGAACTCACAACAAATTACACACTTTACACACATTACCATGAATTGATTAACGTGGACCCCGACTTAAACAAGTTGAAAAACTTATTCGGGTGTTACCATTTAGTGGTCAATTGTACGGAATATGTACTGTACAGTGTAAACTGTACTGTTTCATATAATGTATTTTCTTCCTTTGCAATCTGCTAGTAAAAGTTTTAATCGATCAATCAAACAACCTGCAAATCAGATGGAAAATTAGAGGGAACATTGTTTGGGGGTATCCATAATACGCCGATAGGGAGAAGTTTTTATTTACACGATAAGTCGAATGTGTCTTTACCTCCGTGGCGGACGCTCCGCCGAACCCCTGAGGCCGACTCACCGAACCCCTAGGGTTTGATCGAACCCAGGTTAAGAACCACTGGTCTATACAGAGTAAAGGACTACGCTTCATTCATGCACTGAACGACGACTGATTACTACTACCTTTTTCTTTAGCTCCGTTGTAGGGTGAGCTGCCGTCATTACTTAGTTTGGCCACTGGGGGGCAGCATACAATGCAAAACACAAAGCAATGTTCCCAAGAGAAATAATGACAACAATAGTTCCTGGGTCCAACTGCGATCATATTTTTTTCTTATTCAGCCTTTTTTTTAAACTAACTCAGTGGTTCTTAAACCTTTTTACCACCTCAGAAAAAAACCATTAATGTAAAGTAGCAATGTAGGCCTTAATATTAATTAACAACAAGGCAGTGGTTTTATTTAACAAGCACCGTAAATTCCGGACTATAAGCCGCTACGTTTTCCCTACAATTTGAACCCCACGGCTCAGGATCTTTCTGTGTGGAGTTTGCATGTTCTCCCCGTGACTGCGTGGGTTCCCTCTGGGTACTCCGGCTTCCTCCCACCTCCAAAGACATGCACCTGGGGATAGGCCCCTCCCACCTCCAAAGACATGCACCTGGGGATATGTTGATTGGCAACACTGAATTAACCCTAGTGTGTGAATGTGAGTGTGAATGTTGTCTATCGGTGTTGGCCCTGTGATGAGGTAGCGACTTGTCCAGGGTGTACCCCGCCTCCCGCCCGAATGCAGCTGAGATAGGCTCCAGCACCCCCGCGATCCCGAACGGGACAAGCGGTAGAAAATGGATGGATGGGCTTATAAAACGGTGCGGATAATTTTGGGCTTTTTCTTCCCATAATGCAAATCATTAAAAAAAAAAAACAAGCAAACACACTGAAAATGTGTGATCGTGCTTTTGAACTAATTCGCGTGCTGCCGGTGCTGCAGTGTCCTTCGATTTAGTGCTTTCAACCGTAAGTAGAAGTGCCGTCCATAGCAGTTCTACTTGTATGGATCCTTCATTCATCACTCCAAGCAGCGTTTGTAAATTTTACAATTAAACTAAAACAATTCATACTTACTAAAGCGTCCCATGTGTAATGTGTGTAGGAGGGTTTTCATGCATGTTTTTACGTGCTATTGTAATGTAATGAAGCTAGCGTCGCTAGCATTAGCTAATATGCAAAGACGTTTACGAGTGTATGTAATTAATAACTTACAGTGGCATTTTTTTGTATTGTTTCAGTTAAACAAATTCCTCAGTAAACTCACCAAAACGTCACTGTGGAGTTATTGAGTCTGTTAAGCTGATTGGAGAGCTAGCTTCCGCGGCTAGTGGGTCCATGACGATGACTTCTGTTTTGTTTGATCAGCTGTTTTACTGCCGTGTTACAGGCACCGTTTGGAAACAATTAAGGTATGTAAAGAAACATTTGCAGAATCTTTCTGTGTACCCAACCCACTAGTCTCTTAGCCAGGACACACCCAACCACTAACTACGAAAACGAATAAGAAAAAACAACCCGAAGGCCCTCTGAGAGGCGGGGTGGAAGATGGGCCTAACAGGACTGACTACTCGGAAACGACTGGAACGGACATCGACAACGAGATGAAGACCTTCCGATTGTGCAGGTGTGGATGGGGGAAAGTGACCACATACAGGGGCTTACGGATTCATCAGGGGAGGAAGAAAAAGGAGAGTGAGAAGAAAGGCATACAACATCCTTGCACTGCTCCGGCAGATAAGACAAGCAGGACCCCCAGCCGGGGAGAGAACCACAGAGCCGAGGGTCCAAACATTGTTGATATGCGAATGGTAGAGGAAGAACCCCCTGAGCGGAGCAGTACCCCCCTGGCATGTGAGCATGCTGAAGATAGACCTGCCAGCCCCCCAGTCACCCAGCAAACAGAAAAGAGGGAACCAGGAAGAAAGTGCACCATCAAGTGGCCTAGAGCAAGTGATGTGAAGACATGGCAGAAACTGGACTCAGACCTCAGTCTACTGCTGGAGCACTCGCTACGTGGTAAAGTGGACAAGAAACTCAACCTTCATCGGGACATCCTGTACGAGGAGTGCAAAGCTAGATTCGGTAGCCTCACCAAGAAGCAGCACAATCTCCCCCCAAGAAAGGGCAGGAGGGAGGCCGAGATTGATGCCTTGGTGCAAGATCGGCACCAGCTTCGCAGGAGATGGAGGAAAGCATCGGCAGAGGAGAAAGAAAGCCTGAAGGTGTTATGGGACGAGGTGAGACAGAAGCTAGGAAGCATGCGAAGAGCAGAACGTATTCGCAGACGCAGGAAAAGAAAGGAGAAAGAAAGAGCTAGCTTCATGAGGAATCCCTTCAAGCACGCCCGTCAGCTTCTGGAGGAGAAAAGAAGCGGGAAACTGGAAGCCACCAAGGAGGAGCTTGAGCAGTACATCAGGGGCCAATACAGCGACTCGAAGAGGAACGATCCGTTAGGTTCACCAGGATACGTCCCTCCTCCACCTCCCCCAACCACGCAGTTTGACAGCTTCCCTCCTCGGCTGAGCGAGGTAAGAGCAGTCGTCAAGAAAGCGAGGTCAGCATCAGCTCCTGGGCCTAACGGAATCCCCTACAAGCTATTCAAGAACTGCCCCCAAGTGCTGAAATGCTTGTGGAAGCTAATGAGCACAGCATGGAAGAATCTACTCATTCCGTCGGAGTGGCAGAGAGCTGTGGCGTGTTTATTCCGAAGGAACAGGAGTCCCATAACATCAGTCAATTCAGGAGCATTGCCCTGTTGAATGTCGAGGGAAAGATCTTCTTTGCAGTCATGGCCAAGAGACTAACCTCTTACCTCACAGGGAATGGCTATATTGACACCAGCTGCCAGAAAGCAGGAGTACCAGGTTTTCCAGGATGCGTGGAGCATTCTTCAATGATTTGGGCACAGATCCAGAGGGCCAAGCAGGAGAAGAGCGACCTCCACGTGGTGTGGCTTGACCTTGCAAATGCTTATGGTTCTGTCCCTCACAAACTTATCCAGTTTGCATTGGAGTTCTTCCACGTCCCTGTTTCCATCATCAACCTGGTAACCAGCTACTTCAGGGACTTCCAGATGTGTTTCAGCCTCCAGGATTTTACAACAGGATGGCAGCGTCTGGAAGTAGGCATCGCCATGGGGTGTTCCATCGCCCCAGTCCTCTTTGTCGCAGCTTTTGAAATCATCCTCCGCGGAGCCCGTCAGACTGTAGGAGGAATGAGGCTGCAGACAGGGCAGAGGCTTCCACCACTCCGGAGCTACATGGACGATGTCACTGTGGTCCTGCAAACAGCCCCATGCACGAGAAGGTGCCTGAAGAGGCTCGATGAGCTAGTGACATGGGCACGGATGAAGATAAAACCCTCCAAGTCACGAAGCCTCTCCTTGCGCAAAGGCACCAGGAACGACAAAACCATCTTTGTTGCGGGAGGTGAGCAAATCCCTCTACTGGTCAACCAGTCCATCCAAAGCCTGGGGAGGCAGTACAATGCGGACCTGTCAGACAAGGCAGCACGGAAACAACTCTCAGAAGGCCTAGCGAGTATCAACAAGAGCCAGCTCCCCGGAAAGTACAAGTTGTGGTGCTACAACTTCACACTGTACCAAAGGGTTATGTGGCCACTGAAGATGTGCGAGATTCCATCCTCAACAGCCAACGGATTGGACAGACTAGCCAACTCCTACATCCGAAAGTGGCTGGGCCTACCGTGTTGCTTCTCCGACACTGGCTTATTTGGGGCAACTTCGCTGCATCTGCCGATCCAGTCCATCACCCTGGGCTATAAGCAGGAGAAGGCCAGATTGGTTCTTGAGCTGGAAGAATCCTCAGATCCTACAGTGAGGAATGCACGTGTACCCACCCGAACAGGCCGGAAGTGGCAAGCAGGGCCAGAGGTCGCCAAGGCCATTGGCAGGCTCCAACACCAGGAAATAGTTGGCAGGGTGCAAGTAGGGAGAGCGGGGCTTGGCTGGGGAGATTCTCCACGCCTCTGGTCCAAGGCCACAAAGAGGGAACGCAGAGCCATGGTTGTGGAGGAGGTCTCAAGGGCGAACCAGGAGCAATATACCATCAAGGCCGTGTCTCAAGGTCGCCAAGGAAGATGGACCACTTGGGAAGGTACCATCAGTAGACCCATCAGCTGGGCCGACCTATGGAAGATGCCACAAGCCAGGCTCAGCTTCCTTCTTAGGGCAACCTATGACACCTTGCCATGCCCTAGAAACCTCCATCAGTGGTTCGGCCAGGAGGAGAGCTGTCCCCTGTGTGGTGCTCCCAACGCTAGCCTGCAGCACTTGCTATCAGGCTGCAAGATCGCGCTGACACAGGGTCGCTACAGATGGCGGCATGACCAAGTCCTGATGAAACTGGCCGAAGTCCTGGAGAGCAGTAGACAGGAGGCCAACAGCCAGCCCATGGCCAAGCAACTTCCTGTCATGTTTGTGAGGCCAGGGGAAGGCAAAGGAGACACCAGCCAACGAGGCACCCGCAGTGTCCTCTCTCTGGCAAGGGACTGGAGTATGAGGGCTGATATCGGCAAACAGCTCCAGTTCCCCCGTGAGATCACCACCACTTCACTCCACCCAGACATCGTGCTGTGGTCTGCTGTTACCAAGTCTGCCATGCTGATCGAGCTCACCATCCCCTGGGAGGAGGGAATCCAGGCAGCCTACGAGCGCAAAGCAGCCAAATATGCAGATCTGGCTGCTGAGTGCAGAGAGGCAGGCTGGTCCACTACCATCTACCCTGTGGAAGTAGGCTGTCGGGGCTTCGTCGGTACATCAACTTTAAGGCTGCTCCGAGATGTGGGAACGACTGGGGCTAAGCTCCAAAGGGAAATCAAGGCCCTTGCTGAGGAAGCAGAAAAAGGAAGCTTCTGGTTGTGGCTGAGGATGAGGGATAAGTACTGGGGGTCGAGGCAATAAGATGGGTCAGCTGCAGGGGGTGGCAGGGAGACGTCCCTGCCACCGCTCCGCCACCAGGAGGCATTCCGGGGTTAAAGAGAGCGAAACTCCAATGAGTGGTGGTCCCCGGCTGATGACCCTGCAGCTGACCCAAGGATGGCGCGTCAGGCATACTTGCCCAGCAGAAACAATACCATATCTGTACAATCAATCTGTAAATAACTCATTTCACAACTGCGACTTACAGTCCGGTGTGGCTAATATGTGGGGAAAAAAATGTTCCCTCTAAAATGTAGAGGGTGCTACTCATATACCAGTGCGCTCTATAGTCCGGAAAATACGGTATATTTAATCTTTTTGGCCACGGTAACATTACACACAGTTTGAACACTGTGTTTGAATATAGGAAAATAAAACGCTGTACTTAAAGGCCTACTGAAATGATTTTTTTTTATTTAAACGGGGATAGCAGATCCATTCTATGTGTCATACTTGATCATTTCACGATATTGCCATATTTTTGCTGAAAGGATTTAGTAGAGAACAATGACGATAAAGATCACAACTTTTGGTATCTGATAAAAAAAAGCCTTGCCCCTACCGGAAGTAGCGTGACGTAGTCAATTGAAAGGCTCCTCACATTTTCCTATTGTTTTCAATGCAGCTAGAGCGATTCGGACCGAGAAAGCGAGGATTACCCCATTAATTTGAGCGAGGATGAAAGATTTGTGGATGAGGAACGTTAGAGTGAAGGACTAGAATGCAGTGCAAGACATATCTTTTTTCGCTCTGACCGTAACTTAGGTACAAGCTGACTCATTGGATTCCACACTCTCTCCTTTTTCTATTGTGGATCACGGATTTGTATTTTAAACCACCTCGGATACTATATCCTCTTGAAAATGAGAGTCGAGAACGCGAAATGGACATTCACAGTGACTTTTATCTCCACGACAATACATCGACGAAACACTTTAGCTACGGAGCTAACGTGATAGCATCGTGCTTAACTGCATATAGAAACAACATAAATAAATCCCTGACTGGAAGGATAGACAGAAGATCAACAATACTATTAAACCATGGACATGTAAATACACGGTTAATGCCTACCAGCCTGGCGAAGGTTAACAATGATAAATGATAATGATAAATGGGTTGTACTTGTATAGCGCTTTTCTACCTTCAAGGTACTCAAAGCGCTCTGACAGTATTTCCACATTCACCCATTCACACACACATTCACACACTGATGGCGGGAGCTGCCATGCAAGGCGCTAACCAGAACCCATCAGGAGCAAGGGTGAAGTGTCTTGCCCAAGGACACAACGGACGTGACTAGGATGGTAGAAGGTGGGGATTGAACCCCAGTAACCAGCAACCCTCCGATTGCTGACACGGCCACTCTACCAACTTCGCCACGCCGTCCCCAATGCTGTTGCTAACGACGCCATTGAAGCTAACTTAGCAACCAGACCTCACAGAGCTATGCTAAAAACATTAGCTATCCACCTACGCCAGCCAGCCCTCATCTGCTCATCAACACCGGTGCTCACCTGCGTTCCAGCGATCGACGGTGCGACAAAAGACTTCACCCGATCACAGATGCGGTCGGCGAGACGGAGGAAGTTAAGGTGAGTTCGGCGGCTAGCGCGTCTGCTATCCATCTCTGTCTTCCTGGTTGTGTTGCTGCAGCCAGCCGCTAATACACCAATCCCACCTACAACTTTCTTCTTTGCAGTCTCCATTGTTCATTAAACAAATTGCAAAAGATTCACCAACACAGATGTCCAGAATACTGTGGAATTTTGAAATGTAAACAGAGCTTTTTTGTATTGTATTCAATGAGGTACCAATACTTCCGTATCAACTGATTCTGTCACGCGCATACGTCATCATATCTAGACGTTTTCAACCGGAAGTGTGGCGGGAAATTTAAAATTGCAACCGGCCGTATTGGCATGTGTTGCAATGTTAAGATTTCATCATTGATATATAAACTATCAGACTGCGTGGTCGGTAGTAGTGAGTTTCAGTAGGCCTTTAAATGAAGTGATTATTTGGTGTACTACTAGATCAGGGGTGTCCAAACTACAGCTTGCGGACCAAGTGTGGCCCACCGACGTCTTCAATGTGGCAATTTATTTAATAAGGAAACTTATTCATTTTAATAGTCTAGTCATCTAGCGGACGACGTGAATTATTCAGGGCAATGACCTTTAATTATACTCCGAATGGAGGTATGCGCAGCATTGACTTATACGACCCAATGCAAACAACCTTCCCCAGTCATGAAGCAAAAAAAATAATAATAATAATCCAACCAACCCAAAATGTCCACAGACATGGTCACACAACACAACCTGTTCACTGACATTTGTGGCCATTATAAAAAACGTCCATGCATCATAAAAAATTCAAAATGACACCTATTTAAATTTAATACAAAGCATGATGGCAAAATGCAAAACACTCTCCACACTTCTCCATGTTTGGCGCATTTTAGCTGTTTGATATTTCTGATTGATTACAAAACTTAAAGGAGGTCGTCACGGAAATAAACAAGGTCGAAGTCGAACTTTCACATACTCTTAATATGCATTTATATAATTATATATCCATCAAATTAATATATTATGCATACATATAGGATATGTTACTTTACATGCACCTCGACCACACTTTTTTAGCCCAATGCGCCCCCAAGTCAAAAAGTCTGGACACCCCTGCACTTGATGGAGCCCGCGTACCACTCGGGGTAGGCGTACCACAGTTTGAGAATCCCTGATGTCATAGATTTACAAACCCCGTTTCCATAAGAGTTGGAAAATTGTGTTAGATGTAAATATAAACGGAATACAATGATTTGCAAATCATTTTCAACCCATATTCAGTTGAATATGCTACAAAGACAACATATTTGATGTTCAAACTGATAAACTTTTTTTTTTTTTTAAATAATCATTAACTTTGGAATTTGATGCCAGCAACACGTGACAAAGAAGTTGGGAAAGGTGGCAATAAATACTGATTAAAGTTGAGGAATGCTCATCCAACACTTATTTGGAACATCCCACAGGTGAACAGGCAAATTGGGAACAGGTGGGTGCCATGATTGGGTATAAAAGTAGATTCCATGAAATGCTCAGTCATTCACAAACAAGGATGGGGCGAGGGTCACCACTTTGTCAACAAATGTGTGAGCAAATTGTTGAACAGTTTAAGAAAAACCTTTCTCAACCAGCTATTGCAAGGAATTTAGGGATTTCACCATCTACGGTCCGTAATATCATCAAAGGGTTCAGAGAATCTGGAGAAATCACTGCACGTAAGCAGCTAAGCCCGTGACCTTCGATCCCTCAGGCTGTACTGCATCAACAAGTGACATCAGTGTGTAAAGGATATCAACACAAGAGCTCAGGAACACTTCAGAAACCCACTGTCAGTAACTACAGTTGGTCGCTACATCTGTAAGTGCAAGTTAAAACTCTCCTATGCAAGGCGAAAACCGTTTATCAACAACACCCAGAAACGCAGTCGGCTTCGCTGGGCCTGAGCTCATCTAAGATGGACTGATACAAAGTGGAAAAGTGTTCTGTGGTCTGACGAGTCCACATTTCAAATTGTTTTTGGAAACTGTGGACGTCGTGTCCTCCGGACCAAAGAGGAAAAGAGCCATCCGGATTGTTATAGGCGCAAAGTGTAAAAGCCAGCATCTGTGATGGTATGGGGGTGTATTAGTGCCCAAGACATGGGTAACTTACACATTTGTGAAGGCGCCATTAATGCTGAAATGTACATACAGGTTTTGGAGCAACATATGTTGCCATCCAAGCAACGTTACCATGGACGCCCCTGCTTATTTCAGCAAGACAATGCCAAGCCACATGTTACATCAACGTGGCTTCATAGTAAAGAGTGCGGGTACTAGACTGGCCTGCCTGTAGTCCAGACCTGTCTCCCATTGAAAATGTGTGGCACATTATGAAGCCTAAAATACCACAACGGAGAACAACTTCAGCTGTACATCAAGCAAGAATGGGAAAGAATTCCACCTGAGAAGCTTAAAAAATGTGTCTCCTCAGTTCCCAAACGTTTACTGAGTGTTGTTAAAAGGAAAGGCCGTGTAACACAGTGGTGAACATGCCCTTTCCCAACTACTTTGGCACGTGTTGCAGCCATGAAATTCTAAGTTAATTATTATTTGCAAAAAAAAAACAAAGTTTATGAGTTTGAACATCAAATATCTTGTCTTTGTAGTGCATTCAATTGAATATGGGTTGAAAAGGATTTGCAAGTCATTGTATTCCGTTTATATTTACATCTAACACAATTTCCCAACTCATATGGAAACAGGGTTTGTACATGTCAATCATATCTTTCTATGTCAGCTGATCTTCCTTACATGTTCATTGGTGAATTCTCTTCAACGCTATGCAGCTGTGTTTGCACTGCAGTGAAAATACACTTCCTGTTATTCCCAGTCTGACTTGGAGGTGGGCCGGGCGTTAAAGAAAGTTCATTTTTTTGATGAGCAGTAGAAAATGGAGCTTTGATTATGAGAAATACTTCAGTAGGCGAATCTTTCATTTGTCTTTTAAGGCGGAGGGACTCGTAAGACTTGTACTGTACTGATGAGTAAGTCCCGTGTGGCAAATCCTGAACGCAGTCTCAGAGCTTGGAATCTCCTTGAATGTCCACCATGTTGCCTTTAAGGAGCGGTCTGCACTGACGACTTCACGATGTTTGCTGACTGAACAACGTTGTGACCATGAAGTGTTTTCTACCAGAATAACATAACTCTTCAAACTGTCTTATTTCTTTGTGAAATGGTAAATTCCACTGGTGTGTGCAGGAGTCGAGTCTCTTTCAGACCTCAGACTCTGCAGTGTGTGTGTGTGTTCTTGTATTTCTACCATTCTTGAGACATGAAGAAAGAAAAGTATCTTCCATATGAGGAGGTGTGAACAAGTGATGACATAAATCATGGTCCCAATAACATTGCATCTAACAGAGAATGTCACATTTGCACCCCTGCTGGTCCCAAAAAGGGGGGATTTTTCAAATTGACTGTGTGTTGCTTTTAAAAGTGCTCCCCCTCTGGTCAACATATGTAATAACGAGTGTGTAAAAAATTTGAAGTGCTCCCCCTCTGGCCAACATATGTAATAATAAGTGTGTGTAGGAAATTTAAATGTGCCCCCTTTGACCAAAATTTATTAAAAATAAATGAATAAATATTTCTGTATTTTTTCCTATAAAATTGGGAACAATTTCTCATATTCTTTCTGTCTCTGTAATATTGCAATTTTTTCTCATAAAATTATTACGTTTTTTTAGTAAACTTATTACTTTTTAATGCAAAATGGTGACATTTGTCATAAATTTCTGACTTTTATCCTACTATTGTGAATTGTTTTGTTGTTCTTGTAAAATAAAATAAAACAATTTTGGAGTAAAATTATGACTTTTGTCATAATTTTGCCAAGTAAAATTCTGATTGATTTAATGTTAACTCTCCTAACTATACCAAGATTCATACTACATTTCAGTACAGCTTCTGCTTTTCACCTCTCAAACCATTTTAACATTCTACTTTAACTTTCAAACTATTTATACATTTCACTGGTATTTCGGTTTAGCGTCAGCTTTTCAACATTCAAACCATTTCAGCATTTAAACAATGTCAACATCCAAACCATTTCAACATTTAAACAATTTTAACATTCAAACCATTTCAACATTTAAACAATTTTAACATTCAAACCATTTCAGCATTTAAACAATGTCAACATCCAAACCATTTCAACATTTAAACAATTTTAACATTCAAACCATTTCAGCATTTAAACAATGTCAACATCCAAACCATTTCAACATTTAAACAATTTTAACATTCAAACCACTTCAGCATTTAAACAATGTCAACATTCAAACCATTTCAACATATAAACAATGTCAACATTCAAACCATTTCATCGTTTAAACAATTGTAACATTCAAACCATTTCAACATTTAAACAATTTTAACATTCAAACCATTTCAGCATTTAAACAATTTTAACATTCAAACCATTTCAGCATTTAAACAATGTCAACATCCAAACCATTTCAACATTTAAACAATGTCAACATTCAAACCATTTCAATGTTTAAACAATTTTAACATTCAAACCATTTCAGCATTTAAACAATGTCAACATCCAAACCATTTCAATATTTAAACAATTTTAACATTCAAACCACTTCAGCATTTAAACAATGTCAACATTCAAACCATTTCAACATCTAAACAATGTCAACATTCAAACCATTTCAGCATTTAAACAATGTCAACATTCAAACCATTTCAACATTTGAACAATTGTAACATTCAAACCATTTCAGCATTTAAACAATGTCAACATTCAAACCATTTCAACATTTAAACAATTTTAACATTCAAACCATTTCAGCATTTAAACAATGTCAACATCCAAACCATTTCAACATTTAAACAATTTTAACATTCAAACCACTTCAGCATTTAAACAATGTCAACATTCAAATCATTTCAACATTTAAACAATGTCAACATTCAAACCATTTCATCGTTTAAACAATTGTAACATTCAAACCATTTCAACATTTAAACAATTTTAACATTCAAACCATTTCAGCATTTAAAAAATTTTAACATTCAAAAAACTTCAGCATTTAAACAATGTCAACATTCAAACCATTTCAACATTTAAACAATGTCAACATTCAAACCATTTCATCGTTTAAACAATTGCAACATTCAAACCATTTCAACATTTAAACAATTTTAACATTCAAACCATTTCAGCATTTAAACAATTTTAACATTCAAACCATTTCAGCATTTAAACAATGTCAACATCCAAACCATTTCAATATTTAAACAATTTTAACATTCAAACCACTTCAGCATTTAAACAATGTCAACATTCAAACCATTTCAACATCTAAACAATGTCAACATTCAAACCATTTCAGCCTTTAAACAATGTCAACATTCAAACCATTTCAACATTTAAACAATTGTAACATTCAAATCATTTTAGCATTTAAACAATTTTAACATTCAAACCATTTCAGCATTTAAACAATGTCAACATTCAAACCATTTCAACATTTAAACAATTGTAACATTCAAGTCATTTTAGCATTTAAACAATGTCAACATTCAAACCATTTCAGCATTTAAACAATGTCAACATTCAAACCATTTCAACATTTAAACAATATCAACATTCAAACCATTTCAGCATTTAAACAATTTTAACATTCAAACCATTTCAGCTTTTAAACAATTACAACATTCAAACCTATTCAACATTTAAACAATGTCAACATTCAAACCATTTCAGCATTTAAAGAATTTTAACATTCAAACCATTTCAGCATTTAAACAATGTCAACATTCAAACCATTTCATCATTTAAAGAATTTTAACATTCAAACCATTTCAGCATTTAAACAATGTCAACATTCAAACCATTTCATCATTTAAACAATTGTAACATTCAAACCATTTCAACATTTAAACAATTTTAACATTCAAACCATTTCAGCATTTAGACAATTTCAACATCCAAACCATTTCAACATTAAAACAATTTTAACATTCAAACCACTTCAGCATTCAAACAATGTCAACATTCAAACCATTTCAACATTTAAACAATGTCAACATTCAAACCATTTCAGCATTTAAACAATGTCAACATTCAAACCATTTCATCATTTAAACAATTTTAACATTCAAACCACTTCAGCATTTAAACAATGTCAACATTCAAACCATTTCAGCATTTAAACAATGTCAACATTCAAACCATTTCAACATTTAAACAATTGTACCATTCAAATCATTTTAGCATTTAAACAATTTTAACATTCAAACCATTTCAGCATTTAAACAATGTCAACATTCAAACCATTTAAACATTTAAACAATTTTAACATTCAAACCATTTCAGCATTTAAACAATGTCAACATCCAAACCATTTCAATATTTAAACAATTTTAACATTCAAACCACTTCAGCATTTAAACAATGTCCACATTCAAACCATTTCAACATCTAAACAATGTCAACATTCAAACCATTTCAGCATTTAAACAATGTCAACATTCAAACCATTTCAACATTTAAACAATTGTAACATTCAAATCATTTTAGCATTTAAATAATTTTAACATTCAAACCATTTCAGCATTTAAACAATGTATACATTCAAACCATTTCAACATTTAAACAATTGTAACATTCAAATCATTTCAACATCTAAACAATGTCAACATTCAAACCATTTCAGCATTTAAACAATGTAAACATTCAAACCATTTCAACATTTAAACAATTGTAACATTCAAATAATTTTAGCATTTAAACAATTTTAACATTCAAACCATTTCAGCATTTAAACAATTTTAAAATTCAAACCATTTCAACATTTAAACAATTGTAACATTCAAATCATTTTAGCATTCAAACAATGTCAACATTCAAACCATTTCAAAATTTAAACAATGTCAACATCCAAACCATTTCAGCATTTAAAAAATGTCAACATTCAAACCATTTCAGCATTCAAACAATGTCAACATTCAAACCATTTCAGCATTTAAAAAATGTCAACATTCAAACCATTTCAACATTTAAACAATATCAACATTCAAACCATTTCAGCATTTAAACAATTTTAACATTCAAACCATTTCAGCATTTAAACAATTACAACATTCAAACCTATTCAACATTTAAACAATGTCAACATTCAAACCATTTCAACATTTAAACAATGTCAACATTCAAACCATTTCAACATTTAAACACGGTCAACATTCAAACCATTTCATCATTTAAACAATTGTAACATTCAAACCATTTCAACATTTAAACCATTTTAACATTCAAACAATTTCAGCATTTAAACAATGTCAAAGTCCAAACCATTTCAACATTTAAACAATTTTAACATTCAAACCACTTCAGCATTTAAACAATGTCAACATTAAACCATTTCAACATTTAAACAATGTCAACATTCAAACCATTTCAGCATTTAAACAATGTCAACATTCAAACCATTTCAACATTTGAACAATTGTAACATTCAAACCATTTCAGCATTTAAACAATGTCAACATTCAAACCATTTCAACATTTAAACAATTTTAACATTCAAACCATTTCAACATTTAAACAATGTCAACATCCAAACCATTTCAATATTTAAAGAATTTTAACATTCAAACCACTTCAGCATTTAAACAATGTTAACATTCAAACCATTTCAACATTTAAACAATGTCAACATTCAAACCATTTCATCGTTTAAACAATTGTAACATTCAAACCATTTCAACATTTAAACAATTTTAACATTCAAACCATTTCAGCATTTAAACAATTTTAACATTCAAACTATTTCAGCATTTAAACAATGTCAACATCCAAACAATTTCAATATTTAAACAATTTTAACATTCAAACCACTTCAGCATTTAAAGAATGTCAACATTCAAACCATTTCAACATTTAAACAATTGTAACATTCAAATCATTTTAGCATTTAAACAATTTTAACATTCAAACTATTCCAGCATCTAAACAATGTCAACATTCAAACCATTTCAACATTTAAACAATTGTAAGATTCAAATCATTTTAACATTCAAACAATGTCAACATTCAAACCATTACAGCATTTAAACAATGTCAACATTCAAACCATTTCAGCATTTAAACAATGTCAACATTCAAACCATTTCAGCATTTAAACAATATCAACATTCAAACCATTTCAGCATTTAAACAATTTTAACATTCAAACCATTTCAGCATTTAAACAATTACAACATTCAAACCTATTCAACATTTAAACAATGTCAACATTTAAACCATTTCAACATTTAAACAATTGTAACATTCAAATCATTTTAGCATTTAAACAATTTTAACATTCAAACTATTTCAGCATTTAAACAATGTCAACATTCAAACCATTTCAACATTTAAACAATTGTAAGATTCAAATCATTTTAACATTTAAACAATGTCAACATTCAAACCATTACAGCATTTAAACAATGTCAACATTCAAACCATTTCAGCATTTAAACAATGTCAACATTCAAACCATTTCAGCATTTAAACAATATCAACATTCAAACCATTTCAGCATTTAAACAATTTTAACATTCAAACCATTTCAGCATTTAAACAATTACAACATTCAAACCTATTCAACATTTAAACAATGTCAACATCCAAACCATTTCAACATTTAAACAATTTTAACATTCAAACTACTTCAGCATTTAAACAATGTCAACATTCAAACCATTTAAACATTTAAACAATAACAACATTCAAACCATTTCAGCATTTAAACAATGTCAACATTCAAACCATTTCATCATTTAAACAATGTCAACATTCAAACCATTTCAACATTTAAACAATTTTAACATTCAAACCACTTCAGCATTTAAATAATGTCAACATTCAAACCATTTCAGTATTTAAACAATGTCAACATTCAAACCATTTCAACATTTAAACAATTGTAACATTCAAATCATTTTAGCATTTAAACAATTTTAACATTCAAACCATTTCAGCATTCAAACAATGTCAACATTCAAACCATTTAAACATTTAAACAATTTTAACATTCAAACCATTTCAGCATTTAAATAATGTCAACATTCAAACCATTTCAGCATTTAAACAATGTCAACATTAAAACAATTTCAACATTTAAACAATATCAACATTCAAACCATTTCAGCATTTAAACAAGTTTAACATTCAAACCATTTCAGCATTTAAATAATGTCAACATTCAAACCATTTCAATATTTAAACAATATCAACATTCAAACCTATTCAACATTTAAACAATGTCAACATTCAAACCATTTCAGCATTTAAACAATGTCAACATTAAAACCATTTCAACATTTAAACAATATCAACATTCAAACCATTTCAGCATTTAAACAAGTTTAACATTCAAACCATTTCAGCATTTAAACAATTACAACATTCAAACCTATTCAACATTTAAACAATGTCAACATTCAAACCATTTCAGCATTTAAACAATTACAACATTCAAACCTATTCAACATTTAAACAATGTCAACATTCAAACCATTTCAGCATTTAAACAATGTCAACATTCAAACCATTTCAACATTTAAACAATTATAACATTCAAACCATTTCAACATTTCAACAATTATAACATTCAAACCATTTCAACATTTAAACAATTTTAACATTCAAACCATTTCAGCATTTAAACAATTTTAACATTCAAACTATTTCAGCATTTAAACAATGTCAACATCCAAACCATTTCAACATTTAAACAATTTTAACATTCAAACCACTTCAGCATTTAAACAATGTCAACATTCAAACCATTTCAACATTTAAACAATGTCAACATTCAAACCATTTCATCATTTAAACAATGTCAACATTCAAACCATTTCAGCATTTAAACAATGTCAACATTAAAACAATTTCAACATTTAAACAATATCAACATTCAAACCATTTCAGCATTTAAACAAGTTTAACACTCAATCCATTTCAGCATTAAAACAATGTCAACATTCAAACCATTTCAATACTTAAACAATATCAACATTCAAACCTATTCAACATTTAAACAATGTCAACATTCAAACCATTTCAGCATTTAAACAATGTCAACATTAAAACCATTTCAACATTTAAACAATATCAACATTCAAACCATTTCAGCATTTAAACAAGTTTAACATTCAAACAATTTCAGCATTTAAACAATTACAACATTCAAACCTATTCAACATTTAAACAATGTCAACATTCAAACCATTTCAGCATTTAAACAATTACAACATTCAAACCTATTCAACATTTAAACAATGTCAACATTCAAACCATTTCAGCATTTAAACAAGTTTAACATTCAAACCTATTCAACATTTAAACAATGTCAACATTCAAACCATTTCAGCATTTAAACAAGTTTAACATTCAAACCATTTCAGCATTTAAACAATGTCAACATTCAAACCATTTCAATATTTAAACAATATCAACATTCAAACCTATTCAACATTTAAACAATGTCAACATTCAAACCATTTCAGCATTTAAACAATGTCAACATTAAAACCATTTCAACATTTAAACAATATCAACATTCAAACCATTTCAGCATTTAAACAAGTTTAACATTCAAACCATTTCAGCATTTAAACAATTACAACATTCAAACCTATTCAACATTTAAACAATGTCAACATTCAAACCATTTCAGCATTTAAACAATTACAACATTCAAACCTATTCAACATTTAAACAATGTCAACATTCAAACCATTTCAGCATTTAAACAATGTCAACATTCAAACCATTTCAACATTTAAAGAACTGTAACATTCAAACCATTTCAGCATTTAAACAATTGTAACATTCAAATCATTTTAGCATTTAAACAATTTTAACATTCAAACCATTTCAGCATTTAAACAATGTCAACATTCAAACCATTTCAACATTCAAACAATTGTAACATTCAAATCATTTTAGCATTTAAACAATGTCAACATTCAAACCATTTCAGCATTTAAACAATGTCAACATTCAAACCATTTCAGCATTTAAACAATGTCAACATTCAAACCATTTCAGCATTTAAACAATGTCAACATTCAAACCATTTCAACATTTAAACAATATCAACATTCAAACCATTTCAGCATTTAAACAATTTTAACATTCAAACCATTTCAGCATTTAAACAATTACAACATTCAAACTTATTCAACATTTAAACAATGTCAACATTCAAACCATTTCAGCATTTAAACAATTGTAACATTCAAACCATTTCAGCATTTAAACAATGTCAACATCCAAACCATTTCAACATTTAAACAATTTTAACATTCAAACTACTTCAGCATTTAAACAATGTCAACATTCAAACCATTTCAACATTTAAACAATTTTAACATTCAAACCACTTCAGCATTTAAACAATGTCAACATTCAAACCATTTCAGTATTTAAACAATGTCAACATTCAAACCATTTCAACATTTAAACAATTGTAACATTCAAATCATTTTAGCATTTAAACAATTTTAACATTCAAACCATTTCAGCATTTAAACAATGTCAACATTCAAACCATTTCAACATTTAAACAATTTTAACATTCAAACCATTTCAGCATTTAAACAATGTCAACATTCAAACCATTTCAGCATTTAAACAATGTCAACATTAAAACAATTTCAACATTTAAACAATATCAACATTCAAACCATTTCAGCATTTAAACAAGTTTAACATTCAAACCATTTCAGCATTTAAACAATTACAACATTCAAACCTATTCAACATTTAAACAATGTCAACATTCAAACCATTTCAGCATTTAAACAATGTCAACATTCAAACCATTTCAACATTTAAAGAATTGTAACATTCAAACCATTTCAGCATTTAAACAATTCAGACCATTCAAGTGGTTTTTTTTCCCAAAAAAATATGATGCAATCACAGCTCATGTTAACTACTAAACCGTGACTTAAAAGGGTTGGCTGAACTGATATTATGGTATGATACAATCGCCGCACATGTTAACTACCAAACTGTAACTTAAAAGGGTTGGCTGTACTGCTATTAAGGCATGACGCAATCGCCGCTCATGTTAACTACCGAACCGTAACTTAAAAGGGTTTGCTGAACAGCTATTAAGGTATGATGCAATCGGCGCTCATGTTAACTACCGAACCATAACTTAAAAGGATTGGCTGAACAACTATAAGGACTATAAGGCGGCTGGGCAGGCTGCTTTTCCACTTATTACAGATAATGCTGTCAGGATTCACCTCATTGTAGTTTTACATTTAATCAAATAAATTCTCAAACCATTTGGTTTGAATGATCATACAACCCATGAAATTTCAAAGTCCAAGGGTTTTGTTTTTAATAGAACATCACCAGTCTTCTTTACTGAAAATGTCATTTTGGATAGCCAGTAGGAATCACCAGTCAATGTCAAAACCAGTTTAAAGGTCACCTTTTAACAGAACTTTGTTTCATAATGTTGCTCTAATATGCTTATTATCTGGGAGACTGACACAGGCATTTAGCTTTTCCACACACCATCCTGACTCACGGTTTCAACATTTGGTTCTTCTTAAAAGT
>NC_084744.1:40544665-40789665 GCF_033978785.1 Entelurus aequoreus | reverse complement strand
CTGGACTCTCACACTATTATGTTAGATCCACTATGGACTGGACTCTCACACTATTATGTTGGATCCACTATGGACTGGACTCTCACACTATTATGTTAGATCCACTATGGACTGGACTCTCACACTATTATGTTAGATCCACTATGGACTGGACTCACATTATTATATTAGATCCACTTATGGACTGGACTCTCACACTATTAACTAGATCCACTATGGACTGGACTCTCACACTATTAACTAGATCTACTATGGATTGGACTCTCACACTATTATGTTAGATCCACTATGGACTGGACTCTCACACTATTATGTTAGATCCACTATGGACTGGACTCTCTCACTATTATGTTAGATCCACTATGGACTGGACTCTCACACTATTATGTTAGATCCACTATGGACTGGACTCACACTATTATATTAGATCCACTTATGGACTGGACTCTCACACTATTAACTAGATCTACTATGGATTGGACTCTCACACTATTATGTTAGATCCACTATGGACTGGACTCTCACACTATTATGTTAGATCCACTATGGACTGGACTCTCACACTATTATGTTAGATCCACTATGGACTGGACTCTCACACTATTATGTTAGATCCACTATGGACTGGACGCTCACACTATTATGTTAGATCCACTATGGACTGGACTCCCACACTATTATGTTAAGTCCACTATGGACTGGACTCTCACACTATTAACTAGATCCACTATGGACTGGACTCTCACACTATTATGTTAGATCCACTATGGACTGGACTCTCACACTATTAACTAGATCCACTATGGATTGGACTCTCACACTATTATGTTAGATCCACTATGGACTGGACTCTCACACTATTATGTTAGATCCACTATGGACTGGACTCTCTCACTATTATGTTAGATCCACTATGGACTGGACTCTCACACTATTATGTTAGATCCACTATGGACTGGACGCTCACACTATTATGTTAGATCCACTATGGACTGGACTCCCACACTATTATGTTAAGTCCACTATGGACTGGACTCTCACACTATTAACTAGATCCACTATGGACTGGACTCTCACACTATTATGTTAGATCCACTATGGACTGGACTCTCACACTATTAACTAGATCCACTATGGATTGGACTCTCACACTATTATGTTAGATCCACTATGGACTGGACTCTCACACTATTATGTTAGATCCACTATGGACTGGACTCTCTCACTATTATGTTAGATCCACTATGGACTGGACTCTCACACTATTATGTTAGATCCACTATGGACTGGACTCTCACACTATTAACTAGATCCACTATGGACTGGACTCTCACACTATTATGTTAGATCCACTATGGACTGGACTCTCACACTATTATGTTAGATCCACTATGGACTGGACTCTCACACTATTATGTTAGATCCACTATGGACTGGACTCACACTATTATATTAGATCCACTTATGGACTGGACTCTCACACTATTAACTAGATCCACAATGGACTGGACTCTCACACTATTAACTAGATCTACTATGGATTGGACTCTCACACTATTATGTTAGATCCACTATGGACTGGACTCTCACACTATTATGTTAGATCCACTATGGACTGGACTCTCTCACTATTATGTTAGATCCACTATGGACTGGACTCTCACACTATTATGTTAGATCCACTATGGACTGGACTCTCTCACTATTATGTTAGATCCACTATGGACTGGACTCTCACACTATTATGTTAGATCCACTATGGACTGGACTCTCACTATTATGTTAGATCCACTATGAATTGGACTCTCACACTATTATGTTAGATCCACTATGAATTGGACTCTCACACTATTAACTAGATCCACTTGACGTCCATTGTACATCTACGGTCCCCTTCAAGGTTTCTCATTGTCATCCCATTGGGTTGAGTTTTTCCTTGCCCTGATGTGGCATCTGAGATGAGGATGTCGTTGTGGCTTGTGCAGCCCTTTGAGACACTCGTGATTTAGGGCTATAGAAGTAAACTTTGATTGATTGATTGAAAAACTAAAACGCTCAGTCTGAAACCTTGTGCCCCTCTAACTAGTAGCTGCGCCTTTGGAAACAGCAGGAGTGAGTTTCCATTGGACTTCTTCATGAAAAACAACACTTTTACAGCAGAAACTCTCCTAGTAAGTTATTTTAACAGTAACAAGTTATTTCAACAGTAACCAGACGACGATCAAATAGTGGAATCAAGCCTGTTGAGTATTTTGATCGCACATGTGAAAAAAACAGACTTTTGCACGTAACAAAATCGCGTCTACAGTTCGTCAACATCAGGAATTTGAATGCATTTCTGAAGAGCAGCAACATTATTTACCTTTTATCCAAACAAATAATCCACTCTGCAGGCGAGGACGAGAGAGCTGCGAGCATCTTCACTCTGCTCGCTGTGGTGGGAAGGATGGAGCATCGTGGGTGGATCACTTGGAGATTCATACAAGGAAGATTAATCATCCTATCTCTGGTTAATAAACCTTGAGAGCATGTTTTAAATCTTTATTTATCGAATGCAGCTGAGATAGGCTCCAGCACTCCCCGCCACCCCAAAAAGGGACAAGCGGTAGAAAATGGATGGATGGATGTTTCCTTGCAAGATTTTGCAAATGTATCCATCCATCCAGCCTGCAAAATGCACGTTATCCATTTGTGAATTTTGATCCTTCCCGGGTCCCTAACAATCTTTCCATATGCTCAATTGGACAATGTGCAGTATGCTATTGATTGTGTGGCTTGCAAATATAATTGTTAACACACACATGGAAAACTCTACATCTCCCACAGAAAATGTAAGTCTATACCAGCTGTGTCCAAAGTGCGGCTCGTGGGCCATTTGCAGCCCACAGCTCATTTTTCATATGCCCACTTTCTAAAATTACAATTAAACAAGACAACTACAAAAAAAACAATAACAAGCTAAAATATTGATACTAAACTATTTCCTACTTCAAATTGATATAAAGCCACTCAAAGTTCAGAAAAACACAAAGAACACAGTTTGTAGCTCAAACCAAACATTTCAAACAAAGCATTAACACATTTAGAGCTATAGCATCCAAGTTCATTTCCTACCAGTTGTGTGTGACCAGGAACTAAGGAGTCTCTTTGGCTTTTTTCTTCTTCACGTTGCTTAGGCTGACCATACGTCCTCTTTTCCCCGGACATGTCCTCTTTTGCGGGGGTGTCCGGGGTGTCCGGGCGGGGTTTCTTAAATGCCTCAAATGTCTGGCATTTTGAATTAGGGTTGCGTGTATTTTCAATGTACGTTCAGGGTTAAGTTAAGAAGGGGTTAAAAAAAAAAAAACTGAAGGTGCGCGCACGTAGCAACATTCGTGAGGGAGGGGCAGAGACACAGAGCGAGAGAGCTAGTGAGTGGAGAGAGACATGAAAACAAGAAATGCCTAAACGTAAATGCAACTTCACGGATGATTTTCCGGAAAAGTATTTATTTTTTCGTCCTGGCCGTGACACATGGAAGCAGAATGCACTGTGTGCAAAGCAGGAACGTATATACAGTATCTGTGGCAAATAAAGGGGCCAACGATCTACAAGCCCATATCGACACTACAAAGCACGAAACAGCTGTGCAGGGCGAGAGCTCGTCTGCTGTTTTTTGTTTAAATTTAATTAACTTGATTTGAGGCATTATTTATGTTTAGATTATATACAAGAGGTTATTTTGAATATTTCTACCTCTGCACTTTTTTTTCCAAAACTGTTAAAGTTACAGAATATAAGTGTGACTTATTTTGTTATACTGTCAACCAGTGTTGGCATTAACACACTTTTTGTGTCTTTTTAACGCATTGAAATCAGGAAGGACGCAAATTATAATTTTTTAAATAAATTTTTTTACCATTTGTGGCCCACAGCTAATGTTTTAAAGGCCCACGGCACATTCTAAAAATACTATTAAAATTAACAAAAACATAACAAAAGTGAAATAAAAAAGCTTAAAGGTGAAATGTAATTTAGAAAAAGTTGCAATGTTGACTAATAAAACAAAGCTGTTTTTTTTCTTTCAAACGGTCATTGCTCAAAACATAATATTGAATCAAAATCAATGTTATTATGAATTATTGACCTATCAAAGGTTCCGATTACTTCACATCAAATACTCCACTTTGAAAAATATTTTTGGTGGAAGATTTTGCATATTTTGTGTGTTTGCCATAAAAAACATAGTTTTTTTTGACAAAAAAAGGACGGAAAACAAACAAACAAAAAAAAACAACATAAAAAAAACTAAAACATTTTGAAATGAGGAATAGATCCGAAGTTGATGTAGACTCCAGAGATTTAAGCGTTAAATATAAAATGTATGCATGCCCTGGCACACCATTATCATCATTTCATGACTGAAGCAAAACACTTTTTACACTTTTATACCGAAATAAATACACCTACAACTTATTAAATAAAAACATAGAAAAAACTAGCAGCAGTGGTAAAGTTTAGATCCATGAAGGAAAGAAGAAAGTGAATAAATGTTTATAACTGAATACATTTACATATGTATACACATTTGTTTTCTTTTGTATTATCTTTTTTAATGAATGAAGTAACGTTTATGACAACCTTTTTCCAAAACACAATATAGAATGTGAGATATAACAGGATAATGCATACATTTATCATTTGTTTTCAAAACGCTTACAAAAAAGTGGGACCCCAAAAATTTACTGTGGGACCCCATTTTTATGACTTGATGGGGTCCCTGGGACCCCATTTTGAAAATTCCTAGCGCCAACACTGCTGTCAACAGAGGAGAAAAAACACTTTATTTAAAAAAATATATTATTTATAAAGCAAGTTCGAGTATCATTGGCAAATTTTCACCTAGTCCCGGCCTTGGCGTGCTGCCCGCCTTGGCACACATATCTGTGTCCTCTTTTTGGGATTTCAGAATATGGTCAGCCTAACGTTGCTTGCTTTGTTTAAGCTTTTGTTTCTCTTACCAACAGGCTTTTCCATCTTTCTTCTCCAAGCCCACATGCTGCTCTGTCGGCCATTCCGTCCCTGCAACTTGACAGGAAGTTTGGTGAATTGTGATGTGGCTGTGTTTCTCTGCCCCCTGCAGGTCTGGAGGGGGACAAGTGGATATTTGGAATGATACTGCTTCTGTCTTCTGTTAGTTGAAGGAATTCATGTACCGTATTTTTCGGAGTATAAGTCGCTCCGGAGTATAAGTCGCACCGGCCGAAAATGCATAATAAAGAAGGAAAAAAACATATATGAGTCGCACTGGAGTATAAGTCGCATTTTTGGGGGAAATTTATTTGATAAAACCCAACACCAAGAATAGACATTTGAAAGGCAATTTAAAATAAATAAAGATTAGTGAACAACAGGCTGAATAAGTGTACGTTATATGAGGCATAAATAACCAACTGAGAACGTGCCTGGTATGTTAACGTAACATATTATGTTAAGAGTCATTCAAATAACTATAACATATAGAACATGCTATACGTTTACCAAACAATCTGTCACTACTAATCGCTAAATCCCATGAAATCATTTACATCTAGTCCAGTGGTTCTTAACCTGGGTTCGATCGAACCCTAGGGGTTCGGTGAGTCTGCCTCAGGGGTTCGGCGTAACCTCCACCGCGGAGGTCAAGACGCACCCGACTCATCGTGTAAATAAAAACTTCTCCCTATCGACGTATTATGGATACCCCCAAACTATGTTCCTTCTAATTTTCCTTCTGATTTGCAGGTGTGTAATTTGTTGTGAGTTCATGCACTGTGTTGGTTTTGTTCTTTGAACAAGGTGATGTTCATGCACAGTTCATTTTGTGCACCAGTAAAAAAAACATATAACTCTGTCTTGAATTTGAAAAAAAACTAACATTTTATTTTTCACTAAAGAAGGGTTTAGTGAATGCGCATATGAAACTGGTGGGGTTCGGTACCTCCAAAAAGGTTAAAAACCACTGGTCTAGTCTCTTACGTGAATGAGCTAAATAATTATATATATATATTTTTTTTTTGGTAATGTGTTAATAATTTCACACATAAGTCGCTCCTGAGTATAAGTCGCACCCCCGGCCAAACTATGAAAAAAACTGCGACTTATAGTCCGAAAAATACGGTAATTAGATGAGGCTGCTACTATTACGCAATGACAGGAAGTAATGGCGGATTTGTAGAAAAACTTCATGGCGAACAATGTCTGATTGTGGGCAAACCGCTTTGAGATATCAACTTTTCGTGAAAACCGTGAGCTTCTCAAGGCTTTGAGGAATGTTCCGGTGTTCTCAGATTTCCGAAAAGTGGAGAAATGGCCGACTTAGAGCGAGTAGAACAATGAGAATGTTTGTGTTTTTGTGTTTTGTGGCGCCGACAAATAAACAGGCATCAATGAGAGATTTAGCTGACTTTTTTGGCTTTGAGACCCACCAGAAGCCACATGGGACACATGAGCTCCATAAAAGTGACATTTTCTGAGGGAGGACATGTGTGTCAACGTTTTCACCGAAACACATGACAGTCGCCGTGACGACAGTTTGTTCACCAAAAAAAAAAGCAAATATTTTGGGCTTCCGCACTCTTAGAAAATTAGAGGCTAAGCCATCCGCTTTAATGGGGAAAGGCTGAGCTGATGGCACTCGCTTCACTCCGATTGGCCATCCAGCCGAAACCAAACTGTCACCGCCTGCTGCCACCTTGTGGTTTGTATGCTCTGTTTTCCTTTGTTGGTGCAGCAGAGCTGGCTCTTACCTTTTGTCTTCCTCAGAGTTCCTGTGTTTCCCTGTGGGCGGAGTTGTGAGACGTGCACAGCTGTGTCCAATCTCACCAGCACTACTTAAGCAGCACCTTGTCAGCTGGATGGCACTCGGCAATTCCACTCCTTGACTCTGATCGTATGAAGACTCCTATGCTCCTTGTATTTTTGCTACATACCATTTTGGCTATTTCCAGTGCCATCCAGCTTGGTATGTACGTTGATAGTTTGCACGTCTTGCAACTCCGACCCAAGTTTAGTTAGTTTGTATATTAGTTTTTGTTCTTTTTGTCACGGTGCTCTTTTTGTGTACTCTTTTTCGCACCGTCGCTTTTCGTTATATTCTATTGTTGGATCGTTGTTGTGATCGCTTCTTTTGTTAAGTAAACAACTATTTACTCACAAATCCATCTGCATCCTTGGGTTCCTCTGTTCCACATTTAATCGAACTGTGACACATACATTGGACATTAAAACTTTTTAGCCAGGGTTAAAGTAGACAAGTGTGTGAACGAAATGAGACGTTAAGCACCGAGCTCCGTGAAAGAATGACTGTGCTACGAGAGGAGGTAATCTCGCAGGCGTGCTGGAAATATTCCCCATTATAAAGGTACGTTCTTATTCAATTGGCCCACTTTTTTGTTTATTCTTGAATAGCGTCGCCAAGTTAACTTGAAATGTTCCCAATTTAAGATACGCCTATTGGCGCATACGAGACCTTTCCAACAATATAACATAAGTGGCGGTTTGTTGGCCGGTTCATCTTGTATTAAACAAAAGGTGTTTTTGTATTTCCGTTAATAACGTTGCCATGGTAACACAAAATGGTCCCAATTTATAATACACCTATTGGCGCTGATGAGACCTTTCCGACGGTATAACACATGTGGGGTATGTTGGTCGGTTCGTCTTGTATTAAACAAAACAGGCATACCTATTCAATTGGCCCATTTTTGCCCAAAGAAATGTGTGCATTTTTTTTGTTAAATCGTGAATAGCGTCGCCATGGTAACTTCAAATGTTGCCAATTTAGATTACGCTTATAGCTGGAAAGTACCCCTTTCCGACGGTATATCATATGTGGGGGTTCGTTGACCGATTCGTCTCGTATTAGACACACGCACCGTACCTAATGAATTGGTCCATTTTTTGATTTGTTTGTGAATAGCGTTGCCATGGTAACACGGAATGTTCCCAATTTTAATTTCCGCCATCGGCGCGAGTGGCATCTTTCCGACGGTATAACATATGTGGTGGTTTGTTGGCTGGTTCGTCTCGTAGTGGCGGTAAGAGAAACGTGCGGAATAATACGAATAATGTTAATAAAAGTTGAATTATGAACAATAACAATATGGGCTGCTTGCATTGCATTGCAGTGAATGGGTGCTGGCATTGCAGCATGCCCATAACTAGGACTTAACATGACGTAAGTTTATTTCCATAGCCTTGAGTGGAGCTCAGCGAACTACAACGATCTGGCGAGAGTCAGGCTGTTTAGACATAGCAACCACAAAATAACTAAAACTAATGCGATCTGTTGTCCTTTTTTTACGTTTAGTTTGAGAATAAACTCGATTGCATCACAGAAAGTTTCTCAAACAAATCAAATGTTCAATTAAACATTTTACAAAGTGATCGCTGCAGACACAAGCTTTGTCCAATAATATTCCACAAGATGATAAAAGTGATATTTTTACATAAATACATTTTGATTGATTGATTGATTGATTGATTGATTGATTGATTGATTGATTGATTGATTGATTGATTGATTGATTGATTGATTGATTGATTTTCTAGGCACATTGTTGAAAATACAATTAAGCAAAACAACTAAATTAATGGAAAAAAACTGCAAAAAGGCAAGAAAAAGTTTAACTCTAAATAATAATATGCTTTGTCACTTACAACACAAAGCTTAAATGATCATTATAAACATAATGGCCCCATATCCTTTAATTTTTCAGTATGTGGCCCTTGGCCGATATAGTTTGGATATGCCCCTAATTTAAACAACTATGGTCTCGAGTGTAGACGCAACTTCTTGACTTCCTGTTGTCATTAAATGTAGGTTCTGAGTGTGCTTTAGAGGTGTTCAAAGTGCATTGTTGCTCATTTTTTATTGGCCCGCTGCATATTCTAAAAATGTAAATAATGATTAGATAGTTGATACGTTACACATATTTGCATTTGCACAGCAGAGGACATGGGTTTGATTTCTGGCCAAGGTAGTAATTCCAAAACCACTCGTGTGATTGACTCACTGTGCATAACAACCTCTGAAAGGGGTCTTGAGGGACACTAATTTGATTTGTCATCTATCACAATGCTAAAATGTCAATGTTTTCCTTAAAACACTTGACCTACATTTGATTGGTTTTAGCGTCTTTGATGCACAAACTGCATTAAAGTGGCCCCCTGCCTCCTTATATTTTGTTGTGTATGCACCTTAAAGGCCTACTGAAAGGAAATTTTCTTATTTAAACGGGGATGGCAGGTCCATTCTATGTGTCATACTTGATCATTTCGCGATATTGCCATATTTTTGCTGAAAGGATTTAGTAGAGAACATCGACGATAAAGTTCGCAACTTTTGGTCGCTGATAAAAAAGCCTTGCCTGTACCGGAAGTGTTAGGGTGTGGTGATGTGGATCCCAAGGATGCAGAGACGAGTTTGGATTTACAATTGCTCTTCCTCTTTATTTGGCGGAAGCACAAGGTAGCAAAAAACAATGGCGATGGTGGAAAACACAACACACCATGTAACAAACTACTGAGAGAAAAAACACAAAACTAAAGGCGCTAGACAAGGCTAGGAAAATATACTTCATGAGAGAAGTGATAAAATAAGGTACCAAAATAAAACGCTAGACAAGGCTAGGATTATACGGGCCAACCTGAGGTGAAAGGTTCGCGACTTAGTGAGTCCTCTTGCACGACCAACCGTTTGGTAGCAATGGCAAAGTTCCGGCGCTCACCGGCCGTCAGCAGCCAGTAAAAATAGGCTGCTGCTAATCAAGCTCAGGTGTGTGCTGCTGCCTTGCGTCAGCTGCACTCCATACTGTGGATGAGAGAGAGAGTGAACATGGTGCAGACAATAGAAATAGGCAAGGACATTTACAGATTACCACAGTACCCCCCCCTCAACGGACGCCTCCTGGCGGCCTACCTGGCTTGTCTGGGAATCGAACGTAAAAGTCCTTGATCAAGTCCTTGTCAATTATAAGCGATCTAGAAATCCATGACCGTTCCTCTGGGCCGTACCCCTCCCAGTCCACCAGGTATTGGAAACCCCTTCCCCTTCTTCTCACATCCAAGATGGTGTTTACAGTAAATGCTGGGTGACCATCAACCAGCCTGGGTGGAGGAGGCGGTACCTCCGGAGGACTGAGTGGGCTGGATGAGACAGGCTTGATGCGGGACACGTGAAAAACAGGATGGCACTTGAGAGATCTAGGGAGATGGAGCTTGACTGCAACACGATTGATGATCTTGGCAATGGGGAATGGTCCAATGAACCTGGGAGCAAGTTTCCTAGATTCGGTGGCCAATGGTAGGTCCCGAGACGATAACCAGACCTTCTGTCCCAACTGGTAGTGTGGGGCTGGTGTGCGATGTCGGTTGGCTAAGACCTGGTTCCTGGCCGATGTTCTTTTTAACGCAGCCCTGGTGTTGCGCCAAGCCTGGTGAGCCCGACGCAGGTGTGCCGTTACGGATGGTACGTCGGCATTGGGTTGGGTAGAAGGAAAAACTGGGGGTTGGAAACCATAGGCGACGTGAAATGGAGACAGACCGGTGGCGGAGCTAATGAGAGAGTTGTGAGCGTATTCTATCCATGGGAGATTTTCAGACCAGGTTGCGGGTTGCTGATGACAAGTGCACCGGATGGCCGCCTCCAGGTCTTGGTTGGTCCGCTCGGTCTGTCCATTGCTCTGAGGGTGGTAGCCGGAGGATAGGCTAGGGGAGGCCCCCAGAGACTTGCAGAATGCTCTCCAGACGGCCGAGGAGAACTGTGGCCCTCTGTCGGATACAACATCAGTGGGGATGCCGTGCAGCCGGAAAGCGTGGAGCACTAATAATTGGGCTGTTTCAAGAGCAGACGGCAGCTTGGGGAGGGCTACGAAATGGGCCATCTTCGAGAACCTGTCCACAATGGTCAAAATGGTGTCGCTTCCCTCAGAGGGGGGCAGTCCTGTGACAAAATCCACAGCTATGTGTGACCACGGGCGGGTTAGGGGATGGGTAATGTGTGTAGCAGTCCTGCTGGGGCCTGGTGGGATGCCTTGTTCCCGGGAGCAGACCCGACATGCTGCCACAAACGCCTTCGTATCTGCCAGAATGGATGGCCACCAAAAACGCTGGGAGAGGATAAAACTGGTGCGACGAATGCCTGGATGGCAAGCGATCTTCGACCCATGTGCCCAATCCAGAACGCTGGAACGGAGCCGAGGAACCACAAACAGCCGACCTGGTGGGCAGCCCCGCGGAGATGTGTCCGACTTCAGGGCCTCCAAGACCTGCCGCTCGATGTCCCACTGGAGTCCCCCAATGAAGTGGGTATGGGGAACAATAGGTTCAGGTGAGGAATCTTCCAAGGACGAAGAGTAGACACGGGACAGGGCATCGGGCTTCCCATTCTGAGAACCAGGTCGGAAAGTGATGATAAAGTTAAAACGGGTCAGAAATAGTGCCCACCTGGCCTGGCGAGGGTTCAGTCTCTGTGCGGTCCTTAAGTAGGACAGGTTCTTGTGGTCCGTGTAGACTATGAATGGTAGCTCCGCCCCTTCCAGCCAGTGTCTCCACTCCTGAAGGGCCAAGATGACCGCCAGAAGCTCCCTGTTGCCAATGTCATAATTCTTCTCGGCAGGGGATAGGCGACGAGAGAAGAAAGCACAGGGGTGCAACTTCTGGTCGCTGGTAGATTGCTGGGAGAGTACGGCCCCTACACCTGAATCAGAAGCGTCCACTTCAACAAAAAATTGGAGAGAACGGTCAGGGTAACAAAGCACAGGAGCCGAAGTAAACAATCTTTTTAGCCTTAGGAACGCGGAATTAGCATCGGGTGTCCATTCAAACAGAACCTTAGTAGAAGTTAGCCTCGTAAGTGGCTCAGCGACGCGACTAAAATTGCGAATAAATCGCCGATAAAAATTAGAGAAGCCCAAGAATCTCTGGAGGTGCTTCTTGGACACCGGAGTGGGCCAGTCTACTACTGCTTTGACCTTAGCAGGGTCCGGTCTGAGTCTACCCTCCTCAATGATAAATCCTAAGAAGGGTATGGAAGATGAGTGAAACTCGCATTTTTCTGCCTTGACGAACAGTTTATTTTCGAGCAAACGTTGAAGGACTAACCGAACCTGCTGCACATGTTCGTCAAATGTCGAAGAATAAATTAATATGTCGTCCAGGTAAACGAAGAGAAACCGCCCTGTCATGTCCCGAAAAATATCATTAATGAAGCCCTGAAAAACGCCAGGTGCATTTGTAAGTCCAAACGGCATGACAAGATACTCAAAATGTCCGAGAGGAGTGTTGAATGCGGTCTTCCATTCATCCCCCTCTCGGATGCGAACTAGATGGTACGCGTTACGTAGATCGAGTTTAGTAAAAAACCTTGCGGACTGTAAGGGAGTAAATGCAGAATCAAGGAGAGGAAGAGGATACTTATTCTTGACAGTAATCAGATTAAGAGCGCGGTAGTCTATACAAGGCCGTAAGGACTTGTCCTTCTTTTCGACAAAAAAAAATCCGGCGGCTACTGGTGCGGTCGAGGGGCGAATGAGGCCCGCAGCTATTGAAGTGTTTATGTATTCCTCTAGTGCTTTGAGTTCGGTGTTCGACACCTTGTACAAACGGGTCGATGGTAAAGCCGCTCCGGCTAGCAAATCGATACCGCAATCGTAGGGTCGGTGGGGGGGAAGTGAGAGTGCTCTATCTTTGCTAAACACCGCTCTTAAGTCATGGTAGTTTGTGGGCACGTTTGTCAAGTCTATGTTCTCTACAACGGTGGTAGGTGGCGGTGTGTGAGATCCCGCTGCGGAACGGAGACAATGTAGGTGGCAGGTAACACTCCAATTAATAATGGCCGAACGAGGCCAGTCTATGCTCGGGTTATGCTTCTGTAACCAGGTTAACCCAAGAATGATGGGCGCGGACCGTGATGGCACAATCAAAAAAATTATTTTCTCACAATGATTTCCAGACAAGCGCAGGTTGAGTGGGAGTGTCTGGTGGGTTATGCTGGCTAATAGGCGCCCATCTAGAGAATACACCCTCTTGGGTACATACAGTTTTACAACAGGAATCTTATGGAGTCTCATGAACTCAAAATCCAAAAAGTTATCATCTGCTCCCGAGTCAATGAGAGCGCAAATGTCTATTTGTTGGTTAGGCCAAGAAAGAGTACCTTTTAGCTGCATTCTGCCTGCGGCCAACGAAGGAGAACGGCGACCTCTGGTGGACGTGTCCTCTGGCGAGTGAGGGCGCGCTCGTGGCCGTGCGGCGGGGCGCGGCAGTTCCTTGCAGCGGGAGATGAGGTGATCAGCGCCTCCACAGTATAGGCAGAGTTGGAGGCGAAAACGGCGTTCCCTCTCGGCGGTGGTGAGTCGACGGCCTCCCAGTTGCATTGGCTCGTCTATCTGCCATGAAGGAGAGGTGTCTTCGGGGACGAGTTGCTCCGTCTTGCAGATGGCGGGTCTAGCAGGCGCTGATTGGCTGCTAGGTGGGGCTTGTCTTCCCCGTCGATCCCTCCTCTCCTCTAGTAGGCGGAAGTCGATTTGCACCGCCAGCTCAATTAGATCATCCAGGTTCGTCGGGAGTGACAGCGGGATCATCATATGACGAATTTCGTCCGCGAGACCCAGGAAGAAGGCGTCCAACAACGCCGAGGGACCCCAGTCACAGTCGGCCGCCATGGTGCGGAACTCGATCGCGTAATCCGCGACCCGTCGTGAACCCTGTTGCAGCCGGAAAAGGGATCTCGCTGCCTCTCTACCTGGGAGTCGTCGTTGGAATATTTGCTTCAAGGACTTGGAAAAGTTCGCGTATGTGGAGCTGGAGGTGGTCTGACGGTTCCATTCGGCAGTCGCCCAGGTGCCAGCGCGGCCAGACAGGTGAGAGATCACAAACGCTACTTTAGCCCGCTCAGAGGTGAAAGCGGACGCGTTTAGCTCAAAATGGAGTTCACACTGCGTCAGGAATTGTCTTACGTCTTCCTTTTCCCCGGAAAAACGTTCGGGTCGGGAAAGGCGTATATTGCTAGTACTAGCGGGTTGTGTAGGCTGGGTGGATGCCTGGTCAGGCACGGTGGTCGAGGTGGGTACGACGGTGGCTAACAGCATGTTGATTCGCTCCAACATGGCGTCTTGGCGCTCCGACATCCCCTGTAGACCTCGGCTCAGGTGGTCAAGCTGGTCCCCCTGCTGGTTGATCCTTTGAGCCTGGCCTTGCAATGCTCTCTTCCAGGAGTCTGTCTCTGCGGGTTCCATCGTTTTGGCCGGAACTTTCTGTTAGGGTGTGGTGATGTGGATCCCAAGGATGCAGAGACGAGTTTGGATTTACAATTGCTCTTCCTCTTTATTTGGCGGAAGCACAAGGTAGCAAAAAACAATGGCGATGGTGGAAAACACAACACACCATGTAACAAACTACTGAGAGAAAAAAACACAAAACTAAAGGCGCTAGACAAGGCTAGGAAAATATACTTCATGAGAGAAGTGATAAAATAAGGTACCAAAATAAAACGCTAGACAAGGCTAGGATTATACGGGCCAACCTGAGGTGAAAGGTTCGCGACTTAGTGAGTCCTCTTGCACGACCAACCGTTTGGTAGCAATGGCAAAGTTCCGGCGCTCACCGGCCGTCAGCAGCCAGTAAAAATAGGCTGCTGCTAATCAAGCTCAGGTGTGTGCTGCTGCCTTGCGTCAGCTGCACTCCATACTGTGGATGAGAGAGAGAGTGAACATGGTGCAGACAATAGAAATAGGCAAGGACATTTACAGATTACCACAGGAAGTAGCGTGACGTCACAGGTTGTGGAGCGCCTCACATCTGCACATTGTTTACAATCATTCCCACCAGCAGCGAGAGCGATTCGGACCGAGAAAGCGACGATTACCCCATTAATTTGAGCAAGGATGAAAGATTTGTGGATGAGGAAAGTGAGAGTGAAGGATTAGAGGGCAGTGCAGGATGCCAGGATGTATCTTTTTTCGCTCTGACCATAACTTAGGTACAAGGGCTCATTGGATTCAACACTTTCTCCTTTTTCTATTGTGGATCACGGATTTGTATTTTAAACCACCTCGGATACTATATCCTCTTGAAAATGAGAGTCGAGAACGCGAAATGGACATTCACAGTGACTTTTATCTCCACGACAATACATCGGCGAAACACTTTAGCTTCGGAGCTAACGTGATAGCATCGTGCTTAACTGCGGATAGAAACAGAAGAAACATGCCCCTGACTGGAAGGATAGACCAAAGATCAACAATACTACTATTACTTCTACTCTCAGGAGACACTGAACTAAACCCTGGACCTGTAACCACGCGGTTAATGCTGTCCCGCCTGGCGAAGCCTAGCAATGCTGTTGCTAACGACGCCATTGAAGCTAACTTAGCTACAGGACCTCGACAGAGCTATGCTCAAAACATTAGCTCTCCACCTACGCCAGCCCTCATCTGCTCATCACCACCCGTGCTCACCTGCATTCCAGCGATCGACGGCGCGACGGAGAACTTCACCACGATCATCGGTGCGGTCGGCGGCCCGGAGACGGAGGAAGTCAACCCAGACACCGGTGAGGACAGCGGCGCGCGGCAGACGGCGTTGTGTTGCTGTAGCCAGCCGCTAATACACCGATCCCACCTACAGCTTTCTTCTTTGCTGTCTTCATTGTTCATTAAACAAATTGCAAAAGATTCACCAACACAGATGTCCAGAATACTGTGGAATTTTGTGATGAAAACAGACGACTTAAGCTGGCCACCGTGCTGTACCAAAATGTCTGCTACAATCCGTGACGTCACGCGCAAACGTCATCATACCGAGACGTTTTCAGCCGGATATTTCCCGGGAAATTTAAAATTGCACTTTATAAGTTTACCCGGCCGTATTGGCATGTGTTGCAATGTTAAGATTTCATCATTGATGTATAAACTATCAGACTGCGTGGTCGGTAGTAGTGGGTTTCAGTAGGCCTTTAAAGAATTTGATGTTTTGCAATAAAAAAAAAGCCTCCATCTTAAAAGGGGGAGGGGCATTGATGTCTAACAGTTGCCTTGGTAACAAACAACAGAACTATGGTGCAGCGCTACAGATCTGTCTGTGCTGCCAACATTATGAAGAAACTGTGGGCATGCCAGGGTAACTTTCTTCTTCTTTTGAAGCAGGTTGTTCCTCCAGAAAGGAGCCTACACACTACACAACATTTCGTACAGACGCATAAAAAAAGCCTATACAAGGACAATAATGCCTGTATTCCATTGCCACTCATGTATTAAATATGCACATGTGTTTGATATTGTGATGGTAGTGGAGTTAATCAATTTTAAATCATATTTTACTGTAATGCAATACAGTTCATAGTTATCCTTTCTTAAAGCTGTTTTTTCATCCATAGATCAAGATTTGCTCCCATTAAAAAGCTAATCTTTGTAAAGTCACAAAGGACTTAAAGTTAGTATTATTTGCAGATGATACAACTGTGTTTTATTCAGGAGAGAACACACAGAAGCTAATACAAATAATGACAGAAGAAATGACCAAATTAAAAAGATGGTTTGACAAAAACAGACTATCTTTGAATCTCAGTGAAACTAAAATAATGATATTTGGTAACAGTAGAAGAGAAAGTCAAACACAAATACAAATAGACGGAGTAAATATTGAAAGGGTAAAAGAAAACACATTTTTGGGTGTAACATTAGATGATTAAATGAACTGGAAACCTCATGTAAAAAATATACAACATAAAGTAGCAAGAAACACGTCAATAATGACTAAAGCAAAACATGTTGTAGACCAAAAATCACTTCATTTTCTTTACTGCTCACTAGTGTTACATATCTGAGTTATTGTGTAGAAACATGGGGAAATAACTAGAAATGTGTGCTTCATTCACTAACTGTGTTACAAAAAGATCAATTATAATAATACATCATGTTGGATATAGAGAACATACAAACCAGTTATGTATTGAATCACAAATATTGATAACGATTTGGTGCATTTGCAAACATCTAAAATGATGTACAAAGCAAACTATAACCTGCTAGCCAAGAATGTACAACAATTCTTCTCAACAAAAGAGGAGAAATATAACCTTAGAGGAAAACCTAGTTTAAAACATTTGTACGCACGTACAACACTTGAAAACTTTAGCATATCAGTATGTGGAATTAAATGATGGAATGGATTAAGCAAATAAATGAAACAAAGCAGCAATATGATTCAGTTTAAGAGACTGTTCAAACTACAAGTGTTCACAAAGTACACACAACAAGAATTATTTTGTTTTTGTTTTTATTGAGACAAAGATTATTTATGTATTTAATATTTGTTTACCTAGTGGTTAGAGTGTCCGCCCTGAGATGGGTAGGTCGTGAGTTCAAACCACGGCCGAGTCATACCAAAGACTATAAAAATGGGAGCCATTACCTCCCTACTTGGCACTCAGCCTCAAGGGTTGGAATTGGGGGTTAAATCACCAAAAATGATTCCCGGGGGCGGCCACCGCTGCTGCCCACTGCTCCCCACACCTCCCAGGGGGTGAACAAGGGTGATGAGTCAAATACAGAGGACACATTTCACCACACCTAGTGTGTGTGACAATCATTGGTACTTTAACTTTAACTTTAATGTTACAGAGAACAAGGAAATTGGATAAAATTGCAATTGTATGAAAAGGGGTAGGATTAAATAAGCTCAGCTTCTTCCGACTCCTTTTCGGACGTGCTGCATTGAAACAACTGGGAACATGCGATGCACTATATTGTATCGTATGCATGTTCCACATAAACTGAAACTGAACTGAATATCGATCAACCGGCTAAGCCTGTTACACACTTCCCAAACTGTTCTAGGAAAAAAATCATTTATTTTAGGACTTTCAGTCAGGATTTTGAAAAATCTCCTCGCTACATGAGACGAAAGTCTGGTTTCTACGTGAAATTGTCGTACTGTCATTGACACAATAAGAAACAACTGAACCCTGCATTAACGAGGACAGTGGCAAGGAAAAACTGACAGTTACACGGTTAGTACATTGAGAAAGAGTAGAGGGACAAAGGCAGAAACACTGTACACGGTTGTTTTTAGACAACTGTTTATATCCATCCATTTTCTACCGCTTGTCCCTTTTGGGGTTGCGGGGGGTGCTAGAGCCTATCTCAGCTGCATTTGGGCGGAAATGTTCAATATTGCTGGAGCCTCGCAGGGTTCAATTTGATTAGCAACACATAAAATCTAACCTTATAGTAACATAACACAAAAGACACAAAAAGCCTTAAGCCAACGCTGAGGCAGAGAGAGAGAAAACAGGTGGATTGGGGGAGGGATGACAACATTGTGTATAATAGTTAACACAATGAGATGAGAACATTGTGTATAATAGTTAACACTTCTTCCTAATACAGCCTGTAAAGAACAGTACTGGTCCAAACATTGATCCCTTCAGGACACAATGACTAACTAATTTACAAGCTGTAAGCTTCTCAACAAAAATAGTAATAATAATAACCAGTATAATTTGGTTCCTTTAATGTTAATGCTATATTTTTTTATCGCTGTCTTAGAATGTGCTGTTTCATGTATGAGTAAAGTGCCTTGAACTGTCGCCATATAAATAAGGCTGACTTGATTTGACTGTAACAGTGTGGTGTTCGTCCTGGTCGTGGAACGGTAGACCAGCTCTATACTCTTGGCAGGGTCCTTGAGGGTGCATGGGAGTTTGCCCAACCAGTCTACATGTGTTTTGTGGACTTGGAGAAGGCATTCGACCGTGTCCCTTGGGAAGTCCTGTGGGGAGTGCTCAGAGAGTATGGGGTATCGGACTGTCTGATTGTGGCGGTCTGCTCCCTGTATGATTAGTGTCAGAGCTTGGTCCGCATTGCCGGCAGTAAGTCGGACCCGTTTCCAGTGAGGGTTGGACTCCGCCAAGGCTGCCCTTTGTCACCGATTCTGTTCATAACTTTTATGGACAGAATTTCTAGGCGCAGTCAGGGCGTTGAGGGGATCCGGTTTGGTGGCTGCAGGATTAGGTCTCTGCTTTTTGCAGATGATGTGGTCCTGATGGCTTCAACTGGCCAGGATCTTCAGCTCTCACTGGATCAGTTCGCAGCTGAGTGTGAAGCGACTGGGATGAGAATCAGCACCTCCAAGTCCGAGTCCATGGTTCTTACCCGGGAAAGGGTGGAGTGCCATCTCCAGGTTGGGGAGGAGATCTTGCCTCAAGTGGAGGAGTTCAAGTACCTAGGAGTCTTGCTCACGAGTGAGGGAAGAGTGGATGGTGAGATCGACAGGCGGATCGGTGCGGCGTCTTCAGTAATGCGGACGCTGTATCGATCCGTTGTGGTGAAGAAGGAGCTGAGCTGGAAGGCAAAGGTCTCAATTTACCGGTCGATCTACGTTCCCATCCTCACCTATGGTCATGAACTTTGGTTTATGACCGAAAGGACGAGATCACGGGTAGGGATGATGTTTGATAAGAAATTATCGAGTTCGAGCCCATTATCGAATCCTCTTATCGAACCGATTCCTTATCGATTCTCTTATCGAATAGGTTGTTGTATATGGAAAAAAAAACACAATATTTGGTTTAACAAAAGCTCACTTCAAATAAAATAAATAAATAAATATTGACTGTTGTTACCCCCCTAAAAAAATAAAAAATAAAAAATAAATATTGACTGTTGTTACCCAAAAGTATATTAAGTGGGATTTTTCAGAAAAACAAATATGTACAGTATCACAAAAACAACCTGTCTCTGTGATCATTATAGGTGTATAAATAATACTATAGCGTTAAATAAAATCAGTCCCTTGGGCACAAAACAGAAAATAATACAGCTCTCCAAAAAGTGCACTTCTGCTGCTATTGGAACATCCTTCTGGGGTCCATCAGTGTGGCCTCCTCCAGGAATGACTGCACGTCCTTGTCCTGGAAGGGAAATGAGGGACAGACACAGCATATAATTAGGGGGGAAATTAGCTGAATGTGAAGACTAGGGTGTCTGTTATTAAGTCTTTAGCATCAGTATGTGGAATTAAATGATGGAATGGATTAGGTAATGAAGTTAAACATTGTACTGATATGATCCACTTTAAGAGGTTGTTCAAATTAATAGTGCTTACAAAGTACAAAGAAGAATTATGAGAAATACTTTCAACCTTATTGAAAATAAGATATTCTTCATCTCAGTATATTAATAATGACTGAATTAATTAATTACATATTACAAAACTTTTGTATATACTAATTCACAGATGTTATTTTATTATAAAAAGTTCAGTAAATGATTTATATATTTGTAAACTCTCTGAAGTGGGAAAGGGGTAGGATTAAATAAGCTTTACTTCTTCCTACTCCTTATCGGACATGATGTAAAGTGAAATGATATGAAACTGTGATGTGTTATGCTGTAAGTGTGTTCATGCACGAAATAAACTAAAGAAAAAAAGAAAGCACTAGTTTATTAGACAGACCTGCAAACTCTGTAGTGGTGTAGGCTACAAGATAACGTTAACGTTATCAGACACATACAAAAAGGCTAACATTAACGTTATCAAAGGCTAACATTAACGTTACCGTTAGCCACTGACTATGCTTAGGTAACGTTAGTCTAGCTAACATTACTGCAGTCCTGGTTGACATAAGTGGTAACCTTATTTTAGCCTAAAGGCTACGAGTGAGCAGATATGGAAATTAACCGGCAACAGTTAACGTTAGTTACTCACCAGCACTATCACTGGAATTGGCGCTGCAGCTTGAAGCAGAGGAAGAGGAGCGTGCTTCAGAATCAGAATTAAGAATCAGAATCAGCTTTATTGTCATTACGCAGGGTAACGAGATTGAGGCCATTCCATACAGTGCGATAAAACAAATGTACACTCTATACCAGGGGTCACCAACGCGGTGCCCGCGGGCACCAGGTAACCCGTAAGGACCAGATGAGTAGCACGCTGGCCTGTTCTAAAAATAGCTAAAATAGCAGCACTTACCAGTGAGCTGCCTCTATTTTTTTAATTTTGTTTATTTACTAGCACGCTGGCCTGTTCTAAAAATAGCTAAAATAGCAGCACTTACCAGTGAACTGCCTCTATTTTTTAAATTTTGTTTATTTACTAGCAAGCTGGTCTCGCTTTGCTCGACATTTTTAATTCTAAGAGAGACAAAACTCAAATAGAATTTGAAAATCCAAGAAAATATTTTAAAGACTTGGTCTTCACTAACTGACAAAGAAACAGATAACAGATTTGGTGTCCAGTTCAAAGTGTGACATGATTTATCTAAAAATTTGAGTGTTGACTTTTGTATTTTACATGAGTCATTATTTGTACAAACATGGTGCAAAGTAATTCATGATTTGTTAAAAAATGTTAGTGGCTATCTAGTTAAAATGGGATATTGTGATTTCACAAGACTGTCTTAGAAGTGATCATTTGAAAATGTTCAATTTGAAAAATGTGCACTTAGAGTAAATATAAAAATAAAGTGTTGCATATTGATATTTATCTGTTTCTATATATATTTATTGTGAGAAATCATTAAGATGATCAGTGTTTCCACAAAGATAAATATCATTAATTATTAATAATAACATAGAGTTAAAGGTAAATTAAGCAAATTGGCTATTTCTGACAATTTATTTAAGTGTGTATCAAACTGGTAGCCCTTCGCATTAATCAGTACCCAAGAAGTAGCTCTTGGTTTCAAAACGGTTGATGACCCCTGCTTTATACAGTGGGTGAAATGAATATGTACATGAATATCTACATGAAACAGGGTGGTTGGTGGAATGGGTTATTGCACCGAAGAGAAGGCAGTTATGAGGGTCAATGGGGAAGTCTGTTCAGGGTGGTTATGGCCCTGGGGAAGAAGCTGTTCTTTAGCCTGTTCGTCTTGGTTTTAATGCACCTGTAGCGCTTCCCAGAGGGCAGCAGGTGGAACAGGTCAGAGCCAGGGTGGGTGCTGTCCTTGATGATGGCACTGGCTCTGTTGAGGCAGCGGGAGGTGTAGATGTCCATCAGAGAGGGTAGAGGGCGGCCGATGATCTTCTGAGCCGTCTTGACCACTCTTTGCAGCCTCTCCCTGTCTGCTGCAGTGCAGCTGCCATACCATACTGTAATACAGTAGGTCAGCAGGCTCTCGATGGACGAGCGGTAGAAGGTCAGCAGCAGGTCAGGCTTCAGGTTGTACTTCCCGAGGACTCTCAGGAAGTGTAGCCGCTGCTGAGCCTTCTTGATGATTGATGTGGTGTTGACTGGTGTTGACTTCGTCATCTCTGTCGCTGCTTCTCCACGACACCTTTCTCGCACGTTCAGGTTATGTACAGCCTGAACATGTTTCATCATGCTTGTTGTGCTTCTCCCCTTACATGAGAGCGAAGCCTGGCAATAATTGCAGATAGCCGTTTCCTCGTCGTATTTTTTTGTAAAATGAAGCCATGCCTTGAGGCGTTTTTTCCGGCTGATTCTTTTTTCTTTTTTTTTAACCTTTATTTATAGATTTCAATTACAAACAGACGAGAAACAAAAACAGTACAGAACAGTACAAAAACAGTACAAAACAGCGCCAGGGGGTTGTAAATTCAAAGTAACTAAAATAGAATACAAAAAAGTATATATATAATAAACCTTGTTGCTGCTTCTGTATCTGCCGCCTAATGACTGAGCAACGTCATTTTCTGGGACGTGCCACAGGGCATTTCCTGTGTGACGGGATTCATTCCCAGGGATTCGAATAAAGAACCAACTCTTTTTCTTTACTGTAGTGGCCTCGATAACGGGAACCGGTTCTCAAAAGGGGATTTGAGTCCATGGAATCTGTTCTTTTCTTATCGAACAACCGGGAGAACCGGTTTCGAACATCATCCCTAATCACGCGTACAAGCGGCCGAAATGAGTTTTCTCCGCCGGGTGGCGGGTCTCTCCCTTAGAGATAGGGTGAGAAGCTCTGCCATCCGGGAGGAGCTCAGAGTAAAGCCGCTGCTCCTCCACATGGAGAGGAGCCAGATGAGGTGGTTCGGGCATCTGCTCAGGATGCCACCCGAACGCTTTTGGGGCACGTCCGACCGGCAGGAGGCCAAGGGGAAGATCCAGGACACGTTGGGAAAACTATGTCTCCCGGCTGGCCTGGGAACGCCTTGGGATTCCCCGAGAGGAGCTGGACAAAGTGGCTGGGGAGAGGGGCTTCTCTGCTTAGGCTGCTGCCCCCGCGACCCAACCTCGGATAAGTGGAAGAAAATGGATGGACGGATGATTTGACTGTGTGGGTGTATAATAGTGAGTTAATAAAAGTGTTTTGTTTATACAATAGTATCTGTATATGTGTGTAATGAGCCACTTCATGGCTGTTCTTTATTGTAGTGTTTGTATTTTAGCAAACACAAAATCAAATGCAACACTCTTATCTGCCAAAAGAGAGCAGCAGTCACAGCATAAAAGCCCATGTACCTTCAGTCCAGAGAGAAAACCACTAAGATTCATTGTTGGTATGGTATCACAGAGTGAACAGGAGTCTGTAGGACAGTTGAATTTCTAACATTAAGTGCACTCTGGAAGCTACTGCATTTGATTATTTGTGTTCTTAACTTTGCACAAAGAGAACTCTTCCTCACTGTTAATCATGCAAGCTTGAGTTCAGGCCGGGGTTTGAATGGATAACATGAAAGTCGCATTCCTGTCATGCTGAATGCCACCGAGCAGGAATGCAAGACATAACAAAGTCTGTAGACATTAGCACATAAGTGCAGCAGGGCGCTACAGTTTGCAAATATCGATGAACGGTGCAGGGATTTTCAAAGTATTTGACTATTATCTAGCTTCACCTACCCCTTTTAAAATTCTGTTCTTTCAACACTTGTGTGAGAGGTTGCCATAGGAACCAATGCCTGTGCTCGAGCATGCCATGTTACCCCAAGAAGAATGCCCACTGACTGTGTATATATGGCCTTTCAGGCCCACAGTTGCTAGGAGACGGTCCAGAGTACTCGAAATAGTAAACACTAGGACGCATGCAGGGCAAACATAGAATTATGTCAGATCACGATCACTTGGGGGAAGTACTGTAGTGTAATTCCTTTGCAAAAATTCAAGAAAAATTCATCCTTGGAACATACTGTATACTCACAGAAATATTCGGGATATACTATTTAAGTTTTTTTAAGTTATATCTGAGGAAAAATCTTTATTCTAAACTACACTGTTTTTGTTTTTGTTTTGCATTAGGGCTACAACGATTAGTCCTAATAATAGACAAAAATCCATCAACAAACATTTGTTATTGTCACTTGAGAAAATTTTAATTGTTAACTGCCAGAAATGTACATGTTTACACTTGTATTCAATTATGGTAAATAATTGCAGCTAAATAACCCTAACAGTACTGGATAAAAAATATTTTTTGCACTGAATGTAGTGTTTCACAGGATGCCTCGCACTTTAAGTCTGTAAATTTATTTTTCACTGTGGTTATATTCTTTGTGACATACACTACCGTTCAAAAGTTTGGGGTCACCCAAACAATTTTGTGGAATAGCCTTCATTTCTAAGAACAAGAATAGACTGTCGAGTTTCAGATGAAAGTTCTCTTTTTCTGGCCATTTTGAGCGTTTAATTGACCCCACAAATGTGATGCTCCAGAAACTCAATCTGCTCAAAGGAAGGTCAGTTTTGTAGCTTCTGTAACGAGCTAAACTGTTTTCAGATGTGTGAACATGATTGCACAAGGGTTTTCTAATCATCAATTAGCCTTCTGAGCCAATGAGCAAACACATTGTACCATTAGAACACTGGAGTGATAGTTGCTGGAAATGGGCCTCTATACACCTATGTAGATATTGCACCGAAAACCAGACATTTGCAGCTGGAATAGTCATTTACCACATTAGCAATGTATAGAGTGTATTTCTTTAAAGTTACGAATAGTTTAAAGTTATCTTCATTGAAAGGTACAGTGCTTTTCCTTCAAAAATAAGGACATTTCAATGTGACCCCAAACTTTTGAACGGTAGTGTAAAGTAAAACATAAAAAGTTTATTTGGTTACAATCGAATGTACTATGATATGATTCTAAAACTTTTTTTTTCGCTTTATGGCGACGGTTTCATAAAATTATACAATATCTTGTCCTTTAACATTGCTTAATTAAAAAAAAAAAGAAAATAAACAAACACGTTTAGGGTGGTTTCCTAAAATATGTAAAAGAGACTGATCTCAAATTCAACCCGGATTGAAAAGTGATTGAAAGGTAGATAATTGATGAGCCTTTTGTCTGCTTTTGTGTATTGCTGCACCGTGCTGGGGACACTAAGGAGCGCAGTTGTCTGTGGCTTCATGTCAATATTTGCCTCTACTTATTTGTACTTATGTTTTTTTATTTTATAAATATTTTTTGTGGAATACTTGTTTGGGGGAAAAGTAACATTTGACATGTATTTGATTGTATTTCTGGACTGTATATGTCAAAAATACAATAAACAAATGTTTTTTTTTAAAAAAGAAAAAAAAACAAATAAACAATAGTTACCACCAATGTCATGTATTGAAAAAATAGTACAGCCATCCATCCATCCATCCATCTTCTTCCGCTTATCCGAGGTCGGATCGCGGGGGCAGCAGCCTAAGCAGGGAAGCCCAGACTTTCCTCTCCCCAGCCACTTTATCCAGCTCTTCCCGGGGGATACCGAGGCGTTCCCAGGCCAGCCGGGAGACAAAGTCTACCCAACGTGTCCTGGGTCTTCCCCGTGGCCTCCTACCGGTCGGACGTGCCCTAAACACCTCCCCAGGGAGGTGTTTGGGGGGCATCCTGAGCAGATGCCCGAACCACCTCATCTGGCTCCTCTCCATGTGGAGGAGCAGTGGCTTTACTCTGAGCTCGTCCCGGATGACAGAGCTTCTCACCCGATCTCTAAGGGAGAGCCCTGCCACCCGGCGGAGGAAACTCATTTCGGCTGCTTGTACCCGTGATCTTGTCCTTTCGGTCATAACCCAAAGCTCATGACCATAGGTGAGGATGGGAACGTAGATCGACCGGTAAATTGAGAGCTCTGCTTTCCGGCTCAGCTCCTTCTTCACCACAACGGATCGATACAGCGTCCGCATTACTGAAGACGCCGCACCGATCCGCCTGTCGATCTCACCATCCACTCTTCCCTCACTTGTGAACAAGACTCCGAGGTACTTGAACTCCTCCACTTGGGGAAAGATCTCCTCCCCAACCTGGAGGTGGCACTCCACCCTTTCCCGGGCAAGAACCAGGAACTCGGAATTGGAGATGCTTATTCTCATCCCAGTCCCTTCACACTCGGCTGCGAACCGTTCCAGTGAGAGCTGAAGATCCTGGCCAGTTGAAGCCATCAGGACCACATCATCTGCAAAAAGCAGAGACCTAATCCTGCAGCCACCAAACCGGATCCCCTCAACGCCCTGACTGCGCCTAGAAATTCTGTCCATAAAAGTCATGAACAGAATCAGTGACAAAGGGCAGCCTTGGCGGAGTCCAACCCTCACTGGAAACGAGTCTGAAAATAGTATAGAAAGAAAATAAATAAATAAATGATTGGAGAACTAAAAAAAAAAACACTCTGATCTCTACATACTCTAAGGCAGTGATGGGCAAGCTATTTGGAAAATGTAGTAAGCTAGGCTACAAGTTACTCTCGATTAAATGTAGCTAAGCTACAGGGGAAGAGAATTGTAGCAAGCTACACAACAAGCTACACGGCAAAAGTAGCTTGTTACATCAAAGCTACATTTAACGGCTTTTATATCTATGGTCCCACATGTATAATATCAATGTTAATGTACCTTAGAGAGTGTACAAATGGACCCAATAAGGGTCTATTACTGTTAACTATCTGTCATTTAGCTGGGGACACCCTACAACTACCTCTAGGGGTCCCCACACCCTACTGTATGTGTTTATTTTGTTTGCCTTTTCTTTGGCCCACTCCGATATTGTTATTAATTTTCTCTACCTACAGTAAAAAAAAAACACTGCATCTATCTACATCTTAACAATAAAAAAAACAAAAACAATGAGTTGTGTGCTGCTTCGGAACGGTTGGTAATGGTTATGTGCAGTAAAACTTTTTATGAACTTAACTTACCTTAAAGTGTGTCCCTAAATTTGTTTTCTACGTCTTCGATGAAGAGAGCAGTTATGATTTTTGTTTGAAGAGTAAACAGCTAAAAACGCATTGTTGTGGGTTTACTGCGCGTCATGTTCGTCACTAAAGGAAAAATCTCATCTGAGGGAGAGAATTCCTCTGCCATTTTCAAGTATGTTTTTTTTGGAGTCGTCAGCTTGAAGCGTCCCTCTGTCTCCGACTCCCCCGTCGTCATGTGACATGAGTTACTGACTGTTAGCATTTTGCCTACTAGTTTCGATGACCCGCCTTACATTGCCTCTGATTGTCCAGTCCGTAATGTTTGGCCCTAACCTTAGCCAATTGTGACTCATCATACGAACACCAACTAATCACCCTGGATTTTATCCGTTGGGCGTTCTCATTAATCCAGGTGACTGTATTCTCTCCATATTTTGTTCTGGCCTGGATTCGCAGGCCATTTTTTTTCTTTGTAGCTTTTAGCCTTGATGTAAGCTACTTCGCTACCTGGGTTTAAAAGTAGCTAAGCCACAAAAAAAGCTACCCATTAAAAAGTAGCTAAACTACTGGCAAGCTACTACAAACCCCGTTTCCATATGAGTTGCGAAATTGTGTTGGATGTAAATATAAACGGAATACAATGATTTGCAAATCCTTTTCAACCCATATTCAGTTGAATATGCTACAAAGACAACATATTTGATGTTCAAGCTCATAAACTTTTTTTTTTTTTGCAAATAATAATTAACTTAGAATTTCATGGCTGCAACACGTGCCAAAGTAGTTGGGAAAGGGCATGTTCACCACTGTGTTACATGGCCTTTCCTTTTAACAACACTCAGTAAACGTTTGGGAACTGAGGAGACACATTTTTGAAGCTTCTCAGGTGGAATTCTTTCCCATTCTTGCTTGATGTACAGCTTAAGTTGTTCAACAGTCCGGGGGTCTCCGTTGTGGTATTTTAGGCTTCATAATGTGCCACACATTTTCAATGGGAGACAGGTCTGGACTACAGGCAGGCCAGTCTAGTACCCGCACTCTTTTACTATGAAGCCACGTTGATGTAACACGTGGCTTGGCATTGTCTTGCTGAAATAAGCAGGGGCGTCCATGGTAACGTTGCTTGGATGGCAACATATGTTGCTCCAAAACCTGTATGTACCTTTCAGCATTAATGGTGCCTTCACAGATGTGTAAGTTACCCATGTCTTGGGCACTAATACACCCCCATACCATCACACATGCTGGCTTTTCCACTTTGCGCCTATAACAATCCGGATGTTTCTTTTCCTCTTTGGTCCGGAGGACACGACGTCCACAGTTTCCAAAAACAATTTGAAATGTGGACTCATTAGACCACAGAACACTTTTCCACTTTGTATCAGTCCATCTTAGATGAGCTCAGGCCCAGCAAAGCCGACGGTGTTTCTGGGTGTTGTTGATAAACAGTGTTCGCCTTGCATAGGAGAGTTTTAACTTGCACTTACAGATGTAGCGACCAACTGTAGTTACTGACAGTGGGTTTCTGAAGTGTTCCTGAGCACATGTGGTGATATCCTTTACACACTGATGTCGCTTGTTGATGCAGTACAGCCTGAGGGATCCAAGGTCACGGGCTTAGCTGCTTACATGCAGTGATTTCTCCAGATTCTCTGAACCCTTTGATGATATTACGGACCGTAGATGGTGAAATCCCTAAATTCCTTGCAATAGCTGCTTGAGAAAGGTTTTTCTTAAACTGTTCAACAATTTGCGCACGCATTTGTTGACAAAGTGGTGACCCTCGCCCCATCCTTGTTTGTGAATGACTGAGCATTTCATGGAATCTACTTTTATACCCAATCATGGCACCCACCTGTTCCCAATTTGCCTGTTCACCTGTGGGATGTTCCAAATAAGTGTTTGATGAGCATTCCTCAACTTTATCAGTATTTATTGCCACCTTTCCCAACTTCTTTGTCACGTGTTGCTGGCATCAAATTCTAAAGTTAATGATTATTTGCAAAAAAAAAAATGTTTATCAGTTTGAACATCAAATATGTTGTCTTTGTAGCATATTCAACTGAATATGGGTTGAAAATGATTTGCAAATCATTGTATTCCGTTTATATTTACATCTAACACAATTTCCCAACTCATATGGAAACGGGGTTTGTATATACTCTGATGAATAACTTGTGTGATGACTGTATTATGCTGATAGTATATATTTGTACCATGAATTGATTAACGTGGACCCCGACTTAAACAAGTTGAAAAACTTATTCGGGTGTTACCATTTAGTGGTCAATTGTACGGAATATGTACTGTACTGTGCAATCTACTAATAAAAGTTTCAATCAATCAATCAATACTGGAAGATGTAGTTAAGCTATGCAGCTTAGCTAAATGTACCTTGTTACTGCCCATCACTGCATTCAGTACATATACATAAATCATACTCATCCTAATTGCACAGCATAACATAGTCATTAATTCATAATTTAAGTAGAGAGGTCATACTTAAGTTGGTTTTCAAACTGAGTCAAAATCAAGACGCGGACTCAACATTAAACTCAAGCGTGTACGGCAGATCATACGCAATAATCGTTTGACAAGTCGAAAAATAAAAGCTGACTCGTCGTCAACGATTGAAATGCTACCTCAGTAGAAGCATTTAAGTCCCATCTTAAAATTCATTTGTATACTCTAGCCTTTAAATAGACCCCCCTTTTAGACTAGTCGATCTGCCGTTTCTTTTTTGCTCTACCCCCGTCTCCTTCATGGAGGAGGGGGGCACAGGTTCGGTGGCCACGGATGAAGCGTTGGTAGTCCAAAATCGGGACCTGGGGTGGACCTGTCTCCGCTCGGGATGGTCTCCTGCTGGCCCCACTATGGACTGGACTTTCACTATTATGTTAGATCCACTATGGACTGGACTCTCACACTATTAACTAGATCCACTATGGACTGGACTCTCACACTATTATGTTAGATCCACTATGGACTGGACTCTCACACTATTATGTTAGATCCACTATGGACTGGACTCTCACTATTATGTTCGATCCACTATGGACTGGACTCTCACAATATTATGTTAGATCCACTATGGACTGGACTCTCACTATTATGTTAGATCCACTATGGACTGGACTCTCACAATATTATGCTAGATCCACTCGACATCCATTGCACCGGTCGCCCAGGGGGTGTTTCCCCACATCTGCGGTCCTCTCCGAAGTTTCTCATTGTCCCATTGGGTTGAGTTTTTCCTTGCCCTGATGTGGGATCTGAGCCAAGGATGTCGTTGTGGCTTGTGCAGCCTTTTGAGACATACGTGATTTAGGGCTATATAAGTAAACATTGATTGACATTGATTGACATGCGATGTGGGCGTGGCATGGCGCCAAACTTTGATCTCCTATATAAGTAAAAATTGATTGATTGATTGATTGATTGATTGATTGATTGATTGATTGATTGAAACTTATTTTAGTAGATTGCACAGTACAGTACATATTCCGTACAATTGACCACTAAATGCTAACACCCGAATACGTTTTTCAACTTGTTTAAGTCGGGGTCCACGTTAATCAATTCATGGCAGAAAGCATTAGTTGCAGCCTTATTTTCCATAATGTATGTCCAAATTAGCATAAGAGTTATTATTTCTTTACTTACTTGTTTCAAAGAATAAAGCGCCTCAAACAGGATTCGAACCTGCACGTCCAACCTCTCGGCCTACGTGACTATATGGAACCTACTTTTCTTTTGTGACACTGTTGTGTACATACATACATACTTTGGTTTGCAGGAGCATGTCAAATGTACCGCAGTTGTATGATTATATATAGAATTTATACTTACCCAATGCATCCATATGAGATGCGAGATATTAGAAATTCTTCACTGGTGGCATGAACATAGGGTTAGATCTGTGACCTGGCTGATTGAAACTGAGCAGTATTGTCTTAGTAAGGCCTCATTTGTATAGCTATATTCTGTTAGAGGTGTGCCTAATGTAGGTATACTTCCACGTTTCCAACTTTTGATGCTAAATTTACTCGTAAGATCATTTTGAGTTTGGAAACGGTTGTTTACATTCATCCTATCAGAGGGGAGCAAAGTCTAAATTCCAAAGGAAATGTTGTTTAGAACAGTGATAATTGACGCTGCTCAGACATTTCAGAATCTCCATGACAAAATCTTGATGGATTTACATTCAAAGTGAACAAAGTAAAAAGCCATGATGATCGGAATAAACAAGCAAAGCGCTTAGTTAAATCATGTTCTTAAGTTAGTTTTAAAGAGACATGAATATCTGCATGTCAGCTATCTTTGTCTCAAATGGAATGAGACATTAGATAAAACCATAGTAAAACGGAAATTCCCCCAAATTGGACCTTTTCCACAGACTCTTTTATACATTTGATGGGCTGATATAGTATTCGAAGGAAATTATCGTCTGTATCCTGACAATGCCCAATGAAAAAAAATATGCGATTAGAAATAAAGAGGCAATGAGCATCCATATTTCATGCATTGTGTAATTAAAAATGCAGATTGCATTCAATTATAGGAAGGTTTTCTAAATAGATCACCATCTGCTTATGCCACTTTTAGCACATAAGTCCATTATGCATGTTGTTACATAATTTCTCTAAAATGCTGAGTTATGTGCATGGCTGCATCGTATTAATATTTAAAGAGCATTCATTCAAATGGAAAAAAACTACCCACTCTTGAAATGCCATGATTCTTGGGAGACCTATAGTCTCCCATGGGTGAATTTAACCATTTAAATAATAGTTGTGATGTATGAACCAAACACATGTACGCATGCACACATTGCACATAATCTAAATGTATTTATTTCTAGGAAAGACCTAAAAAACATATTAACATTTCAGTACGTACATCAGGTTTTAAAGTGAAAGCTTGGCTCATTTTTGGTATAGTACAAGAACTAAATGTAAAAAAAAAACATGTTTAGCTTTTGTGTAGACCTTTAATGATTCTCTAATGAAACATGAATACAACTTGGCAGGTAAATAATATGCGTAAATAATAATTTAAAAAATGTTATAAAATATATACCTGTATTACAATAAACTCAATATTAAACTAAACTTTTTGTATTTTTTAAAAATAAAAATATATAAAAATAGCCTCCAAATACTGTTTGAAAAAAGTTTGTACTATTAACATATATTTCAAAAAAATGTTAAAATAAACTGCTTGTCCATCAATTTGTACGTGAAAACAATTAATAATAAAATGCGTGATGAATTTGGGTAATAATTTAATGAAGAGATTCCCGGTATATGTTATAATTATTACATAGTCACTCTAAGTGGCCCTCTGAGGGCAGCCATAACTGCGAGTTTGACACCCCTGCCGTAATTCATCGACCATTTGACGATATTTGAGGATATCTGTCTTACATGTACCGTATGCTAACGTTTCTTCAAAAGCATTTTGATCAAACCCCATATAGAGATCACCACAAATGCTGTTTACAGTCATGTAACACAATTGGCTGTAAGTGTTAGAATAATTATGTGTAAGTTATCACACAACTCCTATGCTTAAAGGCCGTTGCTATAGTTATTATCAATTGTGCTGAAGTTGTACTTTTCTATCTGTGCAAAGGGACAACTTGCAATCCAAGATTGCGAGTCGTCTTGTATCAGTGTTTATGTCCAGACCCGGCCTGCTGACTGCCAAGGGCGAACATCGAGTACCTTGACGCAGACAAAGCAAAGACAGGGCGATATCACGATTGTCAGCACATTTCCATTTCATGAATAATCATATATTGTGTCTAACTGGGGCTGCTGAAATTACCCCCCTTCCTTCAGAAGCAGCCTCAGTGATGTAACCAGGGACCTCCCGAATAAATAGGGGAGCATGTGGGCTGTGCCTTAGAGCGTAGGTTGTTTCTGTAACTGAGTGTACAGCCCAATACGTCTCTCCTCATTGAATTCAACTGAAGTGTTGAATTCTCATAACATAATTTAGGGACACACATTTTTCTTTCCTGCATGCGGCTAATACAAGACTATTTCTCAATAGGTGTGAATGTGGGTGCGCTTGTACTGTATGTACAGTATATGTCTGACTCATGTGATTGACGGACAATAGTCGAGGGTTCACGCCACTTCTTGCCCAGTTCACCTGTGTGACTCTAATCAAGGCAAGCCATAAACATGCATGGATCGCATAGATATGATTCCGGGAATTTTTTTAGAATTGTTGAAGTAAATTAATGATAAATGGGTTACACTTGTATAGCGCTTTTCTACCTTCAAGGTACTCAAAGCGCTTTGACACTATTTCCACATTCACCCATTCACACACACATTCACACACTGATGGAGGGAGCTGCCTTGCAAGGCGCTAACCAGCACCCATCAGGAGCAAGGGTGAAGTGTCTTGCCCAAGGACACAACGGACGTGACTAGGATGGTAAAAGGTGGGGATTGAACCCCAGTAACCAGCAACCCTCCGATTGCTGGCACAGCCACTCTACCAACTTTGCCACGCAATTCCCAAACAGGCTGAATATTTTGAAGTTGGAACAGTTTGAATCAGATGAAAAATGTGGGGATTGTTCGCTTTGAAGAATGTCCCATTGATTTCAATGGGAATTTCCCAAAAATCTGTGAATTTTGGGAAAAGCAGGAATTTTTTTCAAAATGTTAAAAAACTTGAATGGTCTGAATGAGTTGAAATGGTTGGTGTTGACATTTTTTAAATCGGTCGAGAAATGTTGAAGTAGTCACATGTTGGAAAAATGTCCCGTAAAACTGGGAATTCTGGGAATTCTGGGATTTTTTGGAATTTGTCAATTTGCCCGCGATTGCCGAATAGGCTGAACAGTTTGAAGTTGGAACGGTTTGAAATGGATGAAAAATGTGGGAATTGTGAAACTTTGAAGAATGTCCCATTGATTTCAATGGGAATTTCCAAAATATCTGGGAATATTAGGAAAAGCGGGAATTTTTTTTTAAAATGTTAAAAAACTTCAATGGTCTGAATGAGTTGAAATGGTTGGTGTTGAAATGTTTTAAATCGGTCTAGAAATGTTGAAGTAGTCACATGTTGAATTGAGAAGTGGTATTACGGAATTCCTGGAATTTTGGAAAAACCGGGAATTTTCCAGTTAAAAAAACAACAACTTCGTTTTTTGTCCTGATTAACAGGAATGTTTTGACGGTAGAACGGTTGAAGTGGGTTGAAAAATGTGAGACGACTAGTCGCCAGAAAAAAGGGTGGAAATAGGGCTTTGGAAAAGCAGGAATTCTGGAAAATCTTGGAAAATTTTTTTAACTTGGAAAAATGATTGTTTGAATTTCCAGGATGGTGGAATGTGTTGGAGGTGGAATGGTATGAATTAGTTGAAAAATATGGAAATGGTGTAAGTTTGAAAAATGGCCAATTCATTTTAAATTGGAAAAATGTCCGATAAAACTGGGAAATCTGGGAATTTTTGGAATTTGTCAATTTGCCTGCGATTCCTGAATAGGATGAACAGTTTGAAGTTGGAACAGTTTGAATTGGATGAAAAATGTGGGAATTGTGAAACTTTGAAGAATGTCCCATTGATTTCAATGGGAATTTCCCAAAAATCTGGGAATTTTGGGAAAAGGTGGGAATTTTTTTTCAAAATCTTAAAAAACTTGAATGGTCTGAATGAGTTGAAATGGTTGGTGTTGAAATGTTTTAAATCGGTCGAGAAATGTTGAAGTAGTCACATGTTGAATTGAGAAATGGCATTACGGAATTCCTGGAATTTTGGGAAAACCAGGAATTTTTCCAGTTCAAAAAAACAACTTAGTTTTTTGTCCTGATTAAGGGGAATGTTTTGACAGTAGAACCGTTGAAGTGGGTTGAAAAATGTGGGAGGAGTAGTCGCCAGAAAAAAAGGTGGAAATAGGGCTTAGGAAAAGCAGGAATTCTGGAAAATCTTGGAAATTTTTTTGAACTTGGAAAAAGGGTAGTTTGAACTTCCAGGATGGTGGAATGTGTTGGAGGTGGAATGGTATGAATAGGTTGAAAATGTGGAATTGGTGTAAGTTTTAAAAATGGCCAATTCATTTTAAATTGGAAAAATGTCCCGTAAAACTGGAAATCTGGGAATTTTTGGAATTTGTCAATTTGCCTGCGATTCCTGAATAGGCTGAACAGTTTGAAATTGGATGAAAATTGTGGAAATTGTAAAACTTTAAAGAATGTCCCATTGATCTCAATGGGAATTTCCAAAAAATCTGGGAATTTGGGGAAAAGCGGGAATTTTTTTTGAAAATGTTAAAAAATTTGAAAGGTCTGAATTAGTCGAAATGGTTGGTGTTTAATTTTTTTTAAATCGGTCGAGAAATGTTGAAGCAGTCACATTTGAATTGAAAAATGGTATTACGGAATTCCTGGAATTTTGGGAGAACCGGGAATTTTTCCAGTTAAAAAAACAACAACTTTGTTTTTTGTCCTGATTAAGAGGAATGTTTTGACGATAGAACGGTTGAAGTGGGTTGAAAAATGTGGGGGGCGTAGTCGCCAGAAAAAAGGGTGGAAATAGAGCTTTGGAAAAGCAGGAATTCTGGAAAATCTTGGAAAAAATTTTGAACTTGGAAAAAGAGTAGTTTGAATTTCCAGGATGGTGGAATGTGTTGAATGATGAATGGTATGAATAAGTTGAAACATGTGGAAATAGTGTAAGTTTGAAAAATGGCTAATTCATTTTAAATTGGAAAAATGTCCGGTAAAACTGGGAATTCTGGGAAATCCGGGAATTTTCGGAATTTGTCAGTTTGCCCGCGATTCCCGAATAGGCTGAACAGTTTGAAGTTGGAACGGTTTGAATTGGATGAAAACTGTGGAATGTAGAGCGCGCCAAAATCTGGAGAAGAAGACGAAGTAGAGGAAAAACCACATGTGTGAATGCGGTACTTGACACACACCCAATTGCAATTACTTGTGAATTTGGTGAGAGATGTTGGCAATGTCTTAGGAGCTGAGCTGTCTTCTATAGTAAGCTCTTTCCCACACTGGGTGTTGCAACCAACAAAGAGTACAAGTTATGTACTGTAGTGGCTTCTATAGTAAGCTCGTTCCCACACTGGGTGTTGCAACCAACAAAGAGTAGAAATAAGGTACTATAGTGGCTTCTATAGTAAGCTCTTTCCCACACTGGGTGTTGCAACCAACAAAGAGTAGAAGTAAGGTACTGTAGTGGCTTCTATAGTAAGCTCGTTCCCACACTGGGTGTTGCAACCAACAAAGAGTAGTAGTAAGGTACTGTAGTGGCTTCTATAGTAAGCTCTTTCCCACACTGAGTGTTGCAACCAACAAAGAGTAGAAATAAGGTACTGTAGTGGCTTCTATAGTAAGTTCGTTCCCACATTGGGTGTTGCAACCAACAAAGAGTAGTAGTAAGGTACTGTAGTGGCTTCTATAGTAAGCTCTTTCCCACACTGGGTGTTGCAACCAACAAAGAGTAGAAGTAAGGTACTGTAGTGGCTTCTATAGTAAGCTCGTTCCCACACTGGGTGTTGCAACCAACAAAGAGTAGTAGTAAGGTACTGTAGTGGCTTCTATAGTAAGCTCTTTCCCACACTGGGTGTTGCAACCAACAAAGAGTAGAAATAAGGTACTATAGTGGCTTCTATAGTAAGCTCTTTCCCACACTGGGTGTTGCAACCAACAAAGAGTAGAAGTAAGGTACTGTAGTGGCTTCTATAGTAAGCTCGTTCCCACACTGGGTGTTGCAACCAACAAAGAGTAGTAGTAAGGTACTGTAGTGGCTTCTATAGTAAGCTCTTTCCCACACTGGGTGTTGCAACCAACAAAGAGTAGAAATAAGGTACTATAGTGGCTTCTATAGTAAGCTCTTTCCCACACTGGGTGTTGCAACCAACAAAGAGTAGAAGTAAGGTACTGTAGTGGCTTCTATAGTAAGCTCGTTCCCACACTGGGTGTTGCAACCAACAAAGAGTAGTAGTAAGGTACTGTAGTGGCTTCTATAGTAAGCTCTTTCCCACACTGGGTGTTGCAACCAACAAAGAGTAGAAATAAGGTACTGTAGTGGCTTCTATAGTAAGCTCGTTCCCACATTGGGTGTTGCAACCAACAAAGAGTAGTAGTAAGGTACTGTAGTGGCTTCTATAGTAAGCTCGTTCCCACATTGGGTGTTGCAACCAACAAAGAGTAGTAGTAAGGTACTGTAGTGGCTTCTATAGTAAGCTCTTTCCCACACTGGGTGTTGCAACCAACAAAGAGTAGAAGTAAGGTACTGTGGTGGCTTCTATAGTAAGCTCTTTCCCACACTGGGTGTTGCAACCAACAAAGAGTAGAAGTAAGGTACTGTAGTGGCTTCTGTCCTGGAATGTACGCGCGCTCCCGACGCTCCCGCGGCGCGCACAGACTGTGGCGCGCGCGCGCGGCCCCGGGCAAGTGTGCTGGGAAGGCGGGGAGGCGCGGCGACGTTGGAGCGGGGAATGATGGCGCTGTGCGGGGAGAAGACTCAACTTTGAGACACTCAAAACGGCGACGCGGTGGGCCAGCTGTCGGCGCTTTACGCCACGGAACAAGTCGGAGGTGAGATTAGTTGCGTGTAGTTCTGCTTTATTCGAGCTGGCCTTGCACATTATGGGAAGATTCGAGCTTAAAACTAGGGAATTGTTGGAAGAGACTCTAGCACGCATTGAAGTAGCCCATAAACTTTGTTTAGCCTTCTAAAATACGATTAACTCAGTCAAGCTGAGTTGTTGTTAACTGGTCGTTGCTTTCTACGTGTACTTTTAATTTCGACGACTTTGTGTTTAGTTTTTTTCCCGTGGGACGTCGTTGATGACATTCGATGAACACGAAGCTAACACTACAGATGCTTTGTGAGCTAGCAGTACACCGATAGTGAAAATGTGGCCAAATGTTACCCAATACTAGTCAGCATGGGTAATATTTAACTTTATTTGCGTGTAGTAAAACATCGCGTAGGGCTATATTTGATGACACAACTAGTATTTCCGGTCTTTTGTATGAATCAAATCCAATTATGCTTTGTAAATATTTCTAGTAAACACAGCCTTGACTATACTTGTGCAAGCAATGCCTTTGTAATATGCTGAAAAGAACATATAGAATAGTATAATTTATAATATATTATATTAATTTATATTTATATTATTCACATGTGAATAATGCTGTATAATAGACTATTTATGTTATTCACATGTGAATTATGCTGTATAATAGACTGTATTTATATTATTCACATGTGAATAATGCTGTATAATATTCTGTATTTATATTATTCACATGTGAATATTGCTGTATAATATACTGTACTTATGTTATTCACATGTTAATAATGCTGTATAATAGACTGTATTTATATTATTCACATGTAAAATTAAATACTTAAGTGTTTATTATCTATTGTGAGCGAACTGTGGTGCTGAATTTCCCCCACACTGCAAAAACTGAAATGTAAGTACGATTAAATATCTCAAATAAGTGTAATATTTGCTTATTTTCTGTCTGAAAAGATAATTCTTCTCACTAAGCAGATTTTATGTTAGTGTGTTTTACTTGTTTTAAGGGTTTTGGTCCTAAATGATCTCAGTAAGATATTACAGCTTGTTGCTGACATTTTATGACCTATATTGAGTAAAACATGCTTGAAACTAAAATATCAACTGTTGCCAAGCTGTGTCATCAACACTCACAAGTATAAAACTACTTTTTTAAAGTAATAACTTCTTATTTCAAGCATGTAAAAAAAAAAAATCATGACTTTGACACAATTGTGTCTCATATTAAAACAGATGGACTTTGCTGTTATATTTTCAATGAAACAATAGAAAATACGTACTCATATAGTAGTACAGTTGTTATTAGTGAGAATATACTTATTTTAAGGTATTTTTGGGTTCATTGAAATTAGATTAGAAAGTCTTGACGAGCCAAATTGTCTTGTTCTATTGGCAGATAATTTTGCTTAGTTGAAATAAAATACCCCAAATTGTTGTATTTTTTTCTTGTTTTTGAACACTGACTTTTTGCAGTGCAGGGATCAATAAAGTACTTTCTATTCTATTCTATTCTATTCTAGAAAAGACTTAAGTCAATAAAAAAAAGTAAGAGTGTTAAAAAGTCAAATACTTACTGTATGTGTCCCCCCCCCACCAGATGCCTTCACCCTGTGTGCTTATTAGACAAAGCTCCTTGGGACTCATGGCGCTGCCTGTATGAAGAGGGAATCATTCGCAGCCAGGATTAGTTCAAATTGCGCCGCAATTACAAAAACAAACTGGCAAAATGATCCAAGCCGGAAGTAAAGGTAGTGAGAGGACCCTCAGGAGCGCGTCTCCTCACAGAAACGCATACAAGTCGGACTTCCACGCCATCAAATGCTCTTTTGATGGACAAAAATCTGAAAGCGGTGCCAAGTCTTGTGCAAATGGTTCCAGCGACACCCGTGAGGACTCCCGTGGGAGACCTTTTGGGACCAGAGTGCACAAGATCAAGAACATATTTCTACAGATGGATGGCCAGCAGCAAGAAGCCCAAGATGTGAAAGTGACTGTAAAAACGGATGTGTCCCAGGTGTCCCCACCAAAGCTGCAGGTTCCAATCAGCACACACAGGGTTAACCTCAACAGCCCTACAAGCCCAGAATCTCTCAATTTAGATAAAACTCCCAAAGGAGAGGATGTGGAGATCGACAAAGTGGCTTTGGCAGAGAAGTTTTCTGTGACTAGGAAACTATTTGAAAGGGGCATCACAGAGCAGCCTTCGGCTGACAAGCAGTCGCCAAACAGGGCAGTAAATCGCCTGTCGCTTGGAAGTTCTTCTGATGAGGGAAAAAGCACACGGAGAGCATCAGGATCCTCAGAGACTTTCAAATCTGAGCATACGCCTACATCAGGAGTTAAATGTAGAGCGAATGCTGATAATGAAAAAAAGAATGTGCCTAAAGTGTCACTAAATGCAGGGCCCATGTCAAAGAGGTTGGAGAATTACATGGCTCGGAATGACCCAGAAGATAACAGCTTAGCTGCTGCCAAAGGGGAGATGAAGACTGCGAAATCTGACAGTTTGACTGAACACTCGCTGAAAACTTCTTCATCAATAGGCAGTTTACAAAAACCCACCTCCCCTGTCAGAGAAGCTACTAAATCATCACCTTTAGCTGATGGTACTAACAAAAACACATCTCATACAACAAGTGTCAATAAGAAAACCGCATCATCAGGGTCTAGAACTGAGCGCAAAGCAACATTCCCAGCTACAAACGCAGCCTACAAATCAGTTTCTCCTACTGACGATCACAAACACCCGTCACCAGAACCAACAACACCAGTTACCCACGGGTACAAGCAAGATGGGTTGTGCCAGACTGTTAATGTGGATAAAGACAAGCTTTGTAATTCACCGCCAAGTGATACGAAGCAGCATAAATCAGGGTTTGAGAACACCTACACGACCAAATATACCGAAATAGCCAAAAGTAAAGACTGTTCAGTGACAAATCCTGCAAGAGAAAAGACACCCAGCCAGACCTCATCCATTGACTCACAAGGGCTGGGCATGGTACGGGCAGAGCTTGTTGTGCTTCAGAATGAGTCTTCTGAGAGTGGGGACAATGACGAGGAAGTTGAAGACGCTGTGTTTGTTGTGCAAAGTCCCAAACACCCACCAGAAAATGTAACAAAGACATTTCAGCCTGAAAAACAGAATAGTAACAACCCCATGGCAAGCACATACGACAAAGAAGCAAAGTCTGTCTTGGATGGCAATGTGCAACCTGGGATTAAAGAGGAGAATAAGGTGAAATATGATGACCATGAAGAGAACGAACTGGAGGAGCATGCTGAGAAGACTATTGTGAATGGAGCCCCTGTGTACGGTATTGAAAATGCAGCCTTTGTGGATGACAAGGATGTAGACCAGGTCCTCATGGAAGGAGAGGAGGTGACAGAAGGCGAGGAGGAGGAGGTGGAGGAGCCGGAGGAAGAAATGTACAGGGACTATGATGACTGTTATGAGACTCCTGGACTGTCTGATGAAGACGAACCTCCCCCGAAGAGGAAAATCAAGTTCTCTACAGACCCCATTCTGGTAAGATATCATTTGAAACATTGCTGCTTAAATTATGTGTTGCACAACATCTTCATTTTAATTTACACAAAGATTTTGTCAATGGGAATATATGTTAATAACATGAGGATTAGGAAGATTAGGAAAATAGCCTGAGCAAAGAAATGTGATGTGGTTACAAAGATATTTATATATTTTATGATTTGCAATATACTTTATCTTTGTGTGTGTGTGTGTGCGTGTATTTTAGTATAGAATCTTTTACATAAAAGTGAGAAGTAAATTTAGGCCCCGGCATGTAAATGTTCAGACAAAAACACTTCACTTGTTTTAATCAATGCTATCCCTTTCTCTCTGTCATTTTCCGTCCATTGGTATTGCTGCAGCTTTTTGTAAACATTGTCTGTTATGGGTGTGTAGTCGAAGTGGAGATGATATCTTCCATCACTGGAGTTCTTTCTACCATCTGTATCTCATCACCATTTTTGATAAAACAAGGGAAACGATAATAATTGCAGTTCAGGCTACAGATGCTTTAAATAGTTCAGTGTTTATTCAGCCCTATGATGTGTTGTTATATCTGGGTGTGGATCCCCCACTATCCTAGTCATCCTGTCAGGGGCTTCTCTGAACCTGCTGGCACATAAACAAAAGGCTGTCTCGTCCCACCCAAGCCAAGGAGTGACACTGTAACAGTACAGTTGAACATAATTTGCTAGATTCTGTCTAGTTTTTTTTCTAAATTTACACATGGTCTGTAACAACTGACACTTTATGAAAATTTAGAAACATTGCCAAACCATCACATCATATGTGTGCTCATATGTTGCCAGGAACATGCAGCTTTGAGAAGAGTTCTGATTTCATTAAAAAAAAGTTTACCTATTTGCCACTTGACGAACATGTTTGTCATGTGAATAACATGTAAATACTATGTTGTTGGTGGTGAAGTACCAGAAAAAATTATTTGCGTCCGAATCTTGATTACGGTTCGGAATCTCAATATAAAAGGACGTTTTTCTAGCCAAGGGGCCCGGGTTCAGTTCAGCACACAGCTAAACTTAGCTAGCTAGCTTTAGATGTTGGTAACATTTCTGCATGAAGGGAAAATGAATACAGTGAGCACTGTTTTTGCTGAAAGAAAATGTTTGAAGCACTTCAGATTCTACAATTTCCAGAAGGAGCTTAACATGACATAATCAGTGTGCAAAATCTGCAAAATTAAAAATGAGTAGAGAGGGAAGACTTTGAATGCTTGAGCCCATTCCATCACGTAGTTAAACATTCTAAACCTGTATTTTCTTGAGCACTACATGTTTATTTAAAGTTATACAACAATTTCTCAGAGGTGTTTGTCTATCTTAAAGAGAGCATGGGTCGGGAACCTTTTTGACTGAGAGAGCCTTGGAAACAAGTATTTTCGTGAGAGCCATAAGATATTTTCGAAAACTGATATTTTATTACGGTGCAAATTATGTATTATTCATTAATAACATTGTTATACTGAAGCAAACCAATAATAAAATGAATACTTCTTATGTTTAATGCAATGTAAGTCAAAGTGCCGCTTCACATTTGACCGTTTCATGAAGAAATGTTATTATTGCATATTAGACACATTGCAGAACCTGCTCTTTACACAAAGGCAAATTCCTGTCTATTTCTTCCAAAATGTATGGTACTTGTCATCTTTTTTTCTTTTAATTATCATCTTTTCAAAAGGTTTTTACTTACATAAACTATTGAGCTGAATATTTGATTAAAAAGCAGAGCGTTTACTTCTTGACCTCACAACATGTGTAGCTGTGATTGGCTCAAGCCTTGCGGGAGGCCTGGGCGATATGGCCAGAACATAAAGTCTTCTTTTCTTTTTTTTTAACAACAAAAATATTTATGATTTTTTTTTCTCCTTCTTAAAGAAATCAATTCATACAAATGACAGATTATTTAAAACAAGTTTTGCTTTTACTTGGTCAAAAACTAGTAGTTTTAAAGAAGACAAACAATGCCATAATTTAAAGGAATGCATGGCATGAACATACACTGAATTTACTCTTAAGCAAAATATTTTTTTTTATAAAGGTGTTCCTTTTAGAACAACAACAAATTGCACTTTGTATAGACTAACTGTCAAAAAACTAAATTAAGAGCCTGCTCTGAGAGACAAAAAGAAAAGTGGGGGGAGTTTGTTGTAACAAGCTTTTTCGTCATCTTGTTAGATTTATCCCACTTGGCTGGAAGTCTATTTTTCAGATACTGGTAAAAGTTTGTTTTTCTGCTATCTTTTTTAAATACTCTTTGCAGCATGCTGTCACTTGTTCCACGTCTGTTGTCACTAATGCAAACCACTGACGACACTTATTTTCTTTCTTGCTCTTGTTCGCATTAGCAGTAGCCATGTTGTAGCTATGTGTGTGACTCTTTGCTAAGGAAATAACGGCGAGGGCAAAAAGTATGCTTGGGCAAGAGAACAAAAACATAGATAAAAAATAAAAAAATTAAAATTGTCTGCAACGGAAAAACTCGGAAATTTGTGCAAAAATCCATTTCTTGCCCTGGCCTACCTTGCTTGTCGCTGGAACCAAACTCTGGCCAGAACTCAAGCGGTAGGGAATGGATGGATTAAAATGCCTGACAATGTTTTATCTGCTTGCCAAATGCAGTCATCAAAAGAGCCACATCTGGCTTATGTGCCAAAAGTCCCCTACCCCTGTAATAGAGGAATGTGGTTAATGCTGGAATTGGCTCTCTTTGTCAGTAAAAGAGCATTCGAGAATCGACTCTGAATCCAATCGTCCACCAAGTATCATAATCCAATTGAATTGTAAGTTTTAGAGTTGGGCGATATACCGGTATAGTTAATACAGATTGCGGTATATAGCTGAGACAATACCGCCATACCGATATTTTTTGATTTGCCTTTGTTATGGCCGTTTGATCTTCTCTGCGCCTGACAGGCGAAGCACGGGGCATCCTTTTCGGCTCACCCCCGCCCCATGCGTGTTTACGGAGGCTTCTCTGATGACGCACTATGACGTGCATCAAACTTTTTAAAACAAATATGGCGGCATTGTGCTGACTTCTCCACTCGTAAGTTTTGCAATGCTTTGGACAGCGACTGCATTTGGCGATTGGTGAGTGACTACAGCTTTATTTACACATACACTAATTTGATTTGGAATTTATATCTCTCCTTGTAGCGACTTTATCATTAATCTCATCCATTTGTTGTTCACTTGTTTGCGACTTAGGCTAATGATAGCTCCTCTCTGCTGCTTGCTCGGTGTGTCAAATATTTAACTACAACTGTGTTTAAAAGTGCCTCTACACATAGCCTGTGTGGAATAAGGTACTGTAGTGTACCCGCTGGGTGGCTGAAAAGTAGTTTTAAACTTAACAGCCAGCGGCTTTCACCGCAGTGAGCAAGTAGAAGCTCCATCTATCCCGCGCACAACCATGAGCATATAAACTTAACATTCATAAACAAAATGAACAAAAATTGCTAGGGCATAGCAACCGCAAACTTATTACTTTTTAAAGGGGAACTGCACTTTTTCTGGAATATTATCATTCACAATCAGTATGAGAGACAAGAACACACGCCTTTTTTGTGGGGGGGAGGGGTTAAAGATGATTAAAAAAGGCAGCTAATTGGAGCCACTGTTTTCGCCTTCAAAGCCTTGTAAAACAATTTCAAAACCCTCCGTTTTATATACACACTGCAAGTCTATATATAATGTAATAACAGACACGTTCATAACAAATGTGATTTGTACAATAATTACCTTATTTTGGTCATTTTAATCAATAGCGGGACTTCCTTCTCTGCTGCGTTTTCTTCCGTTTCCATAGCAGCGCACATCCGACTTCTGGCATCTACTGGTTGTTCCTACTTCTGCAAACAAACATGCGAGTGTGTTGTAATTAGAGATGTCCGATAATATCGGCAGTCCGATATTATCGGCCGATAAATGCTTTAAAATGTAATATCGGAAATTATCGGTATCGGTTTCAAAATGATCGGTATCGGTTTCAAAAAGTAAAATGTATTACTTTTTAAAACGCCGCTGTGTACACGGACGTAGGAAGAAGTACAGAGCGGCAATAAACCTTAAAGCATACTTGCCATCTTTGAGACCTCCGATACCGGGAGGTAAGGGGTGGGGGGCGTGGTTGAGGACGGGGGGCGTGGTTGGGGGCGTGGTTAATAGGGCAGTATATTTACAGCTAGAATTCACCAACTCAAGTATATATATATATATATATATATATATGTATATATATATATATATATATATATATATATATATATATGTATATATATATATATATATATATATATATATATATATATATATATATATATATATGTGTGTATGAAATACTTGACTTTCAGTGAATTCTAGCTATATATATATATTTATTTTATCATACATATAAATAAAATAAATACTTGAATTTCAGTGTCCCGGAGGCTATCCATTAGATGGCAGTATTGTCCTGTTTAACTTCTCCGTTCATGACTGACTATATCATTTCGGCCACCGTGTTCAATGGAGAAGTCTGTTCTACAAAATGTACAGGCAACATACATACCCCTTCCCCTTCAAACTGTCCTGGATGAACTGAAATTCTTGTTTCCATTCGTTTTAGGACTTGCAAGCGTATTTCCTCATCTTGCTCGTCGACGGCGTCGCCATGTCTCTAACTTCCTCGTTCTTCTGCTTCGTCTCCTTGTTGTGTGCGCAGTTGTGCACTCTACTCTCTAAAAGCCGTAGATGTTATGACGTCTTTGGGCAGGCAAGCTGTTTATATTGTGGGAAAGCGGACGTGAGAACAGGCTGTCCCCACTCCGGTCCGCATTGAGTTGGAGGGGGCGTGGCCTCCAGCTCCGGCTGAATACCGGGAGTTTGTCGGGAGAAAATTTCTGCCAGGAGGTTATCGTGAGAGGCGCTGAATACCGGGAGTCTCCCGGTAAAACCGGGAGTCTCCCGGTAAAACCGGGAGGGTTGGCAAGTATGCCTTAAAGGCACTGCCTTTGCGTGCCGGCCCAATCACATAATATCTACGGCTTTTGACACACAAGTGAATGCAAGGCATACTTGCTCAACAGCCATACAGGTCACACTGAGGGTAGCCGTATAAACAACTTTAACACTGTTACAAATATGCGCCACACTGTGAACCCACACCAAACAAGAATGACAAACACATTTCGGGAGAACATCCGCACCGTAACACAACAGAACAAATACCCAGAACCTCTTGCAGCACTAACTCTTCGGGGACGCTACAATATACACCATCCCCCTGCTACCCCCCTAAACCCCGCCCACCTCAACCTCCTCATGCTCTCTCAGGGAGAGCATGTCCCGAATTCCAAGCTGCTGTTTTGAGGCATGTTAAATAAATAATGCACTTTGTGACTTCAATAATAAATATGGCAGTGCCATGTTGGCATTTTTCTCCATAACTTGAGTTGATTTATTTTGGAAAACCTTCTTACATTGTTTAATGCATACAGCGGGGCATCACAACAAAATTAGGCATAATAATGTGTTAAATCCACGACTGTGTATATCGGTATCGGTTGATATCGGAATCGGTAATTAAGAGTTGGACAATATCTGATATCGGCAAAAAAGCCATTATCGGACATCTCTATTTGTAATCATGGTAGACTTGGTAACAGACACCTAAGTTGACTATTTTTGGACAAATGAAGATTCACAACCTTTTTGAAGCTGTATCTACGAACAGAGGATGAACTGCTGCTTAGAGAAGCGAGCATGAGGAAAAGGGTGGAAGGTTGGTCACTGTGATTTGGTCACGCTGCAAATCTGGAACTTTTGAGCCAAGCTATGCCGAATTATTGGAGTGCCCAAATGAACCGGAAACGTCCCCGGCCAGCTTGACCAAACGGACGACTGTCCATCGGGTAAATCACTATACTATTGTTCATAATACATGCAGCACATCACCGTACAACTACAGTACATACACTGCTGCGCTAGCTGTGTACAAACAAAACATTAAATGTGGGCTAATACTTTACAGATACTGTAAAATGACTGTTCATGTTTTTCATTCAGTACACATTAGTGTCCGATCGCATTGTGTTGTGCATTACAAACTCAAAACGTGTTTCGTGCTGAAATCGAAGCTAGCTTATCTCTTGCCGTAGTTATTATGCCGTGGTTATTATACAGCTTACGGAACATAAATGAAGTATTGTTGGCGGTTTTTGAATGCATTTTTAAAGTGATTTAGAGGTAGAATTGATTGCTCCCATTAGCTGCATTGCTAGCTACCTAGAACAAGCTGATTTGTATATGATAGAAAGCGGACTTCATGTCTTTCATAAGGATTGTGAACGATAGGCAAAATAAAAAGTGCAGTACCCGTTAAAAGAATAAACAACACTCTACGTTACTTCTTACAACAAAAACAATCTCAGTGCTCTCAACAGTGGTTATCTAGCCGTAAAACACTGAGGCAACCTTAAGTAATTTGCATGATGTTGTTTTTTAAAGATACAGGTATCCGGACTAAAAAGACAATATCAGTTTTGGTCAATATCGCCCAGCCTTAGTAAGTTGTAAGATTCACATCCCAAGTAGTTAAAAGTTATTTGATCATGTAGAAACAAGTGTTACCTTTTACCAATAAAGGGAATATTTTGACCAGCATGTACCATATTTTTAGTTTGATTTAACAGTAGTTTAACATTATGGAGCCTTTGCGCACCATAGTCACATATTGCACTTAGAGTACTACTTATCTCAAGGCTGGAACATACTCTCGCGTCACATCACTTGCGTCCCCTCTGATGGCGTCTTGGTTGGTTTATAGCGCTTCTGTTGGGGCTGACTTGTGATTTGCAATTCCCTTCGAGAACACTAAGGGGTAGTGTCCAGAATGAGCAACCGCAGCTGTCGTTGACTAGATATTTACATTCTTGTGAAGAGTGACAGACAACCACGACATCAACATCTTTGTTGACACTGGAACTAATCATTCAGAAACATCAGTTTATTTTTACTGGACGTTTTACTCATGAACCAAAAGAAAAGAAATACGTGAAGATGGTTTGTGCAACCTCTGAATTGGTCGCGGTAGAGAACGGGCAAATTTGCAACGCTATTCAGCTGATAGAGACATGGGACAAGATAGCTAGTAATTGTAAATGTTAAATAACTTTTGTAGCAACCTGCTGATGGTATTTTTTATGTTCATGTGTTATTGATGTTCAGAGTTCTCGTGTTAGTAAACATAACGTGCTTGAAAGATAATTGATGGAGAGTAAGGTTAGAATTGTACCTGTTTTTAGAACAAGATTGGCAAAAAAAGTTACGAGTCTGTGTCCATACACTAAATTAGTCTGATTTCTCAAATATTTATTTGCTATATAAGCATCCTACAACCCACAGAAGTCAGAATAACACACCCGGATTATGAGATTGAAAACCAAATCTCTCAAGTGGGTGTGTGCCGCCAAAGGGGACATTTCGTATTGCGCATGTGCCAGTCTCAACACCCCGGTTATAACCCAGAAGCAGGTCCTGTTCTATAAAAACATAGGCAACAACTGTAATGTTGCTTCACAAATTAAAAGAAGAGGACATTTTACAGTGCAGTAGGAGGCAGGGCTGTATGACTTGACAAATTCCCTCTCAAATGTGCCTAAAAATAGACTGGGGGGGGGGGGGGACCTGTCGCGCATGTGAAAATAGGGATTTTACCCCTTTCATCGCATTTAGCTCCTAAAATAAATCCATCCAAATTTGATCAAACTAGAGTAAAATTTTTGCTTATCTGTATAACATGTTTGAAATAAACGTTAACCATAACCAATTGGACAAGTGATTGACACGAAAGTGTCCCTATCACTGTGTGCGCGTTCCTTCCTCCTGCGCAATGCACAGTGGGAGCCCCCCCTCCTCCTAGGTCACACACTCCGTTTTCCAACACGGAAGAAACAAGATTTCAGTTGGAGGAATTCTTCAGTAAAAGACCTTTTTTTTTCACTACCTTAAAACTTGACACAAACTGCAATGCGTGCTGTAACTACGAGTGGTCGGAAGGAACTTTGAACAACAAATCAATGATTGAAGTGACAAACTTGCCTAGTGCCTACCAAACATTACCCCATTTGTTGACGAGAACATACAGCCATGGAAGCACATTCAATCTATTTATTAAAGCAGAAGTAACACAAACCAGTGAAAGATTCAAAAGAGCTGCCATCAGACTGTCACTGCTAGCCTGCTAAGCTAACAAAAATGATATTTTGAAAATGTAATTTTGTTTATAGATTACCGTATTTTTCCGACTATAAATCGCAGTTTTTTTCATAGTTTGGCCGGGGGTGCGACTTATACTCAGGAGCGACTTATGTGTGAAATGATTAACACATTACCGTAAAATATAAAATAATATTATTTAGCTCATTCAAGAAAAGACTAGACGTATAAGATTTCATCGGATTTAGCGATTAGTAGTGACAGATTGTTTGGTAAACGGATAGCATGTTCTATATGTTATAGTTATTTGAATGACTCTTAACATAATATGTTACGTTAACAGACCAGGCACGTTCTCAGTTGGTTATTTATGCGTCATATAACGTACACTTATTCAGCCTGTTGTTCACTATTCTTTATTTATTTTAAATTGCCTTTCAAATGTCTATTCTTGGGGTTGGGTTTTATCGAATAAATTTCCCCCAAAAATGTGATATATACTCCAGTGCGACTTACTGTATATGTTTGTTTCCTTCTTTATTATGCATTTTCGGCCGGTGCGATTTATACTCCGGAGCGATTTATACTCCGAAAAATACGGTATATGCAATCTGTTGTTGTGTTTCCTAATTTGAGTGTACATAAATGAAGGTGTGTGTTGCTGAGCCCGACCTGGACATAATCTGGACTGGACCTGGTTTTAAGAACCCTTTAAACCAGGGGTCACCAACCTTTTTGAAACCAAGGGCTACTTCTTGGGTACTGATTAATGCGAAGGGCTACCAGTTAGATACACACTTAAATAAATTGCCAGAAGTAGCCAATTTGCTCAATTTTCCTTTAACTCTGTTATTATTAATAATTAATGATATTTATCTTTGTGGAAACACTGATCATCTTAATGATTTCTCACAATAAATATATATAGAAACAGATAAATATCAATATGCAACACTTTATTTTTATATTTTCTCTAAGTGCACATTTTTCAAATTGAACATTTTCAAATGATGACTTCTAAGACAGTCTTGTGAAATCACAATATCCCATTTTAACTAGCTAGCCACTAACATTTTTTAACAAATCATGAATTACTTTGCACCATGTTTGTACAAATAATAACTCATGTAAAATACAAAAGTAAACTCTCAAATTTTTAAATCATGTCACACTTTGAACTGGACACCAAATCTGTTATCTGTTTCTTTGTCAGTTAGTGGGAAGCCTGGCATTGCATGCTGTTAACTAGTGTGTTGTACTCTGGTGTGTAACTTGACACTGCAACTCTGAGTGAGTCTTGCAGATGTGCATCAGTGAGGCGTGTTCTGTGTTTGTTCTTGATGAAGTTCATGTCAGAAAAGGCTGATTCACAAAGATAAGATTTTTCCTCATTGTTTGCGGAACCTTCTTAATCTTTTGGACATATTTTCACAGCAATCTGGCCTTAAGCTTAATTATGATAAATGTAAAATGTTAAGGATCGGAAATCTAAAGGGAACGTCCTTTCGAATGGAATGCAAAGTGCCTGTTTTGTGGACAGATGGACCAGTTAACATACTTGGTGTTGTTGTCCCAGAAAATCTGGAAGATCTAGGCTCAGTAAATTATGATAATCGACTAAGAAAGTTGGACAAAATTATGCAATTATGGAAAGGGAAATCCCTAACCTTGTATAGTAAAATGTCTATGGCCAACTAGTTAATTATTCCTCAATTTATTTATTTGTTTTTGTCATTACCAGCTCCATCACAAAACAAAAATTTTTAATTTTTTTTTTTTTTTTTTTTTTTAGAACAGGCCCGCGGGCGACTCATCTGGTCCTTACGGGCGACCTGGTGCCCGCGGGCACCGCGTTGGTGACCCCTGCTTTAAACAATCTAATTTCATTGACAACCTAGTCTGGTGAAGATAAAGTCCTTTTTAAAACAAAATAAAATAAGGTAAATAAATAAAAAAAACATTTTCTTGAATAAAAAAGAAAGTAAAACAATACAAAAACAGTTACATGGAAACTAGTAATGAATAAAAATGAGTAAAATTAACTGTTAAAGGTTAGTACTATTAGTGGACCAGCAGCACACAATCATGTGTGCTTCACGGACTGTATCCCTTGCAGACTGTATTGATATATATTGATATATATTGTAGGAACCAGAATACTAATAACAGAAAGAAACAACCCTTTTGTGTGAATGAGTGTTTTTTGGGTTGGTGCACTAATTGTAAGTGTATCTTGTGTTTTTTATGTTGATTTAATAAATAAATAAGTAAAATAAATAAATAAATTAAAAAAAGCTAACAAAAACGTCTCAAGCTAAAATGCTCGTGAGACTCAGACTGAGCGTAAACTCGCTGATGTCACACATCACTAAGCAACAGGCAGCGCCTTTTGAAGGCACACACACTTACACACACACTGCTCTCATATGATGCTTATCTCAGGGTTTACCCTATATCAGGGGTCGGCAACCCGCGGCTCCGGAGCCGCATGCGGCTCTTTGACCACTCTGATGCGGCTCAGCAGCATACTTGCCGACCCCCCCGATTTTCCCAGGAGACTTATGGATCCCAGTGCCTCTCCTAAATAACTGCCAGGGCAAATATAATCCTATTTTCACTCTAATTACTAAATTAAGGGCGTGCCCTAATTGCACTGCAGTAATTGTCCTCTATAGCATTTACAAACAGCGTGCCAGCCCGGCCACACGTTGTATGTAGCTTTTACTTGCACACGTGGGAGACAGCAAAGCATACTTACTCATCAGCCACACAGCTTACACTGACGGTTGCCGTATAAAACAACTTTAACACTGTTACGTTACAAATATGCGCCACACTGTGAACCCACACCAAAAAAGAATGAAAAACACATTTCTGGAGAACATCCCACCGTAACACAACATAAACACAACACAGCCAATACCCAGAATCCCATGCAGCCCTAACTCTTCTGGTCTAGATTATACACCCCGCTACCACCAAACCCCCCCCACACATCCCCCCCCCACCCCCTTCCTCCGTGCGTCGGTTGAGCGGAAGAGTTAGTGCTGCATGGGATTCTGGGTATTTGTTGTGTTGTGTTTATGTTGTGTTACAGGGCAGATGTTCTCCAGAAATGTGTTTGTCATTCTTTTTTGGTGTGGGTTCAAAGTGTGGCGCATATTTGTAACGTAACAATGTTAAAGTTGTTTTATACGGCTACCGTCAGTGTAAGCTGTGTGGCTGCTGACCTAATACGCCTTGCTGTCACTTACGTGAGCAAGCTGAAGCTGCATTTTACATGTGGTTGAGCAGGTACACTGTTTGGGCAGGCTGTAGAGGGCGCCAAAAGCAGTGCCATCACGCCCTGATATTCGGGAGTCTCCCGGAAATAATAAGAGGGTTGGCAAGTATGACGCTATCAAGCGCCATTCATTCAAAACTCGCGGGCCGCACTAACATCAAATTTCCATATTAAAGTTCGTGCTGGTGCGTGTGTCAGAGACCTCTGGTTAACATAGCGCCAAGCAATTTAAGCTTTGTATGCGGTGTTTTTCATTTTAAATTTAAAATTTTTTTTTGTGGCTCCCATTATTTTCTTTAATTTGTGAAACTTGCCAAAATGGCTCTTTGAGTGGTAAAGGTTGCCGACCCCTGCCCTATATGTATCTGATCGTGGCACCACCGCTAAATTGAAGCCGCCACACCTTTTTAAAAATGAGGATTTTTTTACGTGTAAACAAATTAAAGCACTATATTGTATGAATGGATATATAGCCTAATATTTAAGCACGATTAACTAGTGATGTGCAGAAAATGTGGCCAGTGAAAAACTTTGATCAACCATAAGCAAGATGCACACGAGTATCTGGAGCCTCTGCGTTAAGACGCACAGCCCTGCTTTGCACTCCAGCAAGACCACCCAGCTCTTAGAGCCAATCCTTGTCCTAAACGTATGGATCTGACTTGCCCACTTCTCTTACCTGCAGCATTGTTTTAACATGTGATGCCAGACATACAGCAGGGGCGATTGCTAAAGACTGCAAGGGAAGTTCCGCTTCCCTTAAAATTTAACAAAAGTGGTAAAATATGTTCTTTTGTGTTTGCATTTCATTGACTACATGTGTTAGAATGCGTTTAAGTTTTGTTTAGAATCAGCTACTTTGGGACCGTTTTTCAATGATTGTCACAGTGCTGCAGCCAAACGAGACAATCTTCTGATAAATAGTCGACTTCGTCCCGCACACGGACGGTGAGCAATGAATAAGAGTAATCGAAAGGGGTTCGCCAGGCTTCTGCATGATGATTGGATGACCTGTCTGGGCTGAATCCCCTTTTCGATTCACAGCAAAATGAGCGAAACAGCAATCTTGAATTATCAAACACTGCCCAAACATTTTTTTTACTTTCATTCAGTTGTTTCTGTTGGTGGAGATATTTATAATATTTTTAATTAAGTTTCCTTTGTAAAATCTAGCATATTTATATCTTTTATATGTACTCATGTTTAAAGAATAGCTGAAAAATAGCTTCCCCTACTTGAAAGACCAGCAGCTGCAACTGGTGTACAGCCTGTTACATTGTACAATAACAATGATAAAAATTGAGCAAAATGATATGCAGAAATATGTTAATACTAATTACTAGACTTGTTTATAAATGTGTGTAAATTATTTATTATTATATATTTATATTAAAATATATATATGCATCAACAATTTTGCAAATTATATGATGACATCACATTGACCACACCCCCACCGCCACATGTATATATAATTCCGTTGGTAATTCAAATACTTTTTTGGTAAAGTAACGATTAACTACAATTATTGACTTTTTAAAATACATTTTCAGAACACAGCCTGCCACACAGCATCATGAAGCAGTTGGCAGGTTTGTGTTCCTGGCTAAAAATTTAGTGTGCTATCCCTACACGGTTTACCTATAAAACACCCTTGTTAAAGGTAAATCATTTACATGTTGCTGCTGACATTTAAACATGTCCTCTTAAACCAGGGCACTTTATTTCACCTTTTGTGTTTTTGTTAGCTGAAGAAATGCCATCCATCCAGCCATTCATTTTCTACCGCTTGTCCCTAATGACCATAGCTAAATGTTTTTTTAAAGAAGATTGGAGATATTGGACTTTTTTCTTTAATAATTCTCAAGGCTTGGCGAAGTTGGTAGAGTGGCCATGCCAGCAATCGGACGGTTGTTGGTTACTGGGGTTCAATCCCCACCTTCTACCATCCTAGTCACGTCCGTTGTGTCCTTGGGCAAGACTCTTCACCCTTGCTCCTGATGGCTGCTGGTTAGCGCCTTGCATGGCAGCTCCCGCCATCAGTGTGTGTGTGTGTGTGAATGGGTGAATGTGGAAATACTGTCAAAGCACTTTGAGTACTTTGAAGGTAGAAAAGCGCTATACAAGTATAACCCATTTATCATTATTATCATTTATAAGGCTTTTTCCTTTTTCTTAACTCAAAACACCTCTTAAGTTGGGATCCTATTATGCAAAACCTGTTTTTCTTACTTGTTGGTACCTATTTTTGTGTATATGTGATCCCCATCAGTCCTGAAAATTTTAAATCAAGGCACGGTGGAGATATTTAGTTACGTCAATGGATACTTCCATGTATGGCTTAGTTTATCGCCCAAATTATATCGGGATATGAGTTCTGGTACATATTGCCCAGCCCTACACTTGTGTTACCCACAGTGCGAGCGCAGTTTAGGGATGTTCTCTGTTTAATTGAGCGTTGCAGTAGGCCTTATGATGGCATTGTATTTATATGTATGAGTTGCACATGTGTACCTTGTTTGAGTGTTAATGAATGCCCCTGGGAGGGGGCAAGACGGCGTCGCTTACACAAGTTACGTGGCGTGAGAGTATAAACCAGGCTTTATACTTGTTGCTTCACACCATTCTGTACAATCCCTGACAGTTGATAGGCTAAAAGAAACATGCAACATACTGTTTTTTTATCCCTTGGTTTATTTATAGTTTATTTCTAAATTACAAGCACGTGTCCTAGTTTTGTTGTGAAAAAATACATAAATCACTGGTTGGCAGGCCGCAACGTTCACAAAGGTGGGAACGGCAAGAGTGATTGATAAGGCCATAGCTTGTGTTCTCTTGTCTGCCAGACTGAAGTAAAGCTGAGCAAGCACACTTTAGGTGACTGGTAGAGCGGAATTGCGTAAGCATCTAGTCTCCAAACTGGATTAGGTCACAACATAACTCAAGTCCTCCTAACAATGAAAGAAATGTTTTCTTTGTGAATGGGTGGTCTAAATATAAGTAGAACAAGAATGTGGTTACTTGTTTACGGCATCAAACAGTTTTATTGACTTATTTCAAAATTTTGGAAGGCATGCATGCATCATAAATTCAAATTGTTCAGTGAAAATACAAATCACTAGTTTTTATTAGAGAACTAAGGCTGAATTTGTGCTAATTTGAGAAGTTTTTCATGAACCGAAATTAAGATATTATGCCGATTCTTTATGAACTATACATCTGGGGGTTACGTTTTACAAAGCAATGTTATTTTTCAGAAAGGCTACCTGAGATCATATTGGCTGAATATTAAGGGTGTAACGGTACACAGAAATTTCGGTTTGGTACGTACCTCGGTTTGGAGGTCACAGTTCGGTTCATTTTCGGTACAGTAAGAAAACAACAAAATATAAATTTTTTGGTTATTTATTTACCAAATTTGTAAACAATGGCTTTATCCTTTTAACATTGGGAACACTATAATAATTCTGCCCAAAAATAGAAATAGCTCTGTGTGTGATGGATGTGAGCCACCACTAGGCTGATCAGTGCAACAGCAGGCAGTCATGAATGATAAGAATAATAACAACATACATATACACACAGGGTCGATTGCCAGGGTTAATGTGGTCAACATACATCAAATAAAAACTAAATAAGATAAGGCTCAGAATGGTTTCTTAAAGGCCTACTGAAATGAATTTTTTTTATTTAAACGGGGATAGCAGATCTATTCTATGTGTCATACTTGATCATTTTGCGATATTGCCATATTTTTGCTGAAAGGATTTAGTATAGAACAACGACGATAAAGATTGCAACTTTTGGTATCTGATAAAAAAAAGGCTTGCACCTACCGGAAGTAGCGTGACGTAGTCAGTTGAACATATACGCAAAGTTCCCTATTGTTTACAATGATGGCCGCATGAAGTGAGAGAGATTCGGACCGAGAAAGCGACAATTTCCCCATTAATTTGAGCGAGGATGAAAGATTTGTGGATGAGTAAAGTGCAAGTGAAGGACTAGTGGGGAGTTGAAGCTATTCAGATAGGGAAGATGCTGTGAGAGCCGGGGGTGACCTGATATTCAGCTGGGAATGACTACAACAGTAAATAAACACAAGACATATATATACTCTATTAGCCACAACACAACCAGGCTTATATTTAATATGCCACAAATTAATCCTGCATAAAAACACCTGCGTGTTTGTTATGCTAGCTCCTAGCTCCTCTGCTAGCTCCTAGCTCCATAGAACACGCCAATACAATTCAAACACCTGATCAACACACACAATCACTCAGCCCAAAAGACCGTTTACCTAACCCAAGGTTCATAAAGCTTATATATTTTTAAAAAGTTACGTACGTGACGCGCACATACGGTCAAGTTATCGAATGTTTAGCAGCCAAGGCTGCATACTCACGGTACCTGATATTCAGCTGGGAATGACTACAACAGTAAATAAACACAAGACATATATATACTCTATTAGCCACAACACAACCAGGCTTATATTTAATATGCCACAAATTAATCCTGCATAATAACACCTGCGTGTTTGTTATGCTAGCTCCTAGCTCCTCTGCTAGCTCCTAGCTCCATAGAACACGCCAATACAATTCAAACACCTGATCAACACACACAATCACTCAGCCCAAAAGACCGTTCACCTAACCCAAGGTTCATAAAGCTTATATATTTTTAAAAAGTTACGTACGTGACGCGCACGTACGGTACGGTACGTGTTATGCTAGCTTCTAGCTCCTCTGCTAGCTCCTAGCTCCATAGAACACGCCAATACAATTCAAACACCTGATCAACACACACAATCACTCAGCCCAAAAGACCGTTCACCTAACCCAAGGTTAATAAAGCTTATATATTTTTAAAAAGTTACGTACGTGACGCGCACGTACGGTACGGTACGTGTTATGCTAGCTCCTCTGCTAGCTCCTAGCTCCATAGAACACGCCAATACAATTCAAACACATGATCAACACACACAATCACTCAGCCCAAAAGACCGTTCACCTAACCCAAGGTTCATAAAGCTTATATATTTTAAAAAAGTTACGTACATACGCAAAAAAAAGCCAAAGCTGCATACTCACAGTAGCACGTCTGCGTCTTTGTCATCCAAATCAAAGTAATCCTGGTAAGAGTCTGTGTTGTCCCAGTTCTCTACAGGCGTCTGTGTATCCAAGTCAAAAGTCCTCCTGGTTAGAGTCTCTGTTATCCGAGTTCTTCCATCTTGACTGCATCTTTCGGGAATGTAAACAAAGAAGCGCCGGCTGTGTACTGTTGTGGCTGACAACGTTCGAAAAATACGTCCATTTCGCACCGACAACTTTCTTCTTTGCTTGCTCGGCTTCCTTCTCCATAATGCAATGAACATGATTGAAACAGATTCACGAACACAGATGTCCAGAATACTGTGGAATTATGAAATGAAAACAGAGCTTTTTCGTATTGGCTTCAATGTGGAAGGCATACCCGTGTTCGCCGGTCTACGTCACGCGCATACGTCATCCTCAGAGGCGGCAAATTTAAAATGTCACTTTATAAGTTAACCCGGCCGTATTGGCATGTGTTATAATGTTAAGATTTCATCATTGATATATAAACTATCAGACTGCGTGGTCGGTAGTAGTGGGTTTCAGTAGGCCTTTAACTAAACCTTTCTACATATAAAGTGCTTTTTTCGATTGATTGATTGAGACTTTTATTAGTAGATTGCACAGTACAGCAGTGGTCCCCAACCACCGGTCCGTGGATCGATTGGTACCGGAGAATAAAAAAATAAATTAAAAAAATTTATTTTTTTTATTTTTTATTAAATTAACATAAAAAACACAAGATACACTTACAATTAATGCACCAACCCAAAAAAAAAACCTCCCCCATTTACACTCATTCACACTCATTTGCACAAAAGTGTTGTTTCTTTCTGTTATTAATATTTCTGGTTCCTACATTATACATCAATATAGATCAATACAGTCTGCAGGGATACAGTCCGTAAGCACACATGATTGTATTTTTTTATGACAAAAAAATTAAAAAAATGTTTTTCTACTTTGTACATTAGTTGTTTTATTTTATGCTTAAATCTACCATGTTCACATTGGTTAGGTTTGTAGTGGTTATCTTGATTTTGGCTATGGTGTAATTTTGATAATTGTGGTTTGTATTATACTTGTAATATTTGAATGATGATAAATGAACGTGTTGTGGCAGTTGCGGATGTCACCAATGCGGCGGTTTGAGGAAACATTCGGTTAATTTCCAAACACGTCTTCAATGATGAACTGCCAACATGCGAATGCTAAACAGGAAATGTGTTTAAAGTTTAATGGCTTTGTAAATACACTGAGACTGTGTGTGTTCTTCATGGTGTTTTTGAAACTGCACCAATGTTTTAACTAACTTGAAGTGTTTTGCCAAGAAGATTATTTGTAATATGTACATTTTTAGAATGCGCTTGTTCTATTTTCAGCCACAGTAAAACAAAGAAAACAACTGAAGTTGTCTTTATTTTTAAGTTATCATGCCACGATTGCACCAATTCGGCTCATGTGGGAATAGATATTCCTCTGTGCGGCCCCTCAGCTAAAATTAGTTTGAAACCCCTGCTGTAGACAGCACACATGTAGGTAAGATTGGGTACCAATACCCGGGACCTGGGAATCGGTACTGATACACAACGGTACCAATTTTCTGTACTTTTGTGTGTGGTTAGGTAGTGATAAAAAAAAAAGTTTAGTTTTTACCTAACAATGAACTGGTAATATTAACTGTGCTATTCAGTTGTTATATGTGCCAGTCTTGTCTTTTGTTAAGCCCTACAAAGTGTTTATACCGTCAGTATTATACTTATTACACACTAGCTGTTTGATTGTAAAGTGTATCTTAGTTGTAGTTTTCATTACCATATTTGGAGGTGTTGAAATCGTCATTTAAAATCACTAATGCCAATCAGTAGCATATCCAATTACAATTAGCATAGAGCAGCTAGCGCATTTTGAGAAGTGGAACAATACTTAGACACTTTCTATTAGGGGTGCAGGTTAAATATGGGACAGATCATTTTTGGGACAGTATAAATAATTATATAGTCCTGCCTATAAATCCCAAATAATGGCTCCAATACATGAAAACAAAATGCTCTAATGAGGCAAGATTACTTGTACTGTACTGTACTGTAGGTAGGTGAGGGTGAGCAAATCAAACGCTCCTTTTCTCCTGCCGGTGCTGTAAACAAGCTGTCGAAAACTTACCCTGAGTATATCTCAGATATATAGGATAGGATAAACTTTCATTTATCCCACAATGGGGAAATTATGTTGTCGCAGTGCGGGATTTTACATACAGTGACAGAAGTAAAACGTAATGAAAAACAAAAAATAGTAATAACTACTACATATTTCGCACTAGTATGTATAGATAAAAGATTAAAGATTAAAGTACCAATGATTGTCACACACACACTAGATGTGGCGAAATTTGTCCTCTGCATTTGTCCCATCCCCTTGGGGAGCAGTGGGCAGCAGCGGCGCCGCGCCCGGGAATCATTTTGGTGATTTAACCCCCAACTCCAACCCTTTGTTGCTGAGTGCCAAGCAGGGAGGTTATGGGTCCCATTTTTATAGTCTTTGGTATGACTCGGCTGGGATTTGAACTCCAACCTACCGATCTCAGGGCGGACACTCTAACCAGATATAATAAAACAAAACACACTAACAACTGATTGCACACCAAGAAAAAAGATCACAGTATTCACATAAGTGCGTTGTAAAGTCTTATAGCTGTGGGTAAAAAGGACCTGCGGTAGCGCTCCTAGCTTTGTCTGATGTTGGAGCTACTCAGGGCCTCCATAGTGCCGTGCATGGGCAACTTAGTCAGCATTCTTCTGTCAGCCACCTCTTCAATGCTGCCTAGTGGGCAGCCTAGGATGGAGTCAGCTCTCCTAATCAGTTTATTAAGTCTATTCCTATCTCTGATATGAATATTAAAGTATGTCCACATCACAGACATGCTGCCTCCGCTCCAGACAATCCTTTGCATATTGCCTGCATCGTCACAACATCCTGTTCTTAGTCTTTTTCGGCTGAATTTTTGATGCATCACTAGTCAGTGGTGCACAAATGATTAGCTATTTATATCCATTCATACCGTAACAACCTGCTGGTAGTAATGTTTTATGTCCATGTGGTTTTGATTTGATGTTCATTATTTGGCAGAGGGGTTAGTGCGTCTGCCTCACAATACGAAGATCCTGAGTAGTCGTGAGTTCAATCCCGGGCTCGGGATCTTTCTGTGTGGAGTTTGTGTGTCCTCCCCGTGACTGCGTGGGTTCCCTCCGGGTACTCCGGCTTCCTCCCACTTCCAAAAACATGCACCTGGGGATAGGTTGATTGGCAACACTAAATTGGCCCTAGTGTGTGAATGTGAGTGTGAATGTTGTGTGTATATCTGTGTTGGCCCTGCGATGAGGTGGCGACTTGTCCAGGGTGTACCCCGCCTTCCGCCCGATTGTAGCTGAGATAGGCTCCAGCGCCCCCCGCGACCCCGAAGGGAATAAGCGGTAGAAAATGGATGGATGGATGGATTTCCATGATAGCGAACACACCGTCCATGTCTGAAAGAAGATTGACGGAGAATGAGGAAGTGTTGTTGTGTGCATGGGGAAGGACTAGGGATGGGTACCGTTCACATACCTGGGAATCAATACCGGTGCCATACAGTACCTGTTTTCGGTACTTTTGTATTCATAAATATAAGGCTGTGAATCTTCATTTGTACAAAAATTGCCTTCTATTACAAGGTCTACCGGTAATGCTTAAAATAACCACAATACGATAAAAATTGTACATATTACATATTGTTATGAATGTTGATGGAGGTTTTTGAATATGTTTTAGGGTGTTTAAGGTAACACAAAGGACTCCTATTAGACCCATCTTAAGAGCCTTTTTTTCCATCTTTGGAATGCACAAAAAAAACCTAAAAACATGTGTTCTTGTCTCTTACAATGATTGTGAATGATTGGCAAAATTTCCCAAAAAGTGCAGTTCCCTTTTGAGGGCCAACCCTGAAATAAGTTAATGTATAGGTCTTGAGCACCTCACGGTTCGATTTGGTAACGATCTGGGGATCTACAATTCGAATATTAAACTAATATCACAATCATTACGATTATCAATGCATCCTTTGTCAATACAATATTTATTTTGAACAAAGTACATTTGTCAGCATCAATTAAATAAAGTATACAAATATCAGACAGAATGAGCCCACACATTTCCCCCAACAAAATGCTACTCTTATTACTCAAAGTGTAATATATAAAGTGCGCCTTTGGAAATAGGACTTTTTTAATAAAAAATAATTCTGTTATGTTCTTACAGATTTCGGTAACAAGTTTAATACAACATAAATTATTCAGGAATCAGAAATAATAAAGACTTTCAACATTATCCTATCAAAATACTGTAGCAATACTGTTGCCCAAACCTTTTGCCTCAAAGGGCCAAAGTGAAAATATGCCAATTGATTAATTCAAGTTGGGGTGTCCAATTGATGACGCACGGGCCATTCGCAAAAGGTGGTTGTTTTCTTAAGGCCCTGGAAAAAAACATAAACAATGGATGAATAGCACTAAAGGCATAATGTAATTAGGAAAACAAAATGTTAATACCAGTGTTGCCGTTAACACACTTTTTTGTCTTTTTACGCATTGAAATCAGAAAGGATGCAGATATCCGGAAGTCTGCAGATTTTTATTTTAAAAAATGTACCACCCGGTTTGCTTGTTTGTTTGTTTTTTCCACCCGGTTTGCTTGGTTTTTTTAATCGATTATCGCTTTCTGCCGGTGTTTTGTTTTGTTTATATTTGGTCAAATGATTACTTATTATTAACTGTTGGTCGACTTCAAAGTAATGCACTTTCCGGTACAATCTCTTAAATTTAGATTCGCTGAAAGTTTTATCAATTACAAATACTGCATTTCCGGTATTAGGACTCCTGCATGTTTTCGTAATGGCGAGCAATAAACCCAAGAAGCGAAGCTTCAATGAAAAGTGGCTTCAGGAGCCACTTTCCAGGAAATAGCTGACTTATGAAGATGGAAAGATGTTTTGCACGCCATGTAAACACATACTTGCCAACCGTCCCGATTTTCCCGGGAGACTTCCGATATTTCAGTGCCCCACCCGAAAATCTCCCTGGGGCAACCATTCTCCTGAATTTCTCCCGATTTCCACCCGGACAACAATATCGGGGGCGTTCCTTAAAGGCACTGCCTTTGGCGTCCTTTACAACCTGTCTTCACGTCCGCTTTTCCTCCATACAAACAGCGTGCCGGCCCAGTCACATGATATATGCGCCTTACACACACACGTGAATGCAAGGCATACTTGATCAACAGCCATACAGGTCACACTGAGGGTGACCGTATAAACAACTTTAATACTGTTACTGTTACAAATATGCGCCACACTGAACCCACACCAAAGAAGAATGACAAACACATTTCGGGAGAACATCCGCACCGTAACACAACATAAACACAACAGAACAAATACCCAGAATCCCTTGCAGCACTAACTCTTCCGGGATGCTACAATATACACCCCCCCGCCCCCCATCTCCCGAATTTGGAGGTCTCAAGGTTGGCAAGTATGTGTAAACGGGCTAAGAAAAAGAACACCTTTACGACCAGGTGCACTGATTTTCAAAGATCCAGCCTCACCAGTCACTAAAAAACATCATGTTACACCTTTCCTGCTTGTCTGCTCCCAGACCGTGGTCAAGGAGCGCGGGGGAGACGTTCTCTCCAGGGCCGATATATTGTCGGGAGTAACACCCTCCACTGGGTCCCTACAGTTCTGCTCTTTGCCAAGCGGACATCCACATCACGTCACTCACCCCACATTCCGCCATTCTTAAAGGGGAACACACAGCTTATGGCCATCACCAAGCCAGAGATTAAATGCTAGAGGCATTGAGTACCACTTTATTAAATGACATTGAAACTAACTTGCCAAATTCTAAGTTTGTTGGCATTATTTGAAGTGAAGTGAAGTGAATTACATTTATATAGCGCTTTTTCTCAAGTGACTCCAAGCGCTTTACATTGTGAAACCCAATATCTAAGTTACATTTAAACCAGTGTGGGTGGCACTGGGAGCAGGTGGGTAAAGTGTCTTGCCCAAGGACACAACGGCAGTGACTAGGATGGCGGAAGCGGGGATCGAACCTGCAACCCTCAAGTTGCTGGCACGGCCGCTCTACCAACCGAGCTATACCGTCCCATTTTTCTTCATTTGCCATGAAAGTTTAGATGTGGCGCTTTTTAAATGACTGATGATCTTCATACAGGTGAGAATAATCAATTCCATTTGTCATATGCATGTATGCCCTGGCACACCATTCTCATCATTTCATGACCGAAACAAAAAACTATTTACACTTTTATACTGAAATAAATACACCTACAACTTATTAAATGAATCAATCAATCAATCAATCAATGTTTATTTATATAGCCCTAAATCACAAGTGTCTCAAAGGGCTGTGAATGAAAATATATTTAAAAAAATACCGGCAGCTGTAAAGTTTAGATCCATGAAGGAAAGAAGAAAGTGAATGAATGTTTATAACTGAATACATTTACATATTCATAAAAATGTGTTCTCTTTTTTTAGTATTATTTTTTTAATGAATTAAGTAACGTTTATGACAACCTTTTTCCAAAACACAATATAGAATATCCGCTATAACAGGATAATGCATACATTTATCATTTGTTTTCAAAACGCTTACAAAAAAGTGGGACCCCAAAAATGTACTGTGGGACCCCATTTTTATGACTTTGTGGGGCCCCTGGGACCCCATTTCGAAAATTCCTAGCGCCAACACTGAATACTAATACTGGACGAAAACACAAAGATATTTCTTCAAATAGATAGACAATTTTCATTTAGCCCTTTTATTAGACAATTTAACGACACATTACATCAGGGGTCCCCAAACTTTTTGACTCCGGGGCCGCATTGGGGTAAAACAGTTTGGCTGGGGGCCGCGCTCTATATATATATATATATATATATATATATATATATATATATATATATATATATATATATATATATATATATATATATATATATATATATATATATATATATATATATATGTGTGTGTGTGTGTGTGTGTGTGTGTGTGTGTGTGTGTGTGTGTGTATATATGTGTATATATTATATGGGTCTATATGTGTGTGTATATATATGTGTATATATATATATGTATTCATACACATATATATATATATATATATATATATATATATATATATATATATATATATATATATATATATATATATATATATATATGTATGTATTCATACATATATAATATTCCTCGCGCGCTAATTGACTTAAAGAGCGCACTTGCTGCATGTCACGTTATCGATGGTAAGATGCATTTTTAGACAATATGATTTGCCTGAGTGGCTAGGAGACGGTAGAAAATGGACTAGTAAAAACAAATTTTAAATAAATAAAATACAAATACTTTTTTTTTTTTTTTTTTGACTTGGGACTTCCCGCGGGCCGGATTTTGGGCGCTGGGGGGCCGTATGCGGGCCGTAGTTTGGGGACCCCTGCATTACATGATGACGTCACATTCACTCCCCAAATCTCAGCGTATATAAGGTAATGACAATCAGTAGCATGTATATGGCATATCCAATATTAATTAGCATTGAGAGAGCGTTTTTTGAAAAGTTGAGCCTTACTTTTGAACATTTTCTATCAGGTATACTTGCTTTGTTGGCATGGAAATATGCAACATTACCTAGAGGCAGTCCGCTATGTATACACGTCTTTGCCTGCCAAGTGCTTGAGCCAATGTCAAGTCTGCAACCGGACGTGACATCATATGCAACAAAGGTATCGAAAATGGTTTGATTTTATGTGAATCAATACTATGTGGTACTGATGGAATTCAATTGGTACCTATAAAAGTATTGAAAGAGTTTGTTAGATTAATGTCCAATGTTGGAGTAATATCATATTTCATTCATAGAGCTCTAAATTCTTATGGAACCCTGGCAAGACTCAACCCTCTCCGAGCCAGCAAAAATCTACATTCCCTCGAGGCACCTGGACTAGTGACTGATTATCAGCGGTAGAATACTAATGCTGTCTACTCAATGCTCTTCAGTAAGCAACTTGGCAAATGATGATAGGGTTTTGATTGTAGACAAATACCCTAGTGTCTTATGTAGTAACTGTAACCGTGCTAAAATATTTTAGCGAGCACTTTGGGACAAAAAGAACTTATATTGGCCATTTATTAGCAAACCTGTTAAGCCTGCTTGTGTTTGCGCAAAGATGACTAATTCCATTGTGGAGTCCTCAGGCTCCAACTTTCTTTCCTGTCAGTCATATGATTTTAAATGTTTGTGTTAATCCACAACATTGTACATTAACGTGACATTGTGTGTTTTTGTGTACTTTAATGTATGCTGTATTTCCCAATCACTCTGCAATGTGTAGTATGTACCAGACTGCCACGCCTTGAGCTTGAGTTTTTACAGCATACACTTGATTAGTTGTCTCTGACAGGCCAGCTTATATTACCAGTTCCTCGATCCCATGGTCAGCCTGCCTATTTCTCTGGAGTGCTTTCTTTGCCGCTGCTGACTCATTTCCCACATTGGTATTCTAATGTGGGGAGGGAAATGGGGAAAATATGGGATTGGTTACAATTTTAGAGTAAGGTTATGTCTGAATATCTGCCCAGCACATAGAGTAAGGAAAAGTCACGGCAGTTGCAGTAGGCCACACATACTGCAGGGGGTGGAATTTTGGAGGTTATTTAGAGCAGTGGTCCCCAACCTTTTTGTAACTGCGGTCCGGTCAACACTTGAAAATTTGTCCCACGGACTGGGGGGGGGGGGATTTTTTAAAATGTATTTTTATTTTTTTTGTCATTAAAAAAATACAGTCGTGTGCTTACGGACTGTATCCCTGCAGACTGTATTGATCTATATTGATGTATAATGTATAGGGGTGTAACGGTACATGCATTTGTATCGAACCGTTTCGGTACAGGGGTTCCGGTTCGGTTCGAAGGTGTACCGAACGAGTTTCCACACTAAGGCTGCAGCTAACGATTATTTTTCTATCGATTAATCTATAGATTATTTTTTTTCGATTAATCGGTTAATCTATAGATTATTTATTTCGATTAATATATAGATCATTTTTCCTTTTACCGATTATTTTTTTATTCAAAATGAAGATGAAAAAATAAATGTAGGCCAGTTTTTTCAAAAGGCATGGCTTTTATTTACAAAAAAAAGAAGTATGGCCACTCAGTCAACATTGACAACAACATGACTAAATATTCTGTAACAATGTAAACATTTAAAACTTTTAACCTTTAACAAAATTAAAAGTAGCTTATTTGCTTTTTAATGTGCAAATATAAAAGTCAACATCCAGTGCAAATCTTAATATTCTGCAATAGTATAAGCATTTCAAAAGTAAAAGTATTGCTTATTTTGCTTTAAAATGTGCAAAAATAAAGATAAACATCCAATACAAAAAAGTGTAAAGTGAAATATTCTGTAACAACAGTGTAAACATTCCAACAAAAGTGAAAGTATTGCTTATTTGCTAAAATGTGCAAAAATAAAGATAAACATCCAATACAAAAAAGTGCCAATCTAAATATTCTGGAGCACTGTAAACATTAAGTATTGCTTTTGAAATGTGCAAAATAAACATCCAGTCCAACACAGTACACAATAACCAATTCTACTCATTCCAGTGAGTGACTAACAGTTGTAATGAAGAAAGGTTAGCATGTCTACATGCTCTGCTTCTTTTCTTGTTTACAATATTCCCAGCAGCTGAAAATAGGCGCTCAGAAGGGGTCGATGTGGCTGGAACTGAGAGGTAATTAGCCTTCACCTCAAGCCAGGACTGCGAGTGAGCTGAGCTGCAGTTGAAGTTTCTAGAAGGTCAACGGGCTCATAGTGATGTTACTAGTAGTTGACTGGGAGGTGTTTATTATCATTTGGGGAGAGTCCGCTGCCTGATGCTCACCTGCTAAACACCTATCTGCTCGATGCTGAAGCGCTGACTACATGCGCTCTGAATACGCACTGCTGATTGGCTGATAATGCTTCGTGTGTACCAATCAGATGGTTGTGTGGGTGGGACAATGCTGCGTGCTGAGACAGAGGCAGAATGAGCAAAGCAGCTTGTTAACACTTTAGCAGCTAAAGTTAGCTTTAGCTTAGAAACTCGTTCGATACACCCCCGTACCGAACCGAAAGCCCCGTACCGAAACGGTTCAATACAAAACACGTACCGTTACACCCCTAGCAGATACAAATGACACATTCATGTTTTTGTGTAATGATGACAACGTATACTCGCGCGGACGATTGACTAGTTGATGGTTGATGGTTTTATTTTCAAACGTTCGTTCATAGCCGTTGTGCTGCTATGATAGGCCATTTATGCTCGACACAGTGTGCATACAACAACATTATTTGGCCGTGTATTGAAATACTCCCACACTTTTGACGACTTTTGGCGTGATTTTTCCCCCTCGCTCGCACCGCTCGCATCGTCTGCTGTGATCGTCTGCTTTGTGCTTCGCCATGACGGTAGCGTGACGTAAATATGCGACGCGTCGACGCACAAAAACGGCGTCGACGTATTTACGTAACCGATGACGTCGACTATGTCGACGCGTCGTTTCAGCCTTATTCCACACGGACATATTAAGTAGTGTAGCGCACGTTGTGTAAACAACGCACACTGAGGCTAAACACACGGCATGCTAGCAACGACCGGGCTAGGACAACATGTAAAAGCCAGAGCTGGAAGACCCTCCTGCCTCGTTAAGATCTCCCGTTTGGGAACACTTCGGCTGTGCGGTGCGATACAACAATGGAGGACGGAGGTTTGCCGACATTGTTCAGCAGCGGTAAGGCATGCTTCTGCCAACACGTCAAACATGCTAACCCATTTGAAGCGGCACCACCCCCAAGTGAACATCGCTTCAACAAAAATAAAAACGAGCAAACAGCTCCCACCTCTTGCTGCCAAGTTAGCCAGGCTGGGGGGGGGGGAGAAAAGTACATCTGAGGCTGAGTTGACTTGAAACTGTTTAATGTTGCACTTTGTATATGTTGAGGAAAAGTTTTGTCATTTTATTTAATCTGAGCAACAATTTGAAGCAGTTTAATGTTGATTAACGTGGACCCCGACATAAACAAGTTGAAAAACGTATTGGGGTGTTACCATTAGTGGTCAATTGTACGGAATATGTACTGTACTGTGCAATCTACTAATAAGAGTCTCAATCAATCAAAAAAAACACTTTATATGTAAATGGTAAATGGGTTGTACTTGTATAGCGCTTTTCTACCTTTTTTTTTAAGGAACTAAAAGCGCTTTGACACTATTTCCACATTCACCCATTCACACACACACATTCACACACTGATGTAGATATGTAGAAAAGTTTTGTTAAGAAACCATTCTGAGCCTTATCTTATTTAGTTTTTATTTTATATATGTGGACCACATTAACCCTGGCAATGGACCCTGTGTGTATATGTATGTTATGCCATTGTTTACAAATTTGGTAAATAAATAACCAAAAAATTTATATTTTGTTGTTTTCTTACTGTACCGAAAATGAACCGAACCGAGACCTCTAAACCGAGGTATGTACCGAACCGAAATTTTTGTTTACCGTTACACCCCTAATAATGTAGGAACCAGAAATATTAATAACAGAAAGAAACAACCCTTTTGTGCGAATGAGTGTAAATGGGGGAGGGAGGTTTTTTGGGTTGGTGCACTAATTGTAAGTGTATCTTGTGTTTTTTATGTTGATTTAATAATTAAAAAAAATTGTTATTCTTGTGTGGCCCGGTACCAATCGATCCACGGTCCGTGGTGGTTGGGGACCACTGATTTAGAGTACCTGAACGATTATAAAAACATAAATAGACAAAAAACGATTAATGGTCCACGCAACGTGCATGCAAATTCCAGAGCTTGTGACGGTGATTTCGATGAGGAGCGAATGAGTAAAAAAAAAAGGAGCCTGTCTACTAGAACGTGAGCTTCGGCTATCAAATTAATTATTTCCAAACCTCCTCAAACATGATTAAGTTTTGTTTTGTTTTTTGAGCTCTGCCTTCTTTTTTGCCAACCTGTTCTGTGTCGTCTTTTTTTCTTGAAAAGAAGGTAGTGGTTGATTAGGTTACAGCAAAAGCAGCACATTGTTGAAATAAAAGGCCTCGGTGTCCATAGCAACAGGGTAATTAGGCATAAGAGTCAGAGGTAAATAGAGGCAGTGGTCTGGCTGATTAGCTGCTATGCAGTTAAGGTTTTGGTACTCCTATATGTGTTTAGTTCTTAACTACCCAAGTTTCTGAATATAACTAAAAAACATTTTGTGCAGTTTGTTGTTTTGAACTCTAGTGACGCAAGTGATCATTTTACAACATTTTGTACTCTGTACTTTCTTTGTCTAATAACATTTTGACACTTTTTGACCTACCTGTATAAAGTAGTTTTATGGTCTATATATGCAGTTCGGAATTTAGGCAAACAGTGTTTTGACTCCATAGTAGGGCTGCAACTAACGATTATTTTGTTAGTCGATTAGTCAACGATTATCTTAACTATTAGTCGGATAATAAAGCGTACACTGTCATGATCCGTTACCCGGATCATGGCATGATTTATGTTGGTAATGTTTCTGTTTTAGTCTGTTTCCTGGGTGCACCCTATTTCCCTGTTTTCTGTTGGTTTCCATGGGCACTGATTCTCCTCACCTGTCTTAGTTTAGCAATTAGTGTTCCCACCAGGTGTTTTGGTTAATCACTCCCCTTTATAGTTTCCTGTTACCCAGCAATAGTTGCTGGGTCAATGTTTGCGATAGGCAACATTTACATTCCCCTGGTTTTCTCCTCGCTCTTGAGATTATTCTGCCCTCCAGCATTCCCCGTTTTTCACCCTTGGTGACATTTTGGTTTTTGTTTAGCTCCACGCTTGCTAGCGTCCTCTGTTTTGTATTTTTGATCCTGCCTTAAAATAATTAAAATATACCTTAATCTTACCTGTATGCCGCTCCTGCTTGTTTTCTGCCTTGGAAGGAACACGACAATCGCAGCCATGCGTCGAAGACGTAACAGTACACATATTTAATGGCTCTAATTTTTCCATTGACTTCTAAATGCAGTTATTTTAGGCATGTGCTTACGAACAACAAAAACGACTAATTCATTCGTAAATATTTATTTTTACCGTAATTGTGCTGTTCATTCAGCTGTTACAAAAAATAAAATTAATATTAAAAAATAAAGGCAAATTGCTAAAAAAAAACTAAAAAAAAAACTATTAACCTTGTTTTTGTATTAAAAAAAAACAATAAAAATAGCATCAATGAAAACATACAACAAAACACAAAATCTAACTTCCTCAAAAAGAAAATAAGCCTTTTGTGATGATGTTTAAAAAGCTGCACACTGGTATATTGACTTGAATAACTATTGGCAGTTTTAGCACCCTAATAGATTCAAGGTGTAGAATTGTATCTTTGATTAATTCTTAAAATGTTGGCTATTTAATATATTGTATGTTTAATCTTATAATAACTCCGCAATGGTGTGTGTCTGTGTGTGTTTGTGCGCATGTGCACTGTTTTTTTAGGGCATTGCAAAGTGACGCTGCTTTAAAAAGTACTTGTAGACAAAGTTTAGCTGTCTGACTTTGGCTAAAATGATAGTTAAAGTAATTTTTCACACAACTTCGTCTCATGCTTGTTAGCCAGCTAGCAAGGCATAAGCTACTCTTACTGAGGTTGAGACCGCGTCCTCCCTCCAGATGTCCGACATCATGCCGCTACTTTGAAAGCTGGCGTATCACAGATGTACTGCCATAAGAACAAGGTATGCAAAGCAAAATGAGCAAGGTATTCATGTGTTTAACTAGGGCGCCAACGATTAGTCGACATAGTTGACAAATATCGACAATAAAATTTGTCGCTGACAATTATATTTGTCGACAGTAGTCGTGACAATGACACGTGTTTTTTCGGGCAGAAGTGGGTCACTAGCAAAAACAACGCCAGTGATAACCTGTAAAGTTTGAGGATATTATTTTTAAACACATGAAAATCTTGCTCATTTTGCAAAGCAGGCCTTGTTTTCATGGCAGTAACATCTGTGATACGGCAGCATTTAAAGCGGAGACATGATGTCGCACATTTGGAGGGAGAATGCGGTCTTAACCTCGGTAAGAGTTTTAGCTTCTACCTTGCAAGCTAACTAACAAAAGTGAGACAAAGTTGTGTGAAAAATAACTAGAATTTTAGCCAAAGTCAGCCAGCTAAACATTGTCTACATCAATTCAAGTACGATTTAAAGCAGCATCAATTTGCACTTTTACAAATGCGCGCGTGTGCACACACTAAACACACAAAGAGAGACTGGCAGGCACCAATGTGGCGGTATCATAAAATTAAACATACAATCTATTAAAAAGCCAACATTTTAAAGGCCTACTGAAATGAATTTTTTTAATTTAAACGGGGATAGCAGATCCATTCTATGTGTCATACTTGATCATTTCGCGATATTGCCATATTTTTGCTGAAAGGATTTAGTAGAGAACATCGACGATAAAGTTCGCAACTTTTGGTCGCTGATAAAAAAAAGCCTTGCCTATACCGGAAGTAGCGTGACGTCACAGGTTGAAAGGCTCCTCACATTTCCCCATTATTTACACCAGCAGCGAGAGCGATTCGGACCGAGAAAGCGACGATTACCCCATTAATTTGAGCCAGGATGAAAGATTTGTGTATGAGGAACGTGAGAGTGAAGGACTAGAGTGCAGTGCAGGACGCATCTTTTTTCGCTCTGACCGTAATTTAGGTACAAGCTGGCTCATTGGATTCCACACTCTCTCCTTTTTCTATTGTGGATCACAGATTTGTATTTCAAACCACCTCGGATACTATATCCTCTTGAAAATGAGAGTCGAGAACACAAAATGGACATTCACAGTGACTTTTATCTCCACGACAATACATCGGCGAAGCACTTTAGCTACGGAACTAACGTGATAGCATCGGGCTTAACTGCAGATAGAAACAAAATAAATAAACCCCTGACTGGAAGGATAGACAGAAAATCAACAATACTATTAAACCATGGACATGTAACTACACGTAACAGCTGAATGAGCAGCCCAGTTACAGTATAAATACATATTTATAAATTAATTAATCATATTTGTTGTTAGTAAGCACATGCTTAAAATAACTTAAGCTGCATTTAGAAGTCAATGGAAATATTAAAACTATTAAATATGTGTATACTTTATTATTTGATTAGTCGACTAATCGTTAAAATAATCGTTGACTAATTGACTATCAAAATAATCGTTAGTTGCAGCCCTATTTTTAACAAGAATAAGAGGAAATCTTCTTCCCAAAATAAAAGTAGTCAGGATGATGGCCCCATAAATTACACTCCTGTGTATAACGTCAGTGATGTGTCTAACTGTTGCGCTTCCTGAATTGTTTCATGTGGCTTATTGGCACGTTGTATTAGGTGTCCCAAAAAATAAGTGTCCCAAAATAGCACAAAATGTAACAGCTCATAGCTCAGCAATGTGCAATGCCTCCAAATATGAAAAAGCCGGTCTTTCTTTTGGTCAAGTACTGTAACCTCAGATCTACATTGTTATAGAAAAACTGAGGATGAAAAAAATAGCGGCTGATTTGTCAAGTCTTGACATGTCAGTTTTTTCACCAGAACGTCTAAGTGTAAGGCTCAAAATGAAAATACGTATTTCATTACATTAGGTAACTATGCTCCTTATTTTTTATTAAGGTAAATATTAATCAGCCGTTCTGTTGTTGATTTTTTTTTTAATTGGACTAACCACAGCTGTTGCCACTTTGCATAATGAGAGCACAATGAAAACAATTAAAACTAAGAAAGAAATACAAATTGGAAGTAAGTTTTTTTTGTTCCTAGTACATGAAATAGATTCAGACTTGCTCTGTGTATGCTGCAGTAGGCTCGCCCTGCATTTTCCATTTCACTCACATACATCTGAATATGGAGCCAAAAACAGAAAATTGCTACGATAACACGGAAAAAAGCTACCACTGAATCTTAGTCTCTCCTTCAACAGGAAAACCCCGAAAGTCCTAGGTTTATTAGATTATTTAGACTTTTTTTTAATATACCCAAGTATGTATGTGTGTATATATATATATATATATATATATATATATATATATATATATATATATATATATATATATATACAGTATGTATATGTATATATATATATATGCTGATTGGCATTCTCAATTCCTTGGATATCTTTTTATACCACTTTCCTGTTTTATGCAGTTCAATTACCTTTTCTCGCAGATCCTTTGACAATTATTTTGCCTTCCCCATGACTCAGAAACCAGAAACATCTGTGCAGCACTGGATGAAAGATGCAATGGTCTGTCAGAAGCCCAGAAACTCACCGACCTTTTATACACACACATTAATTACAAACAAACAGGTCACAGGTGAGGATTGGAACCTTGATTAGCCATTCAAACCTGTTTGTGTCAACTTTTGTGCATGTTATCAGATCAAAGCCACTGGGGTATGTAAACTTTTGATCAGGGTCATTTGCATACTTTCTTTTGTCATTTTGATTTAAAAAGAGTAAACACAGTTGTTTGCCAATAAATAGCTTCACACAGCCATTAAGCATGAGTGGAAGAAAGGTTTTTGTGTTATCATTCATAATCTCTGAGGAATGGCCAAGAAATCATAAATTGTCCCAGGGTATGTACACTTATGAGCACAACTGTATGTGTGTATATATATATATATATATATATATATATATATATATATATATATATATATATATATATATATGTATATATATGTATTTATGTATATATATATGTGTGTGTTTATATCTGTGTGTATATATGTATGGTGTGTGTGTGTAAATGTGTGTATGTATGTATATGTGTGTGTGCGTGTGTGTGGAAAAAGGTGAAGCTAAACACTGAAGAGTAGCTCTGCAAGCAGTGTTTTAAAATATAGCTCGCCAGCTAGCAGCCAACGTCCATCCACAGTGTTTTAGCTACTTTTAAATGACTAATCCTCCCCTCCAAGGCGACAAATAAACTGTTTCTCACAAGTATTATCCGTGCAGGACGAGAAATAGCTAAACATCCTTCATTTACTACAAACCATAGGAGGATACGATAGCTAATCGCTAACAGAAAACTAGCGCTCCTGAATGTAAAAAAAAAAAAGGGGTGTATCTACACAAACATTGATTGTAACCATACCAAGTACAAGAGCTGTATTTAGTTGATACTACAATGATTACAGCGATATTTTTTACTAACACAAAAATCTTTTCTGTTATTTTTATTGTTTATAAAGTCAGAAAATGCGTTACTTTAGGACTTTATTATGACTAATGTATGACCCTGTAGCTACTGGATTGACTTCCAAATTTGTAGTATCACCTAGGGCTTGACAATTAATTACATTTTAATTTTGATTTCGATTATGGCTTTTCACGATTATTATGAAAAAACGATTAATGGGCCACACAACGTGCATGCAACTTAAATATTTTCGATCACATCTAGGAATTGATATGATGGGGATCTTGAGATTATTTGCTTGGTGCTGCGATAGATTGAACGCGTCATAATTTGCCACATCAGTAGAATGCATGTTCACCTCTGGCACAGTCACTACAGCAAAAACATTATGTGAGTTGTGTGTTATTCTACGAGAAATGCTATGTGTGCAGGAATTTTCCAGCCTGGCGCTGGTTAGTTCTAGCATAACTGACTCCTCACCCGGACTAACATACACTGTAATTGCCTATGTCCGAGCTTGCTCTAGTGTAGTTAGTCAAGCTTGACTCAAATACTAGTCTATATTTCTGGACAGAGTGATTGCGCCTTCCTGGTTAGGGTGAAGGCCGTCACTCCTCAGAAAAGCCCGGTTTACCCCAGAAAGAGGGCCAATTATCAATAAACGTTAGTCCCTTTAAAGCACTTATTGATACATTTAGACAATTATTTTGCTTTCACCTAAAATACTGGTCAAAATTGTCCAAAGATCTATTTTTACCAACAAATGTAAGGATTTTTTGCATTTTACTAACAAACATTTTATTTTACACATTAAGCACACACTCTATGGTGTTAAAATAAGTGTAAAGGGTAAACAACTGAATTAAAATCAATTAAAAAGGAAAAACTGAATCTTAATTTTTTTAATTTTTTATTTAACCAGGAAAAAATCCCATTGAGACTAAAAAACTATTTTTCAAGGAAGTCCTGGCCAAGAGGCAGCACATAAAATTACATTCACATGACACATTAAAATGACAGGATGGACATCAAGTAAAACAGTTACAGATAACTGAGGCTCCTTCAAATGCTCTCGGTTTAGATTTAAAAGCATTTAAGGATAACAAATCAGTCAGCTTCCGGTCTCTTTGTAGCATGTTCCAAGCACAAGGAGCTGCATAGACAAAAGCTTTTTTCCCCAGCTCAGTGCGAGCAACTGGGACAGAGAGCAACATCTGATCGTTGGATCTCAGTGCATAAGAGTCCATACTTCTCTGTATATCTAATGTACATATGTAATCGGGCAATAGTACAAGAAGAGCCTTGCAGATAAACATTGCTATTGTTATTTAGATTAATTGTTAATGTTATTATTATTGTAGTACTTGCAATGGTTTATTTGTTACTCATTTATATCCAGGTTTTTTCAACTATATTTAAAGTTCATCTTTAGTGGTACATAAATACTCATCTTTTCAAATGAATGAATAATTGTGTAATTAATCGTGATTACAATATCAATCAAAGTAGTCATAATTATTGTTTTTGCCATAATTGTCCAGCCCTAGTACAACCCAAAACGTATGTAAAGTATCAAACAACAGAAGTATGTGTTTATTACATTTTAACTAAAGTGTAGATAGAACATGTTAAAACAGAAAGTAACCAAATATCAACAGTATATTAACAACTAAAGTAATCATCCATCCATCCATTAATTTCACCTCCTGGTACCCCAGCACCTCCAAAACCCTCAAATCTAAACTCCAAACATCTCAGAACAAGCTAGTCAGGTTACTTCTAGACCTCCACCCCAGATCCCACCTCACTCCTACCCACTTCTCTAAAGTGGGCTGGCTCAAAGTGGAGGACAGAGTTAAACAACTTGCACTGAGCCTAGTCTATAAAATCCACTACACCTCCCTGATACCGAAGTACATGTCAAACTACTTCCTTAACGTAAATGACCGCCATAACCACAACACCAGGGGGAGCTCCACTAACCACGTTAAACCCAGATTCCGAACTAATAAAGGTCTTAACTCATTCTCTTTCTATGTCACATCAATGTGGAATGCGCTCCCAACAGGTATAAAAGAAAGGGCATCTCGATCCTCCTTCAAAACCGCAATAAAAGTTCACCTCCAGGCAGCTACAACCCTAAACTAACACCCTCCCCGGATTGCTAACAATCAAATGCAGATACTTTTTCTTATGCCTTCTGATCTCTCTCTCTCTCTCTCTCTCTCTCTCTCTCTCTCTCTCTCTCTCTCTCTCTCTCTCTCTCTCTCTCTCTCTCTCTCTCTCTCTCTCTCTATGTCCACTACTTGATGTCCATATCCTACCCCCCCTCCACACCCCTGATTGTAAATAATGTAAATAATTCAATGTGATTATCTTGTGTGATGACTGTATTATGATGATAGTATATATGATAGTATATACACTACCGTTCAAAAGTTTGGGGTCACATTGAAATGTCCTTATTTTTGAAGGAAAAGCACTGTACTTTTCAATGAAGATAACTTTAAACTAGTCTTAACTTTAAAGAAATACACTCCATACATTGCTAATGTGGTAAATGACTATTCTAGCTGCAAATGTCTGTTTTTTGGTGCAATATCTACATAGGTGTATAGAGGCCCATTTCCAGCAACTATCAATCCAGTGTTCTAATGGTACAATGTGTTTGCTCATTGGCTCAGAAGGCTAATTGATGATTAGAAAACCCTTGTGCAATCATGTTCACACATCTGAAAACAGTTCAGCTCGTTACAGAAGCCACAAAACTGACCTTCCTTTGAGCAGATTGAGTTTCTGGAGCATCACATTTGTGGGGTCAATTAAACGCTCAAAATGGCCAGAAAAAGAGAACTTTCATCTGAAACTCGACAGTCTATTCTTGTTCTTAGAAATGAAGGCTATTCCAAAAAATTGTTTGGGTGACCCCAAACTTTTGAACGGTAGTGTATCTGTATCATGAATCAATTTAAGTAGACCCCGACTTAAACAAGTTGAAAAACTTATTCGGGTGTTACCATTTAGTGGTCAATTGTACGGAATATGTACTTCACTGTGCAACCTACTAACAAAAGTCTCAATCAATCAATTCTACCGCATGCATTTCATAATTTTGACTAAATAATACCATTGGAAATGACAGAATGTTACAATTTGGACCCTTCATGACCCATTTGCTTACTACTAAAAGAGAAGCTGTCTAGTAAGTTCACCATGTTATTTAACGTCAAAATTGTTCTTTGATTGCAATAAGAAACACATGTTTAATGTATCGTAAGATTTTCTGTTCAAATAAAGACAATATTGACATTTTTTGTGGTCATGGTCATAGTGTCAAAATACATTTTGGTACTCGTACCAAAATATTGGTATCAGGACAAGCCAGGTACCTTTCGACCCGTTTTAATTAAAACAGCATTTTGTGCAAGACACATAAATAGGGGTCCCTGCTCCATCCCCGTCTGTTTGGGGGTCTTTGGCCTGGAAACGTTGCCTTAGTTCATCGTCATTGTCGAATTGCTCACACAACACTATTTGTTGAAGTAAGAAAAGATTTAAGCTAGTTTTGAGCACTTGCCCAGTTGGCTGGAGTTTATGGAATATGTCTTCTTTGGGTTGCTCATATTTTCATATTTCTTTGTACAACATTTCACTTGACTTGGAGAATTGATCCCTACTTAGTTTTCCCCTGCTGTGTCCTACTTTCTTCACTCCTCATCCTCTTCTATACTGAGCGTAGGTGTGTGAACGTTATAATTCCAAACAGAAAAGAGCCAAACAAACCAATTCAGAGCTTTGAGGTCTGACAGTAATTCACAGCTCATTATATAAGCTTTGATCAGTTTGATTCCATGGATATCTTTGGAATATATACAGTACATCTTAATGTTGCGGGCACTTTCATTTATCAGAATCAGCTTTATTCGCCAAGTATGCTCAATACACAAGGAATTTGACTTGGTAGACTGTACTCTCTTTGTTCAATGCAAGAAACAGAAAAAACACACCAACTACAAGAGAGCACAGTGCTGTGGCGGCATATGTGTGAAAAAATGTGATATTAAATGTGTAAAGTATACCGTAATTTCCGGACTATAAGCCGCACCTGACTATAAGCCGCACCAGCTAAATTTAGGGGAAAATACAGATTGCTCCATATATAAGCCGCACCCGACTATAAGCCGCAGGGTTTTGATGTGTAATTACCGTAGTATATAGGGGTTCCTGCTACCACGGAGGGGATTGTCGGGACAGAGATGACTGTTTGAACGCAAAGCGTCCCATTTATTAACAATAAATCTTTCAATCATTCAATCAAACTTTCACATCTTTGACATCGCGAACAGCATTCGTGCAGAGTACAAATAATACAACGGTGCAAAGTAATACAAAGTGCTCGCCTGTACATTATCAAAATAACCAGCCTACCGGTATATTAAAAGTCAGTCTTTAATCATTGTGTCATCGTCTTCCTCCTGCGTACTAAAACCACCGAAATCCTCTTCGTCGGTGTCGGAGAAGAACAGGCCGTAAATAAGCCGCACCGTTGTATAAGCCTCAGGGACCAGAACGAGGGGGGGAAAGTAGCGGCTTATAGTCCGGAAATTACGGTAATTTGTATCAACAAATACCACACAGTTAAACTATATATTTCGCTAAAATGATCATACATATGACAACTGTAAAAACGTAATTTAAAAAAATGTTTCTCACATTCCTATAAGGTTTCTGTGTAGGTTATGTGTCTAAAACAATGTACAGTACTACTGTAGTATGGTCACATATTTACTTTGTCCACTGTAAATGTTGGAAAAACAGGTCTTCAGCACTTTCTCTAATGAGGAGTATGACCGACGCAATGACGACGTGGACCCTGTTTCAGCATCTGCAGAGTACGAGCTTGAGAAGAGAGTGGAGAAAATGGATGTATTCCCTGTGGAGATTGAAAAAGGTGATCCCAATAACACATGAGCTTATTTCTCTTGTCATTTAAACGGAGGATGTTTCATGACTTGCAATAATTTAAATGAATGGTTTTAGGATTGTCTCTAGGTTAGGTTGCATGCAATTCCCCACATGGACTTGTTTACAATTGTGTTCTAATTTCTCTGCATCTAGGAGACAATGGGCTTGGCATCAGTATCATTGGAATGGGGGTGGGAGCAGACCAGGGTCTGGAAAAGCTTGGCATTTTTGTAAAAACCATAACAGAGCAAGGAGCAGCGGAGAGAGACGGACGGTGGGTAAAAGTGTCAAGACTGTCTGCACAGCAATATGCTTGAATGATCCTACAGTTAATTATTATCAATTCACAGACCGCCTACACTCCTAATAACACACTTGAGGTATACGTTATTCTCAGAAGGTCCCAGCGACTCACAGGACACAAATAACCATATCTAATTATAACCTCATGAGGAAGCTAACAAAAATAATCTCACTTCCTGTGTTTTCAAGACATTTTTATACCGTTTATGCTTTGGTACTGGCAACCCTAGGAAGATGCTTCCCAAATCTTTAAACAAAATGCTCTCTTCTTTTTCTTTAGCATACAGGTAAACGACCAGATAGTGGAGGTGGATGGTGTTAGTCTGGTGGGTGTCACCCAACTGTTTGCTGCGACTGTTCTCAAAAACACCAAAGGCACAGTGAGGTTAGCTGAAATACAATATGCTTTATTTCAAATAAACTGATTCCAAAGATTTTTCTTGTGCCACTTATCTCTTGGGATTACAAATAATTTGTGGTTGTTCATACAGAAGAAAGATGCATGTGAAAGTTTCATTATTTAATGTGCTAAGTTCTTACCTAAATATTGTTGCAAAATCTCTACCGTAACACTTTGTTCCCGACAGATTTCTGATAGGCCGAGAAAAGCCTGGGACACAGAGCGAGGTAGCCCGCCTAATAAGCGAGACATTGGAGCAGGAGAGGAACCAGCAACAGCAACACAATCACCTGGAGGACCCCTACGAACACTCCACAGAGGAGGTGAGTCAGCTTGTGAAAAAGTCTACTTAATCATCATTCCTTCCAAACAGCTCCATCCGGTCCCACTCAGTCAGAGAAGAAAAAGCTGGTTGCCGCTGCCGTTTTCAAGGTGTTCACACCTGCAGCCTGTCTGCCAGAGTTGCGGAATATTTGCTTTCTGAGGACAACCAAAGGCCACTACCTTTTATACTGAGACCATATGAGCTCACATTCTTTGTAACATTTACTCGTAATAGGAGGAATGTGACATATTCTTATGTATGGTAAGTACAGTACATCATATTCACGCTGAGCCTGTGGTTATGAAAAATGTTGGTAAACGGTTAAGTTTGTAACAGGGCAACAGGGCTCGTGAGGGCCCTGTTGCCGGTGGGGCGGGGGCGGTCTTCCCGTCCGGTTGCGGGGGGTCTCCGGGCCCCTCGGGCGGGGCGTCCCGCCTTTCTGTCCGTGTGGGGTGTGGTCTCTCGCTGGCTTGGGGTCTGGCTGCCCCCTGCTTTTCTCGTGCCTTGTCCTCTGCCGGGTGCGTCTGTCTGCGGCCTGCTGCTGGCCCTTGTGGGCGGCGCGGTGGGCCAGGCTCTGGGGTTCCTGTCGCTGTCCGGCTTGGCTGCGTGGGGGCGGTGGCCCCTGGTTCCCTGGGCACCACACCTACTGTTTGTGGGATGGGCTCTCGGGGAGGCTGGGGCCGTACTCTGGCTCCCGCACACACTGGGAGTCAAATGTATTGTACATGCAAATTCACATATACTCACACACATACATACAGACATACATAGGTACCTACGCTCCCACATACATATACAAATAAATACAGTACATATTTACACACTCAAAGTTTGTACATCCACATGCACACTCATTATACAAACATGCTGTATACACATACTGTACATATACATTCACTGTAAAAACATACATATACACATACTGTACATATACACTCACTGTACAAACACACACATACACATACTACACATATACATTCACTGTACAAACACACATATACACATACTGTACATATACATTCACTGTTCAAACACACATACTGTATACACATACTGTACATATACATTCGCTGTACACACATATACACATACTGTACATATACATTCACTGTACAAGCACACATATACACATACTGTACATATACAAGTACATATGCACACATACACTCATGCACATAATCACGTTTCATCAAACATATATTAACGTTGTTGCCCTAGGGTAAACTGGGTATAACACATGGTACACTGACAAAGCTTAACCTATTTTTACTATAACAATCTACAAGGTTAATGTGGGTTGCTTCTCTTTCTTCCCCTCCATTTTTCTGCATTCTTTCGTATCTCAAGTTATCATTACGTATATGTATTGTTGCATTTGAACAATTGTATTGTTGATAATAAAGGTAAAGTATTGGTATTGTTTATTATCAATAGCACTACTTCTATTGGTATTCATATTGCTCCATTTTTAGTGTAATAATGCTCATGGTCATTTCTGTATTTTTATTTTATTTTCGCTAATTTGCTATTACTTTTACCATCATATTTGTACATGTCGTATTTGCTGATGTTGCTCTGTTGTTGTTGTGTTTGCTGTTGTTGTTTTTGTCTCTCTGTCTAATCTCCCTCTTTTCCCCACAATTCCCCCCTGTCTTCCTTTTTCTCTCTTTCTATCCCCTCCTGCTCCGGCCCGGCTGCACCAAATGATAATATAAATACATTTAATAAAGTCAAAATACAAGTAAGGCAACAAGAGAAGTATCCTACACTTCTTTTTTGTAAAGTAAATCTGAACAGCCGATATGGGCATCTACATCTGCTATATGATTTGCCCGAGAAGCTGGGCAGGACATTATTAAAAAAATAAAAAATAAAAAAAAAGTTTGTAACCACTAAATTGGACCAAATCAATATATTTCATGACTTTCTGCACACATGCAGCCTGGCTCCAGTTGAGCCTTCTCTGTACCAGCTCGCTGTTTAGATATCATTCCAGAATGTGCTTCCGGGCTGTGGTGAACTGTGCCGCACGTAGTGTTGTTGACACATGCACACATGATTGTGTTGTTGTCGAGTGTGTTATTATGTGCAATGTGTGATGCCATGTGTGATCTCATTATTCAGGAGGAGCGGTACGAGGACGACGATGCAGTAGAGGAGAGGATTCTTGGCTCAAATTTTTCTCCAGGGCGGAATGTAGAGGTATTTGAGCTGCCTGACACAGAGGCCTCGTTTATGCCAACTAATTTGGACAGCTCTCAGATGGCCTTCAAGTTTAAAGAGGTACAGTTTCTCCAACATTATAGTCAATTTATTTAAGATGTAATTAAAGTTTTAATGTAATAACAATACCTTTCATAACGACATAGCGAAATATATGTATTTCTTTCTCCAGCTCCAGCTCAAAAATAGCATTGCATCAGCTGAAATTATTCAACTAAAGGAAAAGGTATGTTGACATGCAGTTAATGTTTTGTAAAGACAGATGCTTATACAACATTTTAAGTCTAAGCAGAGAACTTTACAACGTTTATGTTTGCAAATGTACATTTTCCAGTGTTTATTTTGCTGTTTATCATACATTAGTTTTTAGTTTTGTTTCATTGGGGTGGAACAATTTTGTTTAAAGAATGTTGGGGGTTCCCCTAGGTTTATAGCTTTGGGCTGTGGCGGGCGAGCGAGCACACACACATTCTTGTAGCATTGACCACTAATGTGATCAACCCAATACAGTTACATTCAGAGGTGGATACGGGTTGGAAGATTGGGCTGATAATTATTACACTGATGCAAACACATTGGACAAGTGTTAATAGAGTGTAAACAGAACACCCTAGAAAGACTCCCAATCATCTATCTTATTATAATTATGATTGCTCCTCCGGACGCAATAAAGAGCAGACGCAAAAGTGTAAACATGACGATGTAAAGACAGAAATGACATGCAGTGGGGCGGTATAGCTCGGTTGGTAGAGCGGCCGTGCCAGCAACTTAAGGGTTGCAGGTTCGATCCCCACATCCGCCATCCTAGTTACTGCCGTTGTGTCCTTGGGCAAGACACTTTACCCACCTGCTCCCAGTGCCACCCACACTGGTTTAAATGTAACTTAGATATTGGGTTTCACTATGTAAAGCGCTTTGAGTCACTAGCGAAAAACGCTATATAAATATAATTCACTTCACTTCAGTCATGTAAATAGGATGACTATTTTGTTTCTTTAATTAACCAAAACTAAATGTGAGTGTGAATGTTGTCTGTCTATCTGTGTTGGCCCTGCCATGACCTGGCGCTTTGTCCAGGGTATACTCTGCCTTCCACCCAATTGCAGCTGGGATAGGCTCCAGCCCGCCCGTGACCCCGAAAGGGACAAGCGGTAGAAAATGGATGGATGGATAAAGGGGTTGTTTGCAACCTTTATGCAGATGCCTGGAGGGTGCTAACTTTCCAAAACTATGTGCGTATGTAACGCACACGTGTTAATTTTGTGTGTTAGCCAAGGATAGTGATCTAACTAACACTGGCTATCATTGAATTTATATTTTATCATAACTGCAAATTGTATGTTGCTTCTCAAGACAGCAGTGAGTGACCAGACAAAATCTTTGGACCGACGAGTAATTTTTATTCAATATAATTTGGAATTGTGAAAAAATGACTATTCAATATATACAGAGAAATATATATTTAGGTTAAACACTAATAGTAACATGAGGTCACATTCTTGTTACATTTTTAGGTTTAAAAACTGTACCGTAACTTTGAGCAAGTTGCAAACAGCCCCATTAATTGAAATGAAATCCACTTTCTCTTTGGGTGATTCAGTCATTTTAAGTAATATACCACTTTTGTCTGCACAGGTTAGGGGATCTGAGGAGGACAAGTCATTGTGGGAAGCAAGAGAGTCTGCTCTGGAGCAAAAGATGGAGGAGAGTAACGGAAAAATTCTCAAGTTGGAGAGTTATTGGCTAGAAACCCAGGCTCTGTGCAAGACAATCAATGAACAATTAGCAGAAACCCAAACCCAATATGAGACTTTGGACAAGAAATACAACAAGGCTAAGAAACTTCTAAAGGACTACCAGCAGAAGTGAGTTTGTCTTGAGTTGCATTAAGCCTGGTGTATCAGGTGTTGCATAGTTGCATAGGCTGCGCCATCGTCGTCCCTCCCCCTGCGTAGCCTCCCGCGTAGCCTACGTGCACCTCACAAAAATCATAGGTTTGCGTCGCCGGCGACACAGAACGCAGAGCTATGATTGATCCGTTTTTGCCGGGGAGGGTCCCTAAACACAGGCGATCAGACTTTGTGCTTGAAATTCACAAATTATTGTATGAAATTAAACAAGATTGATTAAACATTTGCATGAAAACGGATGTTGTGTACCTAATATCTCGGTGCACTCTGAAAATAATTACTTCTTAGTCCAGAAGAAGTCACAAAATGAAAGTACGATACTTAACTTTTATTACAAATCTTATGCTAAAAGGTTCAATACCGACACATAATCTTTCTCAAGCACACACATGTTTTTCTTTCTCACACAACATTTCTCATTCTACGTCAATAATCTTTCAGGCACGGTATATTTACAAACACCAGCATCTCGTTAACTTAAATAGTTAACAGTTTTGTTTATTTACAATTGCATGTTGGATCTTTCTTGTCCCATGTCCCGAATATTGTTGCAAATAATAACATCCTCTGCTGCGACTCGTTCAAAAGTTGCACAGTCCATCTTCACAAAGGTTTAAAGGTAAAACGTTCATAAAAAGTAACCTGATTATTGTGAATGATTAGTTCCAGTGTAGACAAAGTTGTCAATTTTGTAGCTCAGTGGTTGTATGTAGTTAATATTCACAGGAAGGAAATACACAGCATCTTGTCTGCAGTTGCTCCTTTGGGAAGGCTTCCCCCTTAGTGTTTTGGAAGAGAATTATAAGTTTGGAGCCATCCCCTACGGAAGAACTATAAATCAAACAATACGCCGTCTGGGGGGGCGCAAGCGACGTGACGCGAGAGTATATTCCAGCTTTTACATTGAACTGTTGGATGAGCCGTTTGTTTGCGTTTGTTGTTAACTCAAGTCTTTATTGTTGTTTACTTAAGTCTATATGCTGCAAGTCTAAAATCCAACATTTTAATTTACATGTTTAAGATCACTTGACCTAAACCAGTGGTCACCAACCTTTTCGAGCCCAAGATCCCTGGTCTCAGGCAAAAACCAAAGCAGGGTCTACACCTGCGTCAACTATGTTTTTTATTCACTGGCCACAAATGGCCCAAGTGTCGCACTTTGGGCACCCCAGCTGTAGAAGATAACTGTTAATGGTCACTATATTATTTATACAGTAGTATATTTGTTCATCCTATGGGTTCGTCCTATCACATATGGGACGTGAGTCAGCTTATGTCCGCACCGGAAGGGTGATAAGAGAAGATAAACAGGGAAGTCCCTATTTAGCTACCGCGTTATTTTATCATATATTACTGCCTTTGCACATGCCAAAGTTTACGTTTGGATGCACAATAAATCAACACAAAATCCGTACTTTGGAGCAGTGTTCACGGACTCTAGTATTTGTCTTCTTGGTTCCCGTCGCAGGCGAGCGATGATGGTCATGGACTCGTAGTTGAGGGAAGAGTTGTTTGATGTTGAATGTTAGAAAATGTCCGATGCGTTGCAAAAGTCAACCTTAATGCCTTGTTGCAGCTCGATGATTTCTATGCATGTCGTGCCATGCGCGTTTGTAATACGAGCGGGTGTAGTTTTCAGCCACGCTCGAGGGGTGTGGTGGCCACGGTGTCGACTGCGGCGGATGTGAGGCTAAAGAGAGAGAGGCGATGCGTGCGGGCGTGTTCAGGGGTTAAAATGCGTGCCTGTTTGCAGGTCTGTCGATTACTCTCTGGGCGGGGGTGTCACTGATGTCATATTAATATTTATTTTTGGTCTAGTATTTTCGCGATCGACCGGTAGGGTCCCAAAGATAGACTGATCGATCGCGATCGACGGGTTGGCGACTCCTGACCTAAACTGTCAAACAAAATCTCGTACTTTTCATAGTCCCCAATGTTTTGTATGTAAAGTCAGATTTACTAGTATGCTGCCTGTTCAACACAAAAAAGTTGCTGAAACTATTCAAAGCTTTAAAAATTGTTTGCAGACACTTTCCAGAAACAATGTCTCTGTTACACTCTGCTGAATAGAAAACAGGGTCTGCCATTATAAGTTCGTATTTAGGTGAACTGACTAGTTTCTAAAAGAGGTTGTTAGAGGATCGAGGAGAAGAGGTGAGTTGAAGGGTTCTATGTCTTGGAATCTTTATTTTCTTCTTGCCTATATTGTGATGTTTAAGTTATGAATTAAATGTTAACCTGGTAAATATAAGTAGAATGGCTATTCTAAAATCACGTTTTCCTGAATCTTCAGAGAAATAGACTTTGTGAAGAAGGAGGAAGAGCTGAAGAAGTGTATCGATGACAAAGAAAGGTGGTACAAGGAACAGCTAGACGTTTTGCAGAATAGGGTAAGCTGCTTAAAATGTGTGTATACTTCAAACAGACCGGAGATATGTATAAATAAAGTCATATTTTGTCTGCAGATAGCTGTCCTGGAGTCTGGGGATGCTTCAGGTATCACTTCAAAGACTACTCAGAGCCTAGCAGAAGACAACCTTTTCTTCCAAGTCCCAGTCCCTGACAAACAATATTTTGACTCACTTGCAGGTAATAAAGGTTATTGTAATTCTATTACATTAATAACCGAATTTTAGAAGAAAAAAACTTGAGCTGTAAAACCCTACGTTAAAAAAAAAAAAATTGAAAACGTCAGTAGAAAGATTCTTTGGACTTTTTGGGTTTTCATTTGTTACTATGTAGAGAAAGATTGGAAGGAGCTGGTCCCTGAGACAGAACTGTTGGATATCAGTGCACACAAAGCAAAAGGCATCCTAGCCCAGAAGGCCAAACGTCAGCGTCCTACTCGAAACAAAATGAAGGAGAGTCTCACAGTGACGTCAAGCCCCTCCCAGGTCAGTCAAGATCAGTGTTTTCTCTGAATGAAATGTAAATATCTATGTTGTACAGTATTGCGAAAGAGAAAATGATGTACTCTGGATTTAGCTGAGCTTTAGAGATACGTTACTAATCTTGTCAATGGCAGTGCATCACATGAGGTGTTTTTTTGTGTTTTTTAAACGCAAGCAACGCAAACGTTGGTCAAATACTCAATTAATTAAAATCAGAAGACCAAATTTCTCATCTCTGTCATGGGTTTTACTCAAAAATATGAGTAAAAACAGTTGATCACTTTTAAAGCGGAACTGCACTTTTTGGGGGAATTTTGCCTAGCGTTCACAATCATTATGAGAGACAAGAACACACATCTTTTTTTTTTTAATTCGGATTTTAAAGATGATAAAAAAAGGCTTGGAATATGTGGTTAATGGGAGTCGCCGTTGCAGCCTTCAAAGCCCTCTAAAACAACTTCAAAACCCTCCATCAACGTTTTGTATACGCACTGCAAGTATACAGTATATATAATATAGTAACAGACATCTTCATAACAATATGTAATATGTACAATATACACACTGCAAGTATATATATAATGTAGTAACAGACACCTTCATAACAATATGTAATATGTACACTATTTACCATATTGTGGTCATTATAATTATTGCCGGAACTAATTCTTTGCCGCATTTATTTCTGTTTCCATAGAAGCGCACGTCCGACTTCCGGCAACCACTTGTGTTCCTACTTCGGGATTCAAACACAAGTGTGTTCTAATCATGTAACAAACAACGGACACGACTATTTTTGGACAAATGGCGATTCGCAACCTTATCTTTTTGAATCTGAATTTATTGAGGCTGAACTACTGCTTCTAGAAGCAAGTACAAAGGAAGAGTGAGACGTTGGAGCAGACAGAAGCCGAGAGAGTGAGGTGAAAGTGAATCACAGCTGCAAAATGTAGAACTTGAAGCCAAGCTATTTCGACAAATATGGATTGCTTACCCATAATTAACCGGAAAAAACGTCTCTGGCCAGCTTGACCATACAGACAGCTGTCCATCGATTGAGTCACACTTTACTTATTGTTATATGCAGCTAGCTTATCTCTTGCCGTAGTTAGCTTTTACGGTTAATACCGTAGCACGCCGATGTGTTTACTATGCTAGAAAAATAGCTTTTCAGTGTTCGCTCTTACAATAACAATGTAGCTACAGTTTGATTATTATACAGTTTATGGAATGAAGTATTGGTGACGGACTTTCAATGCATTTTTTAAGTGATTTAGTGGTACAATTGATTGCTCCCATTAGCGACATTGCTCGCCACCAAGAACGAGCTGAGTTTTATGTTAGAAAGCGAGAAAAAAAAAAAGACTTGTCTTCTTGTCTTTCATTATGATTGTGAACTATTGGCAAAATTCCAAAAAAGTGCAGTTCCCCTTTACTGTTACATACTGTGCTACTTGTAGCCAGTTGTTCCACAACTTACTGTATTATACACCTTATTTGTACCGAAATTAGCCAGTCACAAATGAAGCTTTTATGTCCTTCCTTACATTGTCCCTACAGGAAACTGAAGAGGAGGATGATCAGATGGAGGAGGAACCTCAAAGGAGGAGCTCCATCCAGGAGAGCCTGTCCCTCCCAGTGCCAGTCTGTTATCTTGGGACTGAACAAAAAGATGATCTAGCCGAGACTAAAGATGAATTCAAGAGCAAGCCTGAGCTGTCCAGCTGCCCGTCTTTGCCCCCATCACAGGGGGGAAGTATTGAAAGCAGTGGAAGTCCCTCCTTGTCCCCTCTAAATGACACATCTCCAATATCCTCCTCTGGTTTAATGCTCAATGTGAAAAAGATAGAGTCCAAAGGCAAAGAAAAAGAGCTCAAAGGTATGAAGGACTAAATTATTATTCAATAATCTCCCTAATAGCAATGTGTAACATTGAGGCCGGGTGAACTGTGTATTTATTTTCCCCCAGATGAATTAGTTGAACCCACATCAGCTACAAAGCCTAAAAGACGATTTCCTGACTTTGGGTAGGTTTTTGCAACATTCAGCTTTCATTGTCACCATTTGGCATTTCCTAATTCAGCGAATAATTGGTCAATACAGGGGTCTTCGGAAGTCAGGTGGCAGAGGAAAAAAACATGACAAGGAGGCAATGAGAATGTCTTTGGACAGCAGGTATAGTACAGTATACAGTACACCATGTTGAATTCCATGACATAAGTCAAACTTTTTATTGCGCTTCAACCACGCAAAATTGCTCACATGATTGATAGAATGCAAATTGGACATCAAAGTCCAACATTTCCTTTGCATGACTAACAGCAAAGTTTGTGTCACTCTATTTGTTTAAAATAAATTGTTTTTGTTATTTAGCTCAGAAGTAGAATACCCTTTAATTGTGCATCTGTGGGAAAAATATTTATGTCTTGCCTTGTTTTTTGTGCATGCTACTCGGCCTGAGCCAACAACAAATTTTGCTTGACGATATATCGACCTACGTATTATTGCCAATAAACAATATTATTTCCAATATTTGTATGAGACCAAATTAAGCATTGATGTAATAATATATATTAATAATGCATGTATATCCTTTCAAATGCAATAAACTTGCATTTCTCGTGTATTTTAACATTGCCATTGAAATTATATCATTTAAATCTCCAAGTTAAATAAAACAAACAAATAACAATAAAATATACTTTGTTTCCAAAATGTTGCATTTCAATAAAACTGACAACCATACAATATCTTAAGGAGGGGATTGGGGGTCCCTCAAATATACACAACCATAATAATAAATAAAATAGCTAAATAAAGTATTGACAAACAAAGTTGCACTTCAATTTTAAATATGTAGGCAGAGGTAGAGTTGTACATTACTTATCTGACAATCAAGTTAGGACCTTCTTAAACAAAAGTGCAAAGTAACAATATAAACACTAAAGTTTAAACCGATGTATTAACAGGTCATATGCAAAACAAAATTACGTTTTGGCAGATTCCGAGTGAGAAACACCGACATGACAACATAAATGATAAATGGGTTATACTTGTATAGCGCTTTTCTACCTTCAAGGTACTCAAAGCGCTTTGACAGTATTTCCACAATCACCCATTCACACACACATTCACACACTGATAGCGGGAGCTGCCATGCAAGGCGCTAACCAGCAGCCATCAGGAGCAAGGGTGAAGTGTCTTGCCCAAGGACACAACGGACGTGACTAGGATGGTAGAAGGTGGGGATTGAACCCCAGTAACCAGTAACCCTCCGATTGCTGGCACGGCCACTCTACCAACTTCGCCACGCCGTCCCCATGACATGACATGACAGCACTTTTAAAAAATGCTAGTGTTATAACATTATTAGATGGCAGCATGTCTTTGGCAATGTATTTAACCACATTTTCTGTGAGCGCACACCGATTTGCACTGTTTTGTTCACACTGACCTGACTTGTTCACCAAACGCGAGTGCAGACTATCGAGTGGTTGTGTTTCAAGTGGGCGTGCAGGTTTAGTGTAATGGCGCACATTCGGCAAACTGGCTTCTTTGTTCTCATCTTGCTCCAAAGGTCTAAACTGAAATATTGCCACATTGGTGCAGTGACATTTCTTTTCATTCCGCTACGGTACAAACGAGAGTAGCCACTAAAAACGACAAAAAGCGTGAAGGCTCTTGAAGCATCCACAGGGCGATTTATCGACGCTCGAAAACTCACTGACTTTAATTTTCATTTATCGTCGGTTAATTGACTTACCGATTTTAGGCCCAGGCATATATGCTACATTAAAATTGTTCAGCTTCACTTTCACAATGGATCCTATGGAGATGGAGAAATGTCAGAGTAAGGAGACTGCACAGATGTCTGTGCGACTGGCCACACTACCTTTAGGCGTTTGGTACCTTTTTCTAGGGCATCTCTCTTGTATTAGGGAAGCCATTTACCTTCTCTCCAGCAACCAGTCCAAATTTCCATAGTGGATCTTTCTAAAGGTCCTTACAAACTGAGCAATTGTTATTGTGCCAGCCTCAAGCTGCATCATCTGTTGACATCTTCTCTTTCCATTGCTTTAGGGGTTCAGCAGAGTTACTGGAATACTCTGGTAGCGTGTCTCCTGCAGAGTCTATGACTTCCATCCCAACGTGTATGCCCTTTTCTTGGTTTGGAGACAAAGAAAAGGACCGAGACAGGGAGCCATCTTCCTCTAGCAGCAGCCTGCCATATGTTGAAACCAGCAGTGAGCAAAGCCAGGATCGCAAGAACAAGGTATTAAAGTTTCTCTAACTTAAATGCCAAAAGCAGGGTATTTATACCCAACACGGAGGTGTCATAATATGATTTTTTTCTGCACTCAAAACACTTCCTTGTGATCTACACAACATGCAATGGTTGTTATTTGGTCAAAATGTTGTATAGATTTGGATTTACACACTATCTTCAAACTGCTTTCTGACCATCTCTTCAGGATACACCGTTTTGTGGGTGGTCTTATTTACATGCCTCCATTTCCACTGCATCTTCTCCCCGCCAGCCATGTTGTAGTTTTTAGCGCTTCCACTATGGAGTCTACTAACAAATGTAATTTAGAACTGTATGCTACTTTGTATTGGAAATGGCAACAGCGGAGGTAGCATGTGCATGTACGAGCGAGCCAGTCTTCCCCACAACAAGCAGATAGAGAAAAATAAGGAACGTGACTACAATGGCGAACTTTCGTAAAGCTTTTCTGGTAAACTTCTACCATATAGGGAGATATCCATTGACGTCACATTTTGGAAAAGTATCACGTTGTGCAAATTCCAAACGGCTCGTTTGGAGGAAGTATGAAGGAAGGAAATATTGTGTTATAAATAACTCCGCAATATCTCCATGGTTTGATTTAAAATTTCTGGGACTTATGCAGATTGCAAATACACAAAAACAAGTACCAGATGGTATAGTTGGTTTTGCATAGTAGGTCCCATTTAGGGCAAGAGTATTTTCACATGTAATGAATTCCAACTTAGTAAAACATCAGAGAGGCCAAGAACTTGATCCTTGTCTGGCCTGTTTTATCATCACACCATCGTCACTGTAAGAGTAACACTAGTACGTGTATCCAAACATCTGCTCTGACCAAACAGTCCTCCAAAAGAGCTACATTATCTAAAAGCCACAAAAAGTGGATCCGTATGTCAGCCATCAGAGAACGAGAAAAGCAACAAAGAATTTGGCTGTTAACAAAATATGGAAAAACCCATCAAATGCCTGCAGTGAAATGTTTTGTTTCTTTCTGTCTCACAAAAAAAGACACTTATTAGGGTTTCCACCAACTGTTTTCCACTCAGGTCAAGATGAGTAAATGCAAAAAGTGAATAAGAGACTGGCTTAACTTTTGCATACATTGTGTGCCTAACGCTATGTACGTATGTGACTTAATCTACAATATTTCCTTTTAAACAGACAAATCTCTCCTGGTCTTTATTCAGTCGCTCATTAGATTTGGTACAGTATGCTTGTTTTTTGTCAACTTATTAAACCATTACTAACAAACCTAGTGCTGATTTTTCTTCAACTCCCCTCATGTATTATTTCCTTTAGTTATGGGTATGTGGTAGTGTTACTGCTAAGTGTTTTAATTCTAATATATTTTTTTACCTTTGTGACCAAAGGTAGTTTCTTGCCCCTGTTGGAAGCGTACTCTAGTGAAAACAACAATAACAGAGTGGTCAGCTCACAAAATAGTTAAACTTAATATCTTGTTGAACATTACCCCATACCTGTCATTTTTAATGTGTAATAGTTGCTGAGTTAGTTTTGGTGTTAGTTCAATGTAGATCACAGTAATGACCTGGCTTTCCTCCGCACTTCAATCATGTAGAAATTGTGACAATGTCACAACTCTGCCCTTACCGCCTATAGCCTTGTCTTTGTTAGGATGGCCCGTTGAAAGCCCTTCTTGATATTTTTGTGTAGTAAATGCGTTCCTTGTTTCCACTTGTTCCAGAGTTTGTCAGTCATAGATGATTGTAACCCTGCCAGCCCCAGTGCAGACATCTCTGGGTTAGTCGCTGAACCCAATCTGTCTGGGCGCTCACACACTTTAATCTTCTCTTCCAGCGAGGTGAGTGCTCTCCTTGTTGTGCTGTAACAAAAGCTGTGTGGGGCGCCTTGATGAGGCTGAAAGGGGACACTTTCAAGCATGCTCTTTGAGGCCCCTCCCCCCCACAGCTGTGATTAAACTCTGAATAGAGAGGAAATTGAAGAGAACTGCATGTGTGTTTGTGTCTTAAAGATGTTTTGCTTAGTTATTACAAGTCTTGGCCTAGTTTTTGTTACATCTGCTCTGATGTTGATAGTGTTGCTCTACATTTAGCCATACACTAGTGCTTCATGTTCTTTACAACTTTGGTGGACCAGTGAACAATGTGACCACTTTGCTGCACGCGTAATGGTCTTCAGCATCTTTCTTTTTGTCAGTACATTTAACTGCATCTAAATGTGCCTGTGGTGTCTTTTTGTAGATAGCACATTAGTCAGTGCTGGCATGCAGTGTTGTGCATAGCGTATAGGTCTTCACATTTCGTTTTTGTTGTTTATTTCTCTTCCCAGTTTGAGAAAAGGGTTCCTCTTGTGGACTAATTTAGAATTTATTTATACATTCATTCATGTATCATGCATGGCATCAATATTTTCAGCAACCCTGCAAACAATGCTTACAGTAGATGTATTTGGATTGAAGTTACAAATAAGCCTTGTGAAAAAGGGTATGCATTGTTCTATTATCATATTGTCTGTGTCCCCGTGTAGACTCTGGATGATGAACCAGTGGCCACAGGAAAAGAATATCAATGGCAGAACCGACCTGTTTCTGAATGGACCAATCAACAGGTGTGTCACTGGTTAATGGGCATAAACATGGACCAGTACACACCTGAATTCACAGCAAAGGGAGTCGATGGCCAACAACTTCTGCAGCTGGACAGCGACAAGTTAAAGGTATATTCATGAATCTAAATGATTGCGATTAAATACAAAGAGTATTTGAGAGAGCAGTGAGTGCATTTTTAATCGGGCCTTGCCCGAGCCGTCTTTTGACAAATAATTTAAGAGATTGTGTCTATACTCTCTCTGATTGGTCAAAAGTCCCTCACTTGACTACAGGGCGCCATGTTTGGGACCAACTCTGAAACCTAGTTGTTCATACTCCTGTCTTTACGTGGCTCTGGCCTTGCCAGCTTGATACTGCCATCTTGTGGCGAGTTGCACTCTGTTGCTTGGCCCCTAATATTTGCAAGGTTACTGTTGCCAGAACAGTGGTGTGTCCAGACTCTTTTTTCACTGGTGGCACCCATAAAACAGTTAGTCTACCCCAGGAGCAGCTCTTGCTACTATAGTAGTTTAACACAGTTACCACCACCAAGTATGGAGTGAATCTTAAGACAGTTGTTGACATTAAACAATATTACAAAGCATTGAGCTATTACAGTACGTCAGGCAACTTGCGACAGTTGGCGCAAAATACAAATACAGTATGTCAAATTTCCTTTTTAATTAAGTAAAATTGTAACATTCATAAACCTTTTATTAAAATGTAAACAGATTAGGTCCTCATTCAAATCCACTCTTTAAATTGCTGGAAACAGAATAATTTATAATATTACACAGTGTGTCTTTAAGAGTATTTGCACAACAAATAGATTACCTGGACTGAGTAGAACTAGAATCCCGGTGGAATAACAAAAGAGGGTGGGACTGAAATAAAGTTCAAAACAGACGAATGTGCCTGTTCTTGTGTTGGCAAACAAACACTTTGAACACGCTTGTGTAAAAAAAGAAAATATTACAACTAAAGTAACTTACGTTGAGTGAAGGACCACATACGTCTTTCACCTGGCTGCTCATCGGTCATCATCAAAGAATGCCCACCCACCCGGTAAAATATGTGTTTGAATTTATTTAAGCCTTTATCTCGTCCGAAAATTGAAAGAGTTGGCCATTTATTTGCTATTAATTGTAAAGGACTAGGTAGGTCCAATGTTGATGTGCTAAAACCTCTTTATTCTTTGGAAGATAGATTTAATATTAACTGTTAGTATTAACTTTGTTCATGCACATAATGAATAGTAAAATGTTTTCATTAAACCGATGTATTCTTGGTTGCCAAAAAGGATTCAAAGTAATATTTTGAGATTAACACATCTTATCTGTGCATACATTACTAGAATACCCTTAGGTAATGTAGAGATGACGTGTCAATATCAAAATATTATTTTAAATCACTAAGATGACGTTTGGGGTTGATTTCAGCTTTTTAAAGGGTACTTCAACATGTAAACAGTCGAGTATGTACTTCATTATCAGATATGTAACTCTTTTGAAGAAATACATCCAAACACTTCATTCATATTTATCATGTGCATGAAAAAAGAGCAATTTTTAGTTTATGTAGCTTCTAAATAAGAAAGAGGTTTTTAGCACATTAACATCAGATCAATAACACTCCCTTACAATTGGATTATTACTAAAGAAATGGCCAACTCTGTCATTTATCGGACATGATAAAGACTTAAATGATTTCAAATACATATCTTCACAATAACCACAAATATACCGGTAAGTGTTTGTTTTACACATAGTAATCAGTTGTGGACAGACTAAGGCCGAAAGCAGTGTACGCGCTCCCGCGGCGGGAATCAATTTTTGTTAGGGAACCAGTTTTGGCGCAACACCGATTAATAAAGTGGACTTAGTTTTGTCGATGTCACGATCAGTGACTTGCCTGCTGATGTCGTTATGGTTTGAGTGCATGCAATTACAACATGATACATCACAATTCACCGTAGTAAAAATGAAAAAAGTTCCGTTTACTTTCTTCCATATACGATGTGGAACAAGATAAAGCCATACATTTTGTTTTTGGCGGTGACTTCCTTATCTCGCTAGTAAAAGCATCTGATTGGCTCTCATTAAAACTAACCTCCACCCTTCTTTCAATGTACGCCATTAAAGAGCTGTGATTGGATTTATTCCGAACTTGTTCCAGCCATTGACAAGACGAAATTAAATATGATTAGTTTTCGTTTGTCAACATTCTCTTCTCATGTTAATACTTGAACATGTCAGTTAATTGTGTTGTTGTCTTAGTCAATGTGCCTTTGTTTTGATTACTTATCATCCTTTTTTACCTGCTCTGATGTTAAAAATAAATTCATTAAAAAAATTAACAATGAACATCTTCAAGCCCCGGGCGGGACTGCTACAATATGAAGTATAGACAATAAAACATGTAATATGAGTATGTGAGCCATTCCTACCTTGTTTACTTTTCTGACCTCCTTAAAGTTTTTTAATCCTTTATAAATATCTAGCCTTCCGTCCATTTTTTAGCGATGTCCCTCAAGCAACTAAAATGGTCAATTTGAAGAGTGTTTTGCATAGTGTTTGCTTGGCCTCGTCCACGAGGCCAAGTAAACGGGTTAAATGGGTGTATTTTTGAATTGTGTATGGTGCTATTAGATATTTGTTATAATGTTCACATAGTTCAGTGGGCAAGTTGTGTGTTTTTGTATCACATATTTTAATGTTCTGTGTTGGGTTTTGATTAATTGTACCATGAGTTTGAAAGGTCCAATTTACTACCTATATTGTGAAAGTAAACTGGTGACAGGCTATGGTTTGGGGACCTCTGAATTAAGCAATTCTTTGGGGTGTCACCGGATGATATTACAGTTTGAAAAACATTGCTGTAAATTTTGTCGCCTCTGAGTGGTGTGGCATGTACCACCCCCTACACACCCCACTGTGCCAGAACATTAGAAAATGGCAAAACAATATTTTCGTATTAGGAATGTCAAAGTTACACTGATAAATCTGATAACATTAAAGGGTACCTATGATTATTTTAATCTACCGCACATTTGACACACTTCCTTGTGGTCCAGATGTGTTGGATAGGCTTTGGTGTAAATTTTGCTCCACAGTTACTTTTATGACCGTTTTTTGAGTCTGTCTGCAAGATCTTCATTTGTGGAGGCGTTCCCATTTTGCGACTCAAAACCTACCATTCGTCACTCCCTGGGGCGTCAAATGACCTAGAGTTGGGCCTGACCCACATATGTACATCCAACAACTCACTGTGATGTCACAACAAAGCCAATCCTACAAAAGACTCCAAACACGGGCTGGGGCATCCAAAACTGTGTGTAAGCTCGCACCCATACAAAAGTTAAAAAAGATAACAGAAATCATGCATTCCTACTTTAAACCGTATAATATACCTCTCACATTTTTAATTCAGTTTTACACATTAGGAAACAAACAAAGGCAAACATTATTACAATTACTTAATGTCAGTCTTGTCAAAGCATCTTCCAGTGCTGGAAAATGCTGATTGAAGCGACAGCGACCTCTGTTGGATTTGTAGCTGTAGCAGTCTTTTACTGCTGTAATTAACATTTTAAAGAAAAGATAATCCACAAATAGGCACGGAATGGATCTACTGTCTACATTTAATTTATCAAAAGTGATGACTATTATAATTTGTTAACTAGACCAAATGAAAAATCATTAATTGTTTTAATATTATTTATACTATGTACCGGTAATGTTGCTCAAAACCAAACCCTCACAAATTCTTTGCAAATATCGATTTGAACTATACCGACTCTGTCCTGAATCTGCACGTCCTTCAGGTGCTTGGTGTGTCCAGTCAGAGCGACCGAGCCACCATCAAGAAAAGCTAAAGGAAATGCGCAAGGCTCAGGAGAAGGTGGAGAAACAAAGAGAGAAAAGAGAGAAGGACATCCGACGTAGCGGACGATTGCGGTCAGTACTGACTCTGTGTGCTGAAGACTTCGCATTCTTCCTATAGCTTACAAACTTTGTGACCCTACAGGAACATTTACAAAGTAGTTTTGTCAAACCAATAGTGCCCACGCTGAGCGGACTAAGGTGCCAGTAGTGATTTTTGTTCATATCTAATACTCTGTCCTTTCTGCAACAGCTAACTAAAAATCTATTTTATTCATGAGATTAAGATCTCCCAAAAAATGTCACCACTATAAAATGGCAAGCAATAATCAAAGTCTGTTTTCAGATATAACGTGCACATTTTTTATGAAAGTCCACTGTGTATTGCTTTTGCAACATGTGATATTATTTTGCTCGTATAACTTTGCTGTTATATGTATTGTACAGTTGAGTCAAGAGCACTATTTTTCGTCTTTTAAATTTCCATGAATTACAACGTTTTAAATGTATAAATGTTTTATACATGTGCCAACTATCTGCTTTACATTTTTTCATTTACATATTGTTGGTTTTATACTTTCTAATGTTTTCTACTAAGTAGAATAGTTAGAGCAGTCAAGCACACATGGTGTCACTCTTGCAAACACTCACCTGACGGTAAAGACGTGCCTATGACCAGGACTGATAGACTGTTCACAGCCAAGCCTAAGTGTTTCTCACTACTTCTACTTTTGTTATGGAACAGCAAGAAAACTTTGCTTTCATCTTTGGTATCAGAAAAACACTTCTGCGTACATACAGCATAAATAAACTAATTCTAACAACACTTGTTTACTGACTTGTCTTACAGTAACACATCTCTGACAGTGGCCATGCATTGGTCCATATACTGGAAATGATGCTGCTTATGTCTGACTGCATTCCACTTTGAATGCACTTTAGTATAGTGATGCTTAATCTTTACTCATTCCAGATCCTGTATAACTTTCCAGGGAAATAAAACTGCTTTCAAAATGTACTATGACATTTTTTTCAATACTTAAGAATTGGGAAAAAATAGGATCACCTCGCACATGGTATAGCTCGGTTGATAGAGCGGCCGTGCCAGCAACTTGAGGGTTCCAGGTTTGATCCCCGCTTCCGCCGTCCTATTTACTGCCATTGTGTCCTTGGGCAAGACACTTTACCCACCTGCTCCCAGTGGCACCCACACTGGTTTAGATGTAACTTAGATATTGGGTTTCACTATGTAAAGCACTTTGAGTCACTAGAGAAAAAGCGCTATATAAATATAATTCACTTCACATGCTCAACTCTTATTTATATTAAGAAAAAAAAATGTTTCTGCCAAATGCCGATATAAGTGACAGGAAGAAAAGGTGGGGAGAAGTTGTTTGGCCCACCAACTGTTTTTTTCATGTGTACATTTAGACCCTAAATACAAGATTCATCTTTTACAAACTTTTTTTTGAGGGGGTGGGGGAGTATTCCATGTCATATTCGGACCTATACAGGATTTTACTTATTGCAACCCAAATATCCAATCAGACTGCCTCCCTCCGTAAGCAAGTCATTCTCTGGATGGCATACTTTCAGGAAATTTGGGAAATGCTATGATCTGTATCACCTCGTTTCAAATGTTTATCTTTTTAGATGTCACAATTTCTGCGGGAATTGCAATTTGTCATTCAATGTACTGTCAATCGTGTCTTTGTCGTTCAAAATACTTTGTGTATTTTCACTGCTCTGAATTATTTTAGTTGCACTTTTATACTTGGAACATTAAACTTATCACACTACATCTTCTTTCACACCAACTCAAGCTTTATTGTAAGGACAAATTTGAAATGAACTGTCATTTATTTTAGGTTGCACAATAGGGTGACGTGCAAATAATTAAAGTGTGTTGCACTTATAAAACAGCTAAAAAGAAAATGTACCTTAGGAAATCATCTAAACCAAAAATACAATAGTGTAAAACATTAAAATATCATATACCATCAAATCAAAATTTCAGTTTCACACTGAGCTGGATAAAATGTTTTACCAGTAAGCAATGCAAGACGGTAACATTGACAGATTATTACATCATGAACAAATCTCTTCAAGTAGTTATTTTGCAGTTTCTGTTGTCGCTACTGTGCAAACAAGCTGTGTTGTCCAACCATGAAAAATAAGAGTCCCTATATTCATAAGAAATCCTAATAAAAACAGGTCTACGAAGCATGGCAGTGGCTCTAAAAATACGCACACACACACACAGACTTTTAAGACCACCAACAAGCATACTTTTGCTACAGAACAGTTGTCACCTTGCATCTAAAACCGACGAAACGTGGTCATGTCCTTGGGCTCTCGGCTTGGCACGCACCAGTCATCTGCCTCGTGTATTGTCTTGTAGTGTTTCCACACAGACTTGTTGTACACCGGCAGCCTCTCGATGGATTCTGTGGACAGTGCCTGAGACAAGAGTGGGAACAGGAGGGTCATACTCAATGTGACGTCACACATGCAGCTGAATGTAGAGCTTTACCCGGATGTAGATGACTGCGTCAGTCCCGTAGCCCTCCAGAGAGTAGAGCTTCAGGTCTCCCTGGAAGTAGCGGGCGTAAAGTCGAGAGATGGGTAGACCATAGCCATAACCGGCCTGCATGAAAACAGCAATAATATCATTAATTTGCTTTATTTTGATTGCATTTTGGAACACACAAATCCATGTGTAGTTCACACCAAAAAACAAAAGTGGCAATGCCAAAATAGAATTATCTTTGTTTTGCTTATGTTTTTAATTAGCATTTTTATTTGCATCCATGCCCACATTTAGTCTGAAGTAATTATAATACAGTATTATATTTTATTGTTTTATGATTTTATCTGTAGTATTGCTACACCACCTCATGGAGAAATGTGTGAACAACAGTCTCAATCATTTTAAATAGGTTTCCCCATGTTGACCTATGCGTAAAGGCAAAATATTTGATTATTAATATTGGACGACCTTTTTTGCTGAGTACATGAAAGCCATGCCAAATGTGAAGCTAATGTTTGACACTTGTAGCTGCACATTAAGATCACCCACCAGAGGAGCAGCCCGCCCATCAATGCTGGGCCGAGGTGCAGTGGAGTACGTGTACGTGAAGAGCCTGTCAATCTTACGCAGAGGCACGCCCCCTCCGCGATCGCTCACCTGTTTCCAAAGAAACCAGGAGATGTATTTCTTGTGTGTTTCTATGTAATTGCAAAAATGTGTTATAGCTGTTCAACTCAACCTTAACTGTCAAATCTTCAGTTCCCAGAGCCACCTGAGCGCGGATAGGAGGATAGTCCATGCCGTCGCCGTACAGCTCCATGGTGGCTCGCATGGCGTTCTGATACGACAACAGAACACAAAGGAGGTCAAGAGTGGGAAGTCGCTCTGCTAGTCAAGTACACAAACTCACCTTAAAAAGTTCAAACACCATGTGGTATAAATGAGATGGGACATAGACCACCGAAATGGGTTCCTCGTCTGTGACTGCCAGAACATTCAGACAGTAAGTCAACAACATAAACGGTATTTAAAATATAATATTTAATTAGGATTACCATTAAACTCCTCCAGTTTGAGCTCAGGAGAGTTCATGTAATATCTGTCACAAAGATTTCTTGCATTTTCATAAGCATCTGTGGGAGAAAATCAGTACCAGGAAAAAAGTACCACACAGTACATATTATATATACAAAATAGTGCTCACCTTTGACAACCTCACTGACTTGACAGTGAGGATCAATGCTGCCGATTTGTTTAGGGTGTGCTGGATTTACCTTCACCTTCCCGCCAAAGAGGAGCGCTGGATTCAAACACATTTTAAAGGTTAGAAAATGAGAGTGCTGGCTTTTAAAACTTAAGTGGAACCTCCATGTTCTGAACATAATATGTTCCATGATGCTGTTCAAACTTACTTCACGTAAGAAATTGAAGTAATCTGTTTCGGAGTCATACTTCCTGATTAAAGATAGAGGCATTGTTTTAAGTAACTTTTAAACATTCAACTAAGTGAAAAATATAACACATTGATTTGAATACAGGACAACCCCCCTTAACAAGTCCCATTCATCCATCCATCTTCTTCCGCTTATCCGAAGCAGCAGCCTAAGCAGAGAAGCCCAGACTTCCCTCTCCCCAGCTACTTGGTCCAGCTCCTCCCGGGGGATCCCGAGGCGTTCCCAGGCCAACCGGGAGACATAGTCTTCCCAATGTGTCCTGGGTCTTTCCCGTGGCCTCCTACCGCTTGGACGTGCCCTAAACACCTCCCCGATCGCACGCAATTGTCTGGACTGTAGTCAGCATGTCTGCTATGTGGACGTAACTTTAACATATCCCAGATATACCTGCGTACAGCGATCATACAAAGTATGCGATATTAAGTGGACAAAAGCGACTTTTAAAGGCCTACTGAAATGAATTTTTTTTTATTCAAACGGGGATAGCAGATCCATTCTATGTGTCATACTTGATCATTTCGCGATATTGCCATATTTTTGCTGAAAGGATTTAGTATAAAACAACGACGATAAAGTTCTCAACTTTTGGTTGCTGATAAAAAAAAGCCTTGCCTATACCGGAAGTAGCGTGACATCACAGGAAGAAGGATTCCTCACAATTCCCCGTTGTTTACAATGGAGCGAGAGAGATTCGGACCGAGAAAGCGACGATTACCCCATTAATTTGAGCGAGGATGAAAGATTCGTGGATGAGGAACGTTAGAGTGAAGGACTTGAGAGGCAGTGCAGGGTGTATCTTTTTTCGCTCTGAACGTAACTTAGGTACAAGGGCTCATTGGATTCCACACACTCTCCTTTTTCTATTGTGGATCACGGATTTGTATTTTAAACCACCTCGGATACTATATCCTCTTGAAAATGAGAGTCGAGAACGTGAAATAGACATTCACAGTGACTTTTATCACCACGACAATACATCGTTGACGCACTTTAGCTACGGAGCTAACGTGATAGCATCGGGCTCAAATGCAGATAGAAACAAAATTTTAAAAAACCCTGACTGGAAGGATAGACAGAAGATCAACAATACTATTAAACCATGAACATGTAAATACATGGTTAATAATTTCCAGCTTGGCGAAGCTTAACAATTGAAGCTAACTACGGAGCGGCGGCGGGCGTTGTAGCCTTCGACGACACCCCGGCCGCCATCAGAGTCGGCAAGAAACATATATTTCCCCAAAGTTACGTACGTGACATGCACATAGCGACACGCACGTACGGGCAAGCGATCAAATGTTTGGAAGCCAAAGCTGTACTCACGGTAGTGCGTCTGCTATCCAGCTCAAACACAACACAACCTCCTGATTGTGTTTTTGTAGTCCGCCGCTAATACACCGATCGCACCTACAACTTTCTTATTTGCAGTCTCCATTGTCCATTAAACAAATTGCAAAAGATTCACCAACACAGATGTCCAGAATACTGTGGAATTGTTCGATGAAAACAGAGCAGTTTGAATGGTGACACATTGGGTACCAATACTTCCGTTGCCGCCGTGACGTCACGCGCATACGTCATCATACATAGACGTTTCCAACCGGAAGTTTAGCTGGAAATTTAAAATTGCACTTTATAAGTTAACCTGGCCGTATTGGCATGTGTTGCAATGTTAAAATGTCATCATTGATATATAAACTATCAGACTGCGTGGTCGGTAGTAGTGGGTTTCAGTAGGCCTTTAAGGCGAGAAAGTCCAAATGGAGCAGCAGTGCGCAGCGTGTGTGACGTTTATGCTCGCTGCGGCTGCCTTTTCGTTGGGGACATGCAGGGGCAGAAGTAGTCTTCAAACACAAATACATTCTATAATAACACTAGAAAAAGATGATAAGATTAGTTGCTAGTCGTTTTTAATAAAGAAAAAAAATCACAAAGTCTCTGGACACTTGAAAATGTCTGCATTGTACAAAGAGCAGCAACAATTTAAAATATAGCAAAACGATATAATATGAAAATGTATTTTAAGATTAAAGATTAAAGTACCAATGATTGTCACACACACACTAGATGTGGCGAAATTTGTCCTCTGCATTTGTCCCATCCCCTTGGGGAGCAGTGGGCAGCAGCGGCGCCGCGCCCGGGAATCATTTTGGTGATATAACCCCCAACTCCAACCCTTTGTTGCTGAGTGCCAAGCAGGGAGGTTATGGGTCCCATTTTTATAGTCTTTGGTATGACTCGGCTGGAATTTGAACTCCAACCTACCGATCTCAGGGCGGACACTCTAACCATCCATCCATTTTCTAAATCCATTTTCTAAATATATATACATATACATTTATATATATACACACACACTGTATATATACACATATATATATGTAAATATACATATATACACAGTGACATCACTAGTTTTAATTTCCCGTCACTTAAAAAACTTTGTAACACAAAAGCATTTTAAAAATCATGGATAAAACATAAAAAGCGGGAATTAAACTACAATAATAAATTAGGACACATTAAAAATGTGATTTCAAAATTGTACAATCCTTCCCGGTGTTTGTACGCCTGTGTATTAAAAATGGTTCCCAAATGAACGGTTCTCAACTGTTTTCCATCGTCCTCTTAAAAAAGATATTAGACTTAGACTTCCTTTTTATTGTCATTCAAATTTGAACTTTGCAGTACAGATAACAACGAAATGTTGTTGCATTAGCTGGTTGTAGTGCAGGATAAAAAAGCAATAAGGTGCAGATATAAATAAATAGATTACTGTACAGATAAATATATTGCACTTTTGCATATGCATCCAAGTTTATGGATGTATGTTATATTGTCTTTATATTCCAGCCAGTTAATCCATTTTGGGGGGGAATCGAGGGGATTATTATGATGCATTCAAGAGTCTTACGGCCTGAGGGAAGAAGCTGTTACAGAACCTGGAGGTTCTGCTACGGAGGCTGCGGAACCTCTTTCTAGAGTCCAGCAGTGAAAACAGTCCTTGGTGGGGGTGGGAGGAGTCTCTGCAGACATGTTCAAAAGGCTCAATTCGTTCGGGAATGTCAGCTCTATTTTTGACTTCCCATCAGGTTTTATAGAAGATTTCCCTTTTCTGTCATCAGTAGCTCTGTAGTGGCATTTGGAATATGCCAAGGAAGAATTGCAACACACACTCATGTGGTTTGACAGTTGCAACGTTTTCTGTTAAGAAAATAAAAAGCATATATCTCCCCATAATTCTGGCAAAAAGAAAAATGTTATGGAAAACCGACTCATGAAAAGTGGGGCGTATGAAAATGGAGGTCCCACTGTTAGCGGTTGTAATGGTAAACAAAGTAATGGCTTACTGTGCTGGTTGAGCAGCATGCGGATGGAGATCCTGCTCATGTAGAAACGGTCCAGGAAGTACTGCACGTTCTGGCTGACCACCGGGTCTGTGCCGTATGTCTCCTTGTACTCCACAACACCCTGAGCCATGGTGGGGATGACATCGTTGTGGCGATTTCGGATATTGATCACTGCGTCTGTGAAACTGGCAGAGGACTAACATGAGCAACTCCACAAAGCTGCGGGCACTGCGGCGTAAAAACACACTCATATGTGACTTTCTCATCGTCTGCGTTCTTGTCTTTGAACTCCAGGATCTCCTGGAGACTTTGCACATACCTGAATGTGGAAAAACAAATGATTTAGGCACCACAAACAAATGAAGATTACGGTACTCATAGATTTGAATACCAGCTCTGAACCAGACGCACTGATGGAGTCCTTAGCAGGTTGTCTGGCAACAAGTTAATCTCCTTCATGATGTTTGCCAACCTCACTGGCAACTCCTGTCTCAGGAAGCTGAAGGACGTTTTCTCACAGGCGTTTTCAGAACCTAGGATCACATCACATGAACTTGTACTCACTGATGCTTTATAGTTGATGACAGGGAGAATTGTTGACTCAAATTATTGGTAAATGTTACAGTAACTGAGAGGTGTATCCTATTTATTATCGAGGCAACAAGTTAGAACCAGCTCGTAGGACGCCTCTAAGGTTTCTTATTGTCATCCCATTGGGTTGAGTTTTTTCTTGCCCGGATGTCGTTGTGGCTTGTGCAGCCCTTTGAGACACTCGTGATTTAGGGCTATATAAGTTGTTGTTTTTTAAAGATGATGCTGGACAGCAAACTATCACTGATAAACTGATAAACAACATTGCCTTTTCCATCGTAAACTTCCGATAATTTCGCCACAGTTCAACTTGAAGCCCGTTAAACGAATACTTTTGTCCTTGCAATATTAGCATCATGTTCTCATTGTTGCCTTTTCCTCGTTAAATTACGACTTTTTCCTCGTGAAGTTACAACTTTTCTTCTGTAATATTTCAACATAATACTCATCAGTATGTAATACAACATTCAAATATTACTGCAGTAGTGATATCAATTCTTGTTTTTGTAAAAAAAAAATTTTAAAAAAAATGTTCGCACTAGTACTACACAAAATGGCAACTTTTCCATCGTAAAATTCCGATTATTTCGCCATAGTTCAACTTGAATCTCGTTAAAAGAATACTTGTCTCCTTGCAATGATAGCATCATGTTCTCATTTTTGCCTTTTCCTCGTTAAATTACAACTTTTCTTCTGTAGTATTTCAACATAATACTCATCAGTACGTAATACATCCATCCATCCATTTTCTACCGCTTGTCCCTTTTGAGGTCACGGGGGTGCTGGAGCCTATCTGACATTCAATTATTACTCCAGTAGTGATGTCAATTCTTGTTTTTGTAAAAAAAAAAAATTGCAATAGTACTACACAAAATGGCAACTTTTCCATGGTAAAATTCCGATTATTTCGCCATAGTTCAACTTGAATCCCGTTAAACGAATACTTTTCTCCTTGCAATATTAGCATCATGTTCTCATTTTTGCCTTTTCCTCGTTAAATTACGCCTTTTCCCTCGTGAAGTTACAACTTTTCTTCTGTAATATTTCAACATAATACTCTTCAGTACGTAATACAACGTTCAATTATTTCTCCCAGTAGTGATGTCAATTCTTGTTTTTGTAAAAAAAAAATTGCAATAGTACTACACAAAATGACCACTTTTCCATCGTAAAATTCAGATTATTTCGCCATAGTTCAACTTGAATCCCGTTAAACGAATACTTTTCTCCTCGAAATATTAGCATCATGTTCTCATTTTTGCCTTTTCCTCGTTAAATTACAACTTTTCCCTCGTGAAGTTACAACATTTCTTCTGTAATATTTCAACATAATACTCATCAGTATGTAATACAACATTCAAATATTACTGCAGTAGTGATGTCAATTCTTGTTTTTGTAAAAAAAAAAAAAAATTGAAAAATTTTTGCACTAGTACTACACAAAATGGCAACTTTTCCATCGTAAAATTCCGATTATTTCGCCATAGTTCAACTTGAATCTCTTTAAAAGAATACTTGTCTCCTTGCAATAATAGCATCATGTTCTCATTTTTGCCTTTTCCTCGTTAAATTACAACTTTTCTTCTGTAATATTTCAACATAATACTCATCAGTACGTAATACAACATTCAATTATTACTCCAGTAATTTAAGTGTGGGCTTTAGTTGACATAACACTCCCGTCAGGGGGTGCATTATCCAGCACAACAGCAGCGCATGAACTTCATTTATAAGTAAAGGTAAGACCATAATAATGTTTTTTTTTTATTAAATGTGCTTTTTTGTGTGCTACGTACAGTTTGTATGTGTAAAGTTAAAGTTAAGTTAAAGTACCAATGATTGTCACACACACACTAGGTGTAATGAAATTTGTCCTCTGCATTTGACCCATTCCCTTGTTCACCCCCTGAGAGGTGAGGGGAGCAGTGGGCATCAGCGGCGCCACGCCCGGGAATAATTTTTGGTGATTTAACCCCCAATTCCAACCCTTGATGCTGAGTGCCAAGCAGGGAAGAATGCTGGTATGAGCTTTTAAACACAACCTGTTAACTGCTGCTAATCAAATGGTGAATAAGATACTCTTTAGGGTTCATATGTTTGTAAATCTGACTGTGATGAAGTCAGTGCCTCACCTGACATGAACCTCACCGCACGTCACTGAGTTCAACATACTTGCAATATTAGCTTCATGTTCTCATTTTTGCTTTTTCCTCGTTAAATTACGACCTGTTTCCTCGTGAAGTTACAATTTTTCTTCTTTACAAAAAATAACAAAATAATAAAATAACTGATAAACAACGTCTGTCATTGTCAATAAAGGTTAGGGTTGCCAAGCTACATGTAAACATTGTGCATTTCAATTTGTCCTTCTTACCAAAATCCAGGAATTGCTTCATTGAAAGAGGGGATGGAGAAAATTTGGAATAATAGTCTATGTCCTTCCCTATGGATACGCCGCTCCGGAGAAACCTTAAAAGTCTCATAGTTGGTAGTCTGGTGTCGGGGCCTCCTAGCTACTACATGCGTTAGGCTCAGCCAAGCTGCGACTTTAGCTTGCTAGCTAACGACAACGTGCAAAACCAGTCTGGGACAATCCTTCCAGCAGGATAATAGTTGGATTCTTCCCGGTAATTCCTGATGAATTTTGTATTTGTAAGAAGCAATCTTGCTAACACGGGAATATGTGCAAAGATGACAGATCCAAAGATACTTAGCGAGTTCAAGATAGTACATTTCTCTTACAGTCCCAAGTTGTACTTCGAAACCATCGTTAAAATAATCACTCGTTCTATCAACAGGTAAACGACCAACAGCAGCATGAAATTACGTAACTAATAAAAACGGAAATTGTATCTGTGAAAAAATGATTTATTTGTCACTTTAGTGTAACGTGTATCGCAACCAATTCACTTCCAGGTTTACACGTAAGTTACTTTAAGATGCTCAGCGAGCTCAAGATAGTACACTTCCGTTACAGTCCCAAGTTGTATTCCGTAAATAGCGTACAAATAATCAGTATACATGTTTAGAAAATGGATGGATGTTTTAATATGTAAACGGGGCACAGAGGCATGACATTACAGAAGGAAACTGAAAATTGGATATGCATGTTATTTACAAACGTCTAAACGTGTATGGAAACCAATCCACTTCCGGGTTCGTATGCACGTTATTTGAACAAAAACAAACAATCGATTGAAAAACGTGTTAACAAAAATAGCAATGCGATATTTTTTTTAACGGAGGATAAAACCTTCATTGAAACAAATAAAAAAGACAGCAAACACACGTAAAGACAAAATATACATGGAATAAAAAATATATATTGTTTGGGCTGTTCCATGTCAATCCTATTTTCCAACTCAATGTTATAGTTTCCTGTTCCGGGTCATGTGACCAGATGGATAACCAATACATGACAGCATTGTTTTATTTTCATACGTTTTAGGAGTTCAACAAAGTTACAAATATTTGAAAACAAAACCTATTTGTGGGCATTTATTAGGGATATTAATAGCGTTCACAACTGTCTAAACAGAAGTCCATAGTTCATCATAATGTAAAAACATATTGGTTTTGAGGACAAGTTGTTTTGCTTTTGGATCAAATTTAAATTTGAATGCATTTTGAACGCAGAAGCTGTTTGCGTGTCCTTCAAAGTGAAAGCTCTGGTTGTTTTGATTGGTTGAAAGACCTGTCCATCCTGTAAAAGAGGCGGGACTAACATGTCAACATTCGCCTATAGACAAAACTCAGGGGCTCGAACATAGACATCTTCTAAGGCAGTGGTTCTCAACCTTTTTTCAGTGATGTACCCCCTGTGAATTTTTTTTAATTCAAGTACCCCCTAATCAGAGCAAAGCATTTTTGGTTGAAAAAAAGAGATAAAGAAGTAAAATACAGCACTATGTCATCAGTTTCTGATTTATTAATTGTATAACGTGCAAAATATTGCTCATTTGTAGTGGTCTTTCTTGAACTATTTGGGAAAAAAAGATAGGTTTTTATTTATATTTATAAAGGATTTTTGAATTGTTGCTATTTTTAGTATATTAAAAAAAATCTCACATACCCCTTGGCATACCTTTAAGTACCCCCAGGGGTACGCATACCCCCATTTGAGAACCACTGTTCTAAGGGTACGCAGCATGGAGTGCTACTGCCTACTGGCGCTGACGAGACGCGGGGCCGCCATCTTGGAGTGGTGATCCGCTCCACTCAGTGCAATTCATTTGGCAGGAGCAATGAACTGTCAGCGCATTTAATTCATCGTACCTCACTGAATACCCCTGATTTTCACGCGCTTTTTTGTCATGCGTGTAGCTATGATAACGGACACATGTTTTATTATTTATAGTTTGCTTAACAGTAATAGAATATTCTTAAATGCTATAAGTGACCAGACGTCCGAGATCAAAACTGGGAATATAACCCCAGAGAAAGGGGAAAAAACGGTCAGCTATTTTTAAATTGAAGAAACAATATGATTAGTTTATATATACATGTGTATATCCTACATAAACAATGTATGAATACATTAGATATCTATATATCTTATAGACTGTATCTCTGTTGCTGCAGCAGCAGAGTTTATTCTGTCTTGACACTTTGTATTGATATTTTGTATTACATTCTTCCCTTAAATGATCATGTTTACAGTGATTGTTTTATATGTATTTTTTATGTATGTCGCTTTGGATAAAAGCGTCTGCCAAATACTTAAACATAAACATATATAAACACCTGAAAGTCTTTAAATCAGCTAAAACCACCAATCTGTTTCACTGGATTCAGACTAAAACCAAATTCTGTTTTACCCAACAATGTTAGTATTTGAATATTGTTACTTGAAGACGTATTGGTTACACTTATACTGTTAAGAAAGTATTGTCTTATACTTTGCCTAAAATGAGAATGCATCATAATCAGTGGCTGAATTTTGTTTTGGATTTCAGTACTATTGAAGATACAGGTGTAAAAGAAAGTGCATCTCTATCCTCCGTCAAAACTGCACTAAAAGAACACCTCCAGGCAGCTACAACCCTAGACTAACCCCCTCTCCCCACCACATCCCACCTCCCCGGATTGTAAATAATCAAATGTATATACTTGTTCTTATGCTTTCTGAACTCACTATGTTCACTGCTCGCTGTACATATCCTACCAAGTGAGACATATACTGTTACAATGTCCATTTCTCAGATGATATAATTGTCGATGACTGAAGTATGCTGATAGCAACACAACCTAACCCCCGTCCCCGTCCCAACCCCCTCCACATCCCACCCGCCGGATTGTAAATAATGTAAATAATTCAATGTATATACTCTGATGATTAACTTGTGTGATGACTGTATTATGCTGATGTATAATTTGTACCATGAATTGATTAACGCGGACCCTGATTTAAATAAGTTGAAAAACTTATTCGGGTGTTACCATTTAGTGGTCAATTGTACGGAATATGTACTGTACTAATAAAAGTTTCAATCAATTAATCAGTCAATCTTTGCTCTTTCTCAACTCCGTGGTAATATTCTTTTCACAAAATACAACCAATAGCATGTTAATATTAAATCTTACTTGTGAAAAGTAATCCCCCGATTCCTATTTTCAACAGTCCGCTCATTTGAGCAGGAAAACGCTGAACACCATCTTTGTTTTCTACCCGTCAGCTGTCAGTTTTAGGCTGCTCGCCGGCTCCTCATCACCACTTCAAGATGGCGACCCAATTTCTCGCGTCACAGCAGCCAATGCTGCGTCTACTTATAACATGTCTATGGCTCGAACGTTCGCAAAAAGCAAACGAAGAAGAAAATAGGCGGACGTTACGTCATTTCCGTTAGTGTGCTACAAAAATGATATGACGTCGCAATGAATGTAAAGCCACGCTTTTATACTTTGATGTGTTAGTCGTTCGTTACTTAAATGTAATGCTAACTAACACGCGGCAAACTTTTGACCACTTCCGCCATCGGCAAAGCCAACTTTGGATTCAACTTGGAGGAAGTTGGAGACGAGTGACCCGCCAAAAAAAAAGCTAGCGAGGTTCGTGACCATTTTGTTTCTTTGGAGTGAGCAACAATGAGCGGCTTCAACTTCGGCCAGCCCACCGGGGGCTTCACTTTCGGGGCTCCGAACACGACAGCCACGGCGGCGCCCACCGCAGGCTTTGGTCTGCCGTCGGCCGCGCCAGCAGCAGCAGCAGCAGCCGCCGCCGGAGGTGGCTTCACTTTCGGGTCAGCCCCCCAGATGGGTGCCAGTAACCCCACCGGCGGCTTTAGCTTCGGTACCCCGGCAAAGACCACCGTGCCCAGCGGCAGCCTCTCGTTCGGGACCCCCACCACCACCACCTTTAGTCTGGGCTCAACCCCGCAAACCACAACCGCGGCACCGGGTGCAGGTCTCACGCTGGGCTCCGCCGCCGCGGCCCCGGCTGCGCCTTCAGGGTTCGGCCTGATCCCAGGCTTGACGGCCCCGGCTGGAGGAGGCTTCTCTTTTGGCGGTGCTGCCGCCCCGCTTCAGCCCCAACCGACAGCGCCACCTGCGATGGCAACAGCCGCCCCTGCAGCTGCACCTGGCGGGGTCTCATTCGGAGGCTTCAGCTTCGGCGGCACCAAGGTCCAGGTTACCACAGCCGCACCCACCGCTGCCGTCCCAGGGGGAGGCTTTGCTTTTGGCTCCACTGCTCCCTCAAACCTCACCATGGGTGCCCCGCCTGCCGCCGCCGCCACAGGGGGAGGCTTTGCTTTTGGCTCCACTGCCCAACCAAACCTTACCCTGGGCGCCCAGCCTGCCACCACCACTGCACCCTTAGCTGCTTTGGGTGGAGGTTTCGGCATGGGGATCAAACCCTCATCCACCCCAGCGCCCCCCGTAACCTCCCAGGCTGCGTCATCAATCGCCCCCTCTCTTTTTACGACCCCCGCCGCCACAACCGCCCCTGCAGCTGGATCTGGCTTTTCTTTCGGTGCAGCTCCAACTTCGACTGCAGCTCCCGCGACCGCCGCCGCCACCACCACCGCAGCCAGTGGAGGTCTGTCGCTTACGCTCAAGCCTCTGGGAGCGGCAACCGCCACCTCCATTGTCGCTCCAGTCCCCGCAGCCACGACCGGGTCCTCCACCACGGGCTTCTCGCTGGCGGTCAAACCGCAGTCCATCACGAGCGCCGCCGCCGCCACCACAGCCCTGACTACAGCGGCCATCGCCCTCGCAACCGCCGCCCCCGCTGTGATGACCTACGTGCAGCTGGAAGGTCTCATAAACAAGTGGAGCCTCGAGCTGGAGGACCAGGAGAGACATTTCCTGCAGCAGGCCACTCAGGTCAACGCCTGGGACCGCATGCTGGTGGAGAACGGCGAGAAGATCACGTCCCTGCACAAGGAGATGGAGAAGGTAAAGCTGGACCAGAGGAGGCTCAACCAGGAGTTGGACTTCATCCTGTCTCAGCAGAAGGAGCTGGAGGACGTGCTGTGTCCACTGGAAGACACGGTGAAGGAGCAGAGCGGCACCATCTACATGCAGAACGCGGACGAGGAGCGCGAGAGAACCTACAAGCTGGCGGAGAACGTGGACGCGCAGCTCAAGAGGATGTCTCAGGACCTGAAGGAGATCATCGAGCACCTGAACACGTCCAGCGGCCCCGCAGACACCAGCGACCCGGTGAGACGCCATGCTAAATAAACATTTAACAACTCAGCCCTCGCTCAACTACACATCTTTTGTCTTTTTCAGCTCCAGCAGATCTGCAAAATCCTCAACGCCCACATGGATTCACTCCAGTGGATCGACCAGAATTCAGGGCTCCTGCAGAGACGAGTGGAGGAGGTGTCGAAACTGTGCGACAACCAGCGTAAAGAGCAGGAGAAGACCTTCCGTTTAACCTTTGACTGACCCGCACAAACATTTTATTGACAAAAATGTCTCTTCGGTATTTTTGTCAGACCAAAAGTGTTGATCACTGTCTGTGTCGGCCTTCTTCTCACGTCCTTTTCAACGCAGCTCGCTTTTTCATAGATAACTGAAGAAAAGGTTTAATGTCATAAAAAATATTCAAGAAATGTAATGCAGGGTTTTCTCAGTGAATAAAGCAACACCACGATGGGCAAACATGAATTCATTGACTGGCTAAATCAGGGGTGTCCAAAGTGCGGCCCGGGGGCCATTTGCGGCCCGCAGCTAATTGTTTAGCGGCCCGCCACATATTCTGGAAATGCTATTGCAAAATTTAAAAATTAACATAAAAAAAAAATGGAATGAGGTGAAATCCAACAAGGAACAGTTGCAATGTTGACACAAAGCTGCTATGCAGGCTGTTTGTTTTTCTTTTGTCTTTCTTTGCTTTTTTTGCCATTGCTCAAAAAAAAAAAAATTCAATGTTATAATCAATTATTGATCTATGCAAGGCTCCAATTACTTCAAATATTTCACTTTAAAATGTTTTATGTGGAAAATATTGTGTTGCCATATAAAAACAATGTTTTCTTTGACATAATAGCATAAAACAAACAAAATAATAGTTCAAATGTAAAACGGACAGATGTATCTGAAGTTGATCTCGTAATTTAAGTGTTGAAAGTAAAAAAAATATACGATAAAAATGTATCACTTTATGAGTGGGGGACCTTTTGGATCCCAAATGTATTTAATGGAATTTTATTGATCTTTTCACTGTGATTAATGAAAAATAATAATACATTAAAATCAATGGTGTCCTGCATTATTGATCTTTTTAGGGCTCCAATTACTTCACATCAAACATTGCTTTCTGAATGTTTTGGGCGGTGGGGAAAAAACTGCATATTTCAGTTTTACTATAAAAAAACAAAGTTGTCTGACAGAAAAGGCATAAAACCTTTTTTTTTAATGTTATATCAACCTGAAGTTGATATAGAGATTTACTGTAGGCGTTAAATAAATAATAATAATAATGTGACTTATTTTTAACATTTTAATGACTGAGACCCTTTATATTTATATATTTTGTTATGATTTGAAAATGAAAAATATCAAAATGGCCCCCGCATGCTTTAATTTTTCAGTGTGCGGCCCTCAATAGAAAAAGTTTGGACACCCCTGGGCTAAATGAACTAAAACATCACTAAGTATTATTAGCCACTAATCAGATCATGCTGTTCAGTATGGTGGCCACTGATTGGTTCAGCCTAAAACAGCAGGACTTTAATGGATTAAGTGACTAAAGGATGATGTTTCATGCCAAGAAGGCTCTTATGTTGAAAAATGTATTTAGTAGGTTGAAATCAGTTTTTTATGCTCTGGCTATTAAGATATTTGATCTGTAATTAATAATAATTCACTGTGATGTTTGGAACCAATTAACAGCGATAAACGAGGGATTACTGGATATGTCATTTTTAGCAAATTATATTAGGTCATGCTTGGATGCCTAATACCAGAATTAGTTAATTTGTGGAAAAGTAATAGCAACATTAAAGCTGAATATCATTCTAAAAACAAAAATTTTGACATTGTAAACATTCATTTAAACAATGTTTATTGAACATTCAAATGTAACACATTCCTGAATAATTTTACAATTTTTTAATTTTTTTTTGCAGCTATCCTGCCTTAAGCTTCCTCACAAAAAAAGAGAATCACTTCAGTGACAATGCTACCATGATGCAACAATAATTACAAAACCAGCATCTTGAGAGTTGCCATGAAGTATTTCTACAGTCACCATGAATGAAAAAGTACAAAAATCCTGAATAATTAAATGTAAAAACTGTGCCTTCTCTGTATGGGTTTTCAAATGATGCAAGGTTTTAAAGAGACAGTACCCCTGTTTTTATACAGACGTTGGTCCAGTGCAGGCAAAAAACTAAGCATCTTTGGCTCAATTTATCAAAAAATAAATATACAATATGCAGAAATATATACAAAAATCATCTATACAGTGTTGAAAGACTAACAAAAACATGTTGCATTGAATTTTACACCTGCACAATCTAATGACTACCTGGAGCTCTTGTACTCGACAAGTGTCCACTAATTTAAGACAAATAAGTTGATTAGAAGTCGTTTTTTAAGAATAGCTTTCATTGTCGACCCACGTTGTCGACCACTGCTTCTTCTCAAAAGGGTCCAGCTTGACTTTGCCGTCCGGGCAGTGAGGAGACTCCTTTCGGATGCGCACGGCGTGGTACTGGGGAACGATGTTGTCTTGCTTGGAGCGTTTAAAGAATCCACACTGGATGAAGGAAATAATTCCCAAAATAGATATTAGTTGAATACAATAACTGTGCAAAAAGACTGTTAAGCATGCGTTTACAAAATCCAAGCATCAAAAGCATTTTGTGACACGTTTTGCAGAAATTCGTGTTGCTGGTGTGCAATACGTGTCAAGTTAAATCCGTGCGTGAAGCTGCAGGGTGAGTTCATTAGTGGCTGCGCATGCTCAGGGCTATTTATTTTTATTTATTTTTTTTACCCATGCTCAAGAGCACATAATCAGGCCTCGGCAGAGAGCTTGTCTTTGTCAGAGGGCTGAACATGGATCTCAGCCTTGTGATAGGCCGCGTCGTAATCGTCTTTGGACGCTCTCTTGAAGAAACCACACTGAGAGGAGGGAGGAGCAATCAACTGTTAGCCAAACTAAAATGAAGGATGTATTCGACATAGGAAACCATGACTGTATTTCTCACTGTCGCTTTATTTAAAGGAATGTTGTTCTAACAATGTTTGTGACAAACAAGTATGAGAGAAATAAAAATCTATTGTTTTTGCTCCACGTGATGACCTGCCCAAGTTAGAAGAGGTGGCCTTATGTATGCATACGCTCACCACACTGCAAAAAGTCAGTGTTCAAAAACAAGGGGGAAAAAAATACAAAAATGAGGTGTATTTTATTTGAACTAAGCAAAATTATCTGCCAATAGAACAAGAAAATTCGGCTTGTCAAGACTTTTCAAAACAAGTAAAATTAGCTAACCTCAATGAACCCCAAAATACCTTAAAATAAGTATATTCTCACTAATAACAAGTGCACTTTTCTTGGTAGAAAAAAAAAAGAGACCTTTTTGCCCAATATGTTGAAAAATATTCTTAAATTAAGTAAATGCTAGTGCCATTATCTTGACATAATGATTTTTTTGTCATGCTTGAAGTAAGAAATTATTACTTTAAAGAAGTAGTTGTATACTTGTGAGTGTTAATGACACAGCTTTGCAACAGTTGATATTCTTGTTTCAAGCATGTTTTACTCAATATAGGTCATAAAATCTCAGTTACAAGCTGTAATATCTTACTGAGATCATTTAGGACCAAAACCCTTAAAACAAGTAAAACACTCTAACATCAAATCTGTTGAGTGAGAAGAATGATCTTATCAGACAGAAAATACGCAAATATCACCCTTATTTGAGATACTTAATCTTACTTAGATGTCAGTTTTTGCAGTGCATGTTGTAAAAAAAAACCCCCCCAAAAAAACAGGCTTTGCTACACGTCTTAAAGTAAAGCATAGAGGAACCCTGCCAACTGTCCCAAGCAACTATACCTTCACATTACGCCTTTGCTATCTGTCATTAAAGGCTGGAGGGTTTTTATTTATTTTTTTACATCCAAATATTTACAGTGTCTGGTTCAATTCCCAGCCAGGACCCTCAACACCCTAACATTAGACATGTCCAGAGTCATACCAAAGACTATAAAAATGGGAGCCATTGCCTCCCTGCTTGGCACTTAGCATTAAGGGTTGAAATTGGGGGTTAAATCACCAAAAATGATTCCCGGGCGCGGCCACCGCTGCTGCCCACTGCTCCCCTCACCTCCCAGGGGGTGATCAAGGGTAATGGGTCAAATGCAGAGAATAATTTTGCCACACCTAGTGCGTGTGACAATCATTGGTACTTTAACTTTAACTGCACCAGATTTAGCACCATGCTCATTTCCATCTGTAGTCCTTTCGTGGTGCATCTAACATCCACAATTGAAAATGACATAAGATTGAAAATACACAACAATATTTACATTATATAATGATAGGCATTTTAAAATACAAGTACAATACAAAGTGGGTATGAGAGTTACTAATCAGTGGGCGGTCAAGTTACAGTATTTTAGCAGCTTTAAAGTGCAGAAGTATATAAAGTGCAGCAGTTTCTATCAAAGTGCACATGCAGTGCAGTAGCCATCAGATGGTACCCATAAGGGTATTATTCAACAGCCATATACCCCATTGATACTGCGTACTTTAAAAGAATAAAAAGAATAAAAATGCATTTTTGGGGGGGAATTTCATGACATTCGAGTTGAACAGACTGGTAATTCAAACACCTGAGTGACATAAATTAAAGGATGACTAAGTAATCAATTCAAAAATAAGAAATAACATCCACAGTAAGTCGTAATTATTGCAGCAATACGGAACAAGAATGTGCAAAATAGGAACTTGCTTGTCAGTACTAATAATTCCGGGGGTTCATGAACGAAGCTCACTCGGCGTCACGCCATTGGTGCATAATGCGGAAGGGGCGTGTTGTTGTTGTGGCTGCTAGCTAGCCTAGCTCCGCCGTGCTAGCAGTGTTAGCATGGATGATGTCATGGCGAATTCAGGTCGGCAACAAAGTTCAAAAACAACCAAATGAGGTCGGCAATAACATTTAAAAAGAGTGTCAGACTCTGTGTGAGTCTGTCAGTACGCTAAATGATTACTTACTAAAATGAGGCATTGATAGTTACTTCTAAATGATAGCACGGTGATTGTGATCGATAAGTCTGTTAATTTATTGTATGAATATTAATTATCTGTTTATTTCTTGTATTAGTATGAATTATTATCTGTTTATTTCTTGTATGAATATTAATTATTATCTGTACATTTCTTATATTAGTATTAATTATTATCTGTTTATTTCTTGTATGAATATAATTTTTTATCTGTTTATTTCTGGTATTAGTATTCATTAGTATCTGTTTATTTCTTCAATGAATATTGATTATTATCTGTTTATTTCTTATATTAGTATGAATTATTATCTGTTTATTTCTTGTATGAATATTAATTATTATCTGTTTATTTCTTGTATGCGTATTAATTATTATCTGTTTATTTCTTCTATGAATATTAATTATTATCTGTTTATTTATTATATTAGTATGAATTATTATCTGTTTATTTCTTCTATGAATATTAATTATCTGTTTATTTCTTGTATGCATATTAATTATTATCTGTTTATTTCTTCTATGAATATTAATTATTATCTGTTTATTTATTATATTAGTATTCATTATTATCTGTTTATTTCTTGTATGAATATTATTTTTTATCTGTTTATTTCTTATATTAGTATTAATTAGTATCTGTTTATTTCTTGTATGAATATTAATTATTATCTGTTTATTTCTTGTATGAGTATTAATTATTATCTGTTTATTTCTTGTATGAATATTAATTATTATCTGTTTATTTCTTGTATGAATATTAATTATCTGTTTATTTCTTATATTAGTATTAATTATTATCTGTTTATTTCTTGTATGAATATTCATTTTTATCTGTTTATTTCTTATATTAGTATTAATTAGTATCTGTTTATTTCTTGTATGAATATTAATTATTATCTGTTTTTCTTGTATGAATATTAATTATTATCTGTTTTTCTTGTATGAATATGAATTATTATCTGTTTATTTCTTCTATGAATATGAATTATTATTTGTTTATTTCTTGTATGAATATGAATTATTATCTGTTTATTTCTTCTATGAATATTAATTATTATTTGTTTATTTCTTGTATGAGTACTAATTATTATCTGTTTATTTCTTGTATGAATATTGTTTATCATCTGAAGCTGAGGTTAAGCAACAAGTTCAACATTCAATACTCAAACGTTTTCTTACTGATTTTTGGTGTATGAATAACTTCAGCACTTTATATTAACTTGAGGTTTTATTTGAGGTAATATAAGCGACTGCACCTGTTCAAGTCTGTTAAAAACAATAAATTACTTTTTAAAGCCACTTTTTTGTTTATGTATTATCTCAAATTGAGGGCAATTGTCAACATTTTTAGGTGGGATTAAATAGATTAATTAATTACAGGTCATAATTAACTAATCTCTCATTTCTTTCAACAGAGTGATATCACTAGAAAATACCTCAAATTGAGGGCTTTTCTCAGCATTTTTAGGCAAGATTAAAAAATAGATTCATATAATATAATATAATAACAAACGTACATATACACATTCTGTACATATACATACATACACTCATGCATATAATCACGTTTCATCAAACAAAAATGAACGTTGTTACCCTAGGGTAAGCTGGGTAACACATGTCACATTGACAAAGCTTAACCTATTGTTACTATAACAATCTACAAGGTTAATATAGCTGGCTTCTCTTTCTTCCCCTCCATTTGTCTGCTTTCTTTTGTATCTGTAGTTATCATTACGTATATGTATTGTTGCATTTGAACAACTGTATTGTTGATAATAGAGGTAAATTATTGGTATTGTTCATTATCAATAGTGCTATTTGTATTGCTGTAGTGTAATAATGCTCATTGTCATTTCTGTATTATTATTTATTTCACTAACTGCTTCTTTGCTATCACTTTTACTATCATATTTGTACATATTGTATGTGCTGATGTTGCTCTATTGTTGTTGTTGTTGTTGTTATTGTTGTGTTTGCTGTTGTTGTTTTTGTCTCTCTGTCTTGTCCCCACAATTTCCCCCTCTGTCTTCCTTTTTTTCTCTTTCTATCCCCTCCTGCTCAAGCCCGGCTGCACCAAATGATAATATAAATACATTTAATAAAGTCAAATACAAATAAGGCAACAAGAGAAGTATCCCACACTTCTCTTTTGTAAAGTAAATGTGTACAGCCGATATGGGCATCTACATCAACTATATGATTTGCCTGAGAAGCTGGACAGGACAAAAGAAAAATAGATTAATTAGATTGATTAATTAGAGATCATAATTAATGAATCACTGTTTTTTACCCGCTTGACAACATTAGTTACTTTATAACACTTTTATGTGTTCAGTCCATGGTTTGTCAAAAGGTTCACCCCGGATCCAATATTTTTTCTATTATTCCTTATGGAAAAAGCTTATTTTCAATCAAATTGGAGTTAGGAACTGACAGAAGAGTTTTCTAATGTACAAGAAAAGGAGCGTTCACATCACTTCAAGTCATGTACAGCAGGTACTGGTAAGTTTTCACATGATAGAAACATGTTGCTTACGGCTATGCAAACCAAAATATGCTTCACTGACTTTATAAACTTTATATGTTCACTCACCTTCCAGAGCAGAAAAACCAATAGAGCCAAAATCAAGACTCCTGCAAGAACAGCCACCAGGATGATCCACCAGGGCACGCCACCATACTGGGCCACTTCACTCTCTGGGAACACTGTAAGGGTCACCTGCAACACACATCACCCTTACTACTCACAACTCAACATCTTCTGAATTTTTCTCCAACACTTACATCCGTGTTGGGGGTCGCCAGGATCATGTTTGTGGCCTGAGTGTGCAGCACCAGTGAAGCCCTCACAATAATGTCCAAGGATGACAGAGAAGTGTAATCCTGTGGGGGTGGGGTAAAAAAAACATGAGTGATTGTTTATGTCCCGCAATAACAAAAGAAGATTTATCACCTCCAGGAAGGTGGAGTTCCACAGACGAGCTCTGAGTTCCACTCTGGAGCCATCGAGTCCCTGCAGGGGGCACTTCAACACCACACACTGCAAGTCCTTCCCACACGACTGCAAAGGAAGGCAAGTTAGTCCTCCTCGGCACAAACCTTCAAATACCTTCAACTCACCAAAATCCTATTTTTGTCTGACAGTGTTTTTTTATGTCCAAGGTCCCGCTTTGTCCGAGATGCAGACGTCTCCTGAAAGTGCATGCACCCTCTTGAGTTATTATTAGAAACGGGTGGACTTGGTGTTATGTTGTACCTGGATGTGTTGAAGAGGGTTGATCTCAGACTGTGGCGTGCAGAGGACATCGTGCGAGCCGTCCTGAGCGCTCATCTTCACCAGGTATAAAAGCCACTTGCCGTTTTTGGTCGATTTGGGCCACTGAATGTGCAGCGAGGATTTGACAGAGGTGCCCCACAAGTTGTTAATCTGAGGGAAAGCAGGAGAAATTAGCATTATTAGACCTAAAGGGGAATTTTGTCCATCATTTACCATTTTTATGTGAGACAAGAACACACACACATATATATATATATATATATATATATATATATATATATATATATATATATATATATATATATATATATATATATATATATATATATATATATATATATATATATATATATATATATATATATATATATATATATATATATATATAGGCAAGGCAAGGCAATTTTATTTATATATATATATATATATATACACACACATATATATATGTGTGTATATATATATATATATATATATATATATATATATATATATATATATATATATATATATATATATATATACACACACATATATATATATATACACACACATATATATATAAATATATATATATATATATATATATATATATATATATATATATATATATATATATATATATATATAGGCAAGGCAAGGCAATTTTATTTATATAGCACGTTTACAACAATTTTTGAAATTGGACCAAAAGTGCTTTACAGGTTAAGAAGCATAGAGCAAAAAAACAAAAACAAAACAAGAACAAAGAAAGAACATAAACAATGAATGAGCTAAACAAGATAGTGCAAAAGCAATACGGTAAAAGGGTTCGAATAAAAAGTAAAATTGCAAGATAAAAATAATAAAATAGTAAAAGTGCGACAAATTGGAAAAAAATAAAATAAATATATATATACATATATATATATATATATATATATATATATATATATATATATATATATATATATATATATATATATATATATATATATATATATATATATATATATATATATATATATATATATATATATATATATATATATATATATATATATATATATATATATATATATATATACATATATATATATATATATCCATCCATCCATCCATCTTCAACCGCTTATCCGGAATCGGGTCGCGGGGACAGCAGCTCCAGCAAAGACCCCCAGACTTCCCTCTCCAGAGCAACATTTGCGACTTCCTCCTGGGGAATCCCGAAGCGTTCCCAGGCCAGAGAGGAGATGTAATCCCCCCATCTGGTCCTTGGTCTGCCGCGGGGCCTCCTCCCAGTGGGACGTGCAACGAGGACCTCCCTAGGGAGACGCTCGTGAGGCATCCGCACGAGATGCCCGAACCACCTAAGCTGGCTCCTTTCCAAGCGAAGGAGCAGCGGCTCTACTCCGAGTCTCTCTCGGGTGACTGCACTTCTCACCCTATCTCTAAGGGAGATGCCAGCCACCCTTCTGAGGAAACTCATTTCGGCCGCTTGTACCCGCGATCTTATTCTTTCGGTCATTACCCACACTTCATGACCATAGGTGAGAGTAGGAATGTAGATAGCTCGGTAGACCGAGAGCTTTGCCTTCTGGCTCAGCTCCCGTTTCGTCACAACAGTGCGGCAGAGAGACTGCAATACTGCCCCAGCTGCTCCGATTCTCCGGCTGATTTCCTTCTCCATCTTTCCCTCACTCGTGAACAAGACCCCGAGATACTTAAACTCCTCCACCTGGGACAGAGTCCTGTCCCCTACCCGGACTGTACAAACCATCGGTTTCCTGCTGAGAACCATGGCCTCAGATTTGGAGATGCTGATCCTCATTCCAGCCGCTGAACACTCGGTTGCGAACCGATCCAGTGAGAGCTGAAGGTCACGAACCGAAGGTGCCATCAGGACCACATCATCTGCAAACAGCAGTGACGCAACCTTTAGCCCCCCGAGACGTATACCCTCTCCGCCATGGCCACGACTCCGCCTAGAAATCCTGTCCATGAAAATCACAAGCAGGATAGGTGACAGAGCGCAGCCCTGGCGGAGACCAACCCCCACTGGAAACGGATCCGACTTACATCCAAGCACCCGGACACAACTCTCGCTTTGGTTGTACAGAGATTGGATGGCCCTCAACAGGGTTCCCCTCACTCCGTACTCCCTCAGCACCTCCCACAAGATCTCCCGAGGGACGCGGTCATACGCCTTCTCCAAATCCACAAAACACATGTAGACTGGATAGGCATACTCCCAGGCCCTCTCCAGGATTCCCGCAAGCGTAAAGAGTTGGTCAGTTGTTCCACGACCAGGACGGAATCCACATTGCTCCTCTTGAATCTGAGGTTCGACTATCGGCCGGACCCTCCTTTCCAGTACCTTGGCGTAAACTTTCCCAGGGAGGCTGAGTAGTGTGATACCCCTGTAGTTAGCACACACCCTCTGGTCCCCCTTTTTGAAAAGGGGAACCACCACCCCAGTCTGCCACTCCCTCGGCACTGTCCCAGACTTCCACGCAATGTTGAAAAGGCGTATCAACCAAGACAGCCCATCAACACCCAGAGCCTTCAGCATTTCTGGACGGATCTCGTCAACCCCCGGAGCTTTGCCACTGTGGAGTTGTCTAACTACCTCAGTGACTTCACTCCGAGAGATCAACGTCGATCCCCCATCATCCTCAGGCCCTGCTCCTATCAGGGAGGGTGTGTCTGATGTATTTGGGTTCAGGAGTTCCTCAAAGTGCTCTTTCCAACGCCCCACGACTTCCTCACTTGAAGTCAGCAAAGTCCCATCCTTGCCGTACACAGCTTGGATGGTTCCCTGCTTCCCCCTCCTGAGGTGCCGTATGGTCTTCCAGAACAGCTTTGGTGCCGCCCGATAGTCCTTCTCCATGGATTCCCCGAACTGCTCCCACACCCTCTGCTTAGCCTCGTCCACAGCCACGGCCGCTGCCCTTCGGGCCCGCCGGTACCTTGCAACTGCCTCCGGAGTCCCCTGGGATAACATACCCCGGTAGGACTCCTTCTTCAGTCGGACGGCTTCCCTGACCACCACTGTCCACCAGGGTGTTCGAGGGTTACCGCCCCTTGAGGCACCTAAGACCTTCTGGCCACAGCTCGCATCTGCAGCTTTAGCAATAGAGGCTTTGAACATTGCCCATTCCTGTTCAATGTCCCCAACCTCCACAGGGATGGCAGAGAAGTCCCGCCGGAGGTGTGAGTTGAAGTCCTTCCGGACAGAGGACTCCTCCAAACGTTCCCAGTTCACCCGCACTACACGCTTGGGTTTGCCAGGTCTGTCCAGAGGTTTCCCCCGCCATCTAACCCAACTCACCACCAGATGGTGATCAGTTGACAGTTCAGCCCCTCTCTTCACCCGAGTGTCCAAAACATACGGCCTCAGATCAGCTGATACGATTACAAAATCGATCATTGATCTTTGGCCTAGGGTGCTCTGGTACCAGGTACACCTATGAGCATCCTTATGCTTGAACATGGTGTTTGTTATCGCAAGTCCGTGACTAGCACAGAAGTCCAATAACAATCCACCACTCAGGTTCAGATCAGGGAGACCGTTCCTCCCAATCACGCCAGTCCAAGTATCACTGTCATTGCCCACGTGCGCGTTGAAGTCCCCCAGCAAGACTATGGAATCCCCTGCCGGCGCCCCATACAGGACCCCATGCAAGGTATCCAAGAAGGCTGAATACTCTGAACTCCTGTTTGGTGCGTATGCACAAACAACAGTCAGAGTTTTCCCCCCTCCAACCCTAAGGCGAAGGGAGGCGACCCTCTTGTCCACTGGGGTGAACTCCAACGTACAGGCACTCAGCCGGGGACTCGTGAGTATCCCCACACCCGCCTGTGCCCTCACACCCTGAGCAACTCCAGAAGTGAACAAGGTCCATCCCTTGTCCAGGAGTGTGGTTTCAGAGCCCTTGCTATGCGTAGAGGTAAGCCCCACCAGATCCAACCGGTAGCGCTCCACCTCTCGCACCAGCTCAGGCTCCTTCCCCACCAGCGTAGAGACGTTCCACGTCCCGAAAGTCAGCCTCTGCTGTCCCGAATTGGTCCGTCCGGAGCCTCCACTTTCACCGCCATCCACTTGGCAGCGCACCGAGAGATCATCAGGAGATCATCCTCAATCATCTCGTGATGATTGAGGAAACCCTCATGAAACAGGCCTGTAGAGATGAAATAGTCTTGTGATTTTTTCCCACACATACATATTACGCTCTACCACGGTATCGAACACTATTTTTTTTGGATAATCCAATTAAGACATATATATATATATATATATATATATATATATATATATATATATATATATATATATATATATATATAATATATATATATATATATATATATATATATATATATATATATATATATACACACACACATATATATATATATATATAATATATATATATATACACACACACACATATATATATATATATATATATATATATATATATATATATATATATATATATATATATATAAACTTTTGAACGGTAGTGTGTGTATATATATATATATATATATATATATATATATATATATATATATATATATATATGTATATATATATATATATATACACACTACCGTTCAAAAGTTTGGGGAAACTTTTGAACGGTAGTGTGTGTATATATATATATATATATATATATATATATATATATATATATATATATATATATATATATATATATATATATATACATATATATATATATATATATATATATATACACACTACCGTTCAAAAGTTTGGGGTCACATTAAAATGTCCTTATTTTTGAAGGAAAAGCACTGTACTTTTTAATGAAGATAACTTTAAACTAGTCTTAACTTTAAAGAAATACACTCTATAAATTGCTAATGTGGTAAATGACTATTCTAGCTGCAAATATCTGGTTTTTGGTGCAATATCTACATAGGTGTATAGAGGCCCATTTCCAGCAACTATCACTCCAGTGTTCTAATGGTACAATGTGTTTGCTCATTGGCTCAGAAGGCTAATTGATGATTAGAAAACCCTTGTGCAATCATGTTCACACATCTGAAAACAGTTTAGCTCGTTACAGAAGCTACAAAACTACACCTTCCTTTGAGCAGATTGAGTTTCTGGAGCATCACATTTGTGGGGTCAATTAAACGCTCAAAATGGCCAGAAAAAGAGAACTTTCATCTGAAACTCGACAGTCTATTCTTGTTCTTAGAAATGAAGGCTATTCCACAAAATTGTTTGGGTGACCCCAAACTTTTGAATGGTAGTGTGTGTATATATATATATATATATATATATATTATATATATATATATATATATATATATATATATATATATATATATATATATATATATATATATATATATATATATATATTATATATATATATATATATATATATATATATATATATATATATATATATATTTATATATATATATATATATATATATATATATATATATATATATATATATATATATATATATATATATATATATATAATATATATATAGTATATATGTATATAATATATATATATATATATATATATTATATATATATATATATATATATATATATATATATATATATATATATATATATATATATATATATATATATATATGTCTTAATTAGATTATCCAAAAAATAGTGCTCGATACCGTGGTAGAGCGTAATATGTATGTGTGGGAAAAAAATCACAAGACTATTTCATCTCTACAGGCCGGTTTCATGAGGGGTTTTCCTCAATCATCAGGAGATTGAGGAAAACCCCTCATGAAACAGGCCTGTAGAGATGAAATAGTCTTGTGATTTTTTTCCCACACATACATATATATATATATATATATATATATATATATATATATATATATATATATATATATATATATATATATATATATATATATATATATATATATATATATATATATATATATATATATATATACATATATATACATACACACATATATATATATGTATATATTAATATATATGTGTGTATATATATATCTATATATATATATATATATATATATATATATATATATATATATATATATGTATATACATACATACAGTACAGGCCAAAAGTTTGGACACACCTTCTCATTTCAATGCGTTTTCTTTATTTTCATGACTATTTACATTGTAGATTGTTCCTGAAGGCATCAAAACTGTGACACCTGTGAAGTGAAAACCATTTCAAGTGACTACCTCTTGAAGCTCATGGAGAGAATGCCAAGAGTGTGCAAAGCAGTGATTGGAGCAAAAGGTGGCTTTTTTTAAGACACTAGAATACAAAACATGTTTTCAGTTATTTCACCTTTTTTTTGCTAAGTACATAACTCCACATGTGTTCATTCATAGTTTTGATGTGACAATCTACAATGTAAATAGTCATGAAAATAAAGAAAACACATTGAATGAGAAGGTGTGTCCAAACTTTTGGCCTGTACTGTACATATATATATATATATATATATATATATATATATATATATATATATATATATATATATATATATATATATATATATATATATATATATATATATATATATATATATATATATATATATATATATATATTTTAAATAATTGCGTTCAGAAGTCCACTTACAATGGAGCCAATGGGAGTCGCTCTATTCTGCCTATAAAGCCCTTTTAAAACATCCAAACACCACCAATAAAGTTTTTTTTATACATGCTGTATGTATATCTGTAATGTAGTAACAGGCACATTTATAATAACATTTAATATTTATGTATTTAGCTCATTTTAAGCATTCATTTAAAAAACGCATCAAAACATTGGCTTTCTTGTCAACAATTTAACTGATTAAAATTCACTGCAGACTTCACGAGAGCCAACAAACATAATAAAACATCCCTAACCGGTACTGTACGAGGTCTGCTGTCATTAGGATGCCGATTGTTAAAATCTTGTTATATTCCCATTTAGATGACGAATGACTCATAATCATCGCAAAAAAAAGGGGGGTGGTAAAGCGTTTTTTTCGTATCTTTTTCGTAATTTCCGGGTCAATTGTCTGTCAAAGTTAACCAACTTGTCGGATGATGTCCTCATCCTTCTACTATCAAGGTGAGGGGCAAGATTTATGATCGAGAATCATGTTTGACCAGCACAGAGACGAGGAAGCTGCTCACAAGTCGATGTCAACATGATATATAGTTTGTCTGCGTTAGCGCTTATAATAACAATATCACTAATACTTGGTTAATATTCAAGCCACAAAATGTAAATGGAGTATTGTTGGCGCTTTTTGCACGGTTATTTATTAGGTTTTATGGGCGGAATAGTGGACCTCCCATTGGCCCCGCTGTAAGCTGAGTTTTATTTACCTTTATTTGTTGTCGTTGTGGCTTGTGCAGCCATTTGAGACATTTGTGATTAAGGGCTATATAAGTCAACTTTGAATTATGGATGCGAACAAATTTGAAAACAAATGTGCTTGTCTGTTGCTGGTGTGAAAGCATGGAATTGTCTAAGAAAGACTTAAAAAAGTTGCAAGAATATCTTTGAATTTAAAAAGAGTTACAAAAAGAGACAACTGGAATTATATCAAACTGATTTTTGATTTTGATTGGATGTGTCATTGTGAAAATGCTTAAAGGAAAATGAAAAAATATGTTGGAGTTGGGGTGTTGGTGGAGTGAACAGTGATAAAGTCATGTAAAATAATTTGTGTTAAAAAAGGTTGGCAGATAAATATAAGAATATTATTCTTCCATCTGCTCCTTTCTGATCGTGGAAATGTATAAGAAACAAAAACCAATGAAAGTGTCAACTGTACGTGGCTTGTATATATGCTTTTTCATGAAAGGAATAAAAAGAAAAATGAAAAATGGATGTTTATTTACGCGTTAGAATGCATTAAAAATGTATTTCATAATGACTGTAATTGTGAATGATAGGCAAAAAAAATAAAAAATTGCAGTTCCCCTTTAAGAGAGTCAGTTTAATGTGCAATTAGTGTGTAGTCCCAGCAATAATACACCTGTACCACTATAACTTCTTAAAAAAATAATCTCAATTAGATAGAGTGGTAATTAGAAAGGCACACACAAATCAAATTGTACATTTGGTTTGTCAAAATTTCGTATAATATTTTGGTAATTGTATGGTCGAACATTGCACATAACAAACTAGCCTGTATTATGTGACCAAACACAGAATGACAAACATTGATGACTCAGTCAGTACGACTGCAAAATAACCCACCGTGGGGCCAGATAAAGTTGCGAGTTGTAGCATATGACCTGTTATCAAGTGCTAGGATTTGTTCATCTTGAATTAGATTTCACTAAATCACAATGGACATATATAAAATGGAGAAGATAACTGCCTTTATTCATTATAAATTGGAGAAAATTACTTCATACTGGGAAAACTGGGTCAATTATGTCACGCCTCATAAGCCTGCCTTTAATTTTTCGAATTAGTGATTGTACTGCTTAAAAAAAAAAAAAAGATTACTCCCTATATGTGTATATATATATATATATATATATATATATATATATATATATATATATATATATATATATATATATATATATATATATATATATATATATATATGTATATATATGTTTATATTATATTATATATTATATACACTACCGTTCAAAAGTTTGGGGTCACATTGAAATGTCCTTATTTTTGAAGGAAAAGCACTGTACTTTTCAATGAAGATAACTTTAAACTAGTCTTAACTTTAAAGAAATACACTCTATACATTGCTAATGTGGTAAATGACTATTCTAGCTGCAAATGTCTGGTTTTTGGTGCAATATCTACATAGGTGTATAGAGGCCCATTTCCAGCTACTATCACTCCAGTGTTCTAATGGTACAATGTGTTTGCTCATTGGCTCAGAAGGCTAATTGATGATTAGAAAACCCTTGTGCAATCATGTTCACACATCTGAAAACAGTTTAGCTCGTTACAGAAGCTACAAAACTGACCTTCCTTTGAGCAGATTGAGTTTCTGGAGCATCACATTTGTGGGGTCAATTAAACGCTCAAAATGGCCAGAAAAAGAGAACTTTCATCTGAAACTCGACAGTCTATTCTTGTTGTTAGAAATGAAGGCTATTCCACAAAATTGTTTGGGTGACCCCAAACTTTTGAACGGTAGTGTATATATATATATATATATATATATATATATATATATATATATATATATATATATATATATATATATATATATATATATATATATATATATATATATGTTTTTATTCTTTTATTTTATTTCTGATAATTATTATTAATGTATTATTTCTTTTTTGTTTATTTAATTGATGTATTTGTAGATACTACTTTGTTTTTTTTGCTGTTTCTTTCTTTTTTTGGGTGGGGGGTGGTATGGTTGGGATACAAACAAAAAATATTTTGACATTTAGGGCAGACAACAGATGTATGATGTATGTGAATATGATGTAATAGATAGGAATGTCTGATGCTGGATGTCAATAAAAATAAAATGGAAAAAAAAAAATTAGATTTCACAAAAAGCTATAAGGTTATTTTTTTACTTAAAAAAAGTCAATACAGTTTTCAGACACATTAAATTATCTTTAAAAATACAATATACTGTACTTGAGTTGAGAATGAGTATTGTACCGAGTCAACCTACTCTGAATGTGTAATTGACCAAACTGCCAACATCTTCTTCACTCTTCATGGCGCTCTCTCCTCTCACCACACCTCCGAATGAAACACGATGAGGACTGGCTTCTCTGTTGGAGAGGACACAAACTATATGTCACATGCATTTCTTCTCACTTGTGTAGGTTCTGGCAGTCCGACAGGAAACCTACCCAGTGATCGACAGTGGCAGCTCGATCATCACTTTGGCTTTGACTCGCACTTGGACTGGAAGTTCTTGTACACTGGTTCTGACCGGCAAGAAGACCACAAGTTAGTATGACTTACTACCTTAGTACCTAGTGGTGAGTAAATATGACTTATCAGTAGTAAGTAGTAGTAAGTATGACTCATCAATAGTAAGTAGTAATAAGTAAATATGACTACTGGTAAATAAGTAAGTATTATGTGGAGTAAGTAGTAGTGGTAAGTATGACTTATTAATTGTAAATGGTAGTAAGTATGACTTATTAGTAAGTAGTAGTTAGTAAATATGACTTTAAGTAAGTATGACTTATTAATAGTAAGTAGCAGTAAGTATGACTTAGTAATAAGTAGTAGTAGTAAGTATAACTTATTAGTATTACATAGTAGTAAGTATGACTTAGTAATAAGTAGTAATAGTAGTAAGTATAACTTATTAGTATTACATAGTAGTAAGTATGACTTAGTAATGAGTAGTAGTAACTGAATATGACTTTAGTAGTAAGAATGACTTATTATTAGTAAGTAGTAGTAAGTATGACTTAGTAGTAAGTAGAAGTAGTAGTAAGTATAACTTATTAGTATTACATAGTAGTAAGTATGACGTAATAATAAGTAGTAGTAACTAAATATGACTTTAGTAGTAAATATGACTTATTAGTAAGTAATAGTAAGTAGGACTTATTAGTCGTAATTAGTAGTAGTAGTAAGTATAACCTATTAGCATTACGTAGTAATACGTAGGACTTATAAATAGTAAGTACTAGTAGTAAGTATGACTTAGTAATAAGTAGTAGTAGTAGTAGTAGTAAGCATAAGCTATTAATATTACTTAGTAATAAGTATGACTTATAAATACTAAGTACTAGTAAATAAATATGAATTTAGTAGTAAGTATGACTTATATATGTAAAAATGTCTTTAATAGTAAGTATGACTTTTTAATAATCAGTAGCAGTAAGTATGACTTAGTAATAAGTAGTAGTAACTAAATATGACTTTAGTAGTAAATATGACTTATTATTAGTAAGTAATAGTAAGTAGGACTTATTAGTCATAATTAGTAGTAGTAGTAAGTATAACTTATCAGTATTACATAGTAGTAAGTATGACTTATAAATAGTAAGTACTAGTAAATAAATATGAATTTAGTAGTAAGTATGACTTATACGTAATAAGTAGTAGTATGTAAAAATGACTTTAATAGTAAGTATGACTTATTAATAATAAGTAGCAGTAAGTATGACTTAATAATAAGTAGTAGTAACTAAATATGACTTTAGTAGTAAGTATGACTTATTATTAGTGAGTAGTAGTAAGTAGGACTTATTAGTAGTAATTAGTAGTAGTAGTAGTTAGCATAACGTATTGGTATTATGTAGTACTAAGTATGACTTGGTAATAAGTAGTAGTAACTGAATATGACTTTAGTAGCAAGTATGACTTATTATTAGTAAGTAGGAATTATTAGTAGTAATTAGTAGTAGTAAGTATAACTTATCAGTATTAAGTAGTAGTAAGTATGACTTATAAATAGTAAATAGTAGTAAACAAAGATGACTTTAGTAGTAAGTAAGTATGACTAATATGTAATAAGTAGTAGTATGTAAAAATGACTTTAATAGTAAGTATGACTTATTAAAAATAAGTAGTAGTAAGTAAATATGACGTATTAGTAAGAAGTAGTACTGAGTAAATATACCTATGCTACCCCCCATATGGCCAATATACCTGGAGTGGTGTGGGCGTGGCTAGGGATGTGGTCAATATGACATCATCATATAATTTGCATAATCTGTGATGATATATATATATATATATATATATATATATATATATATATATATATATATATATATATATATATATATATATATATATATATATATATATACACAGTATATATAGTTTTAAAATAGCTAAACAAATTTACACATACATTTAAACACAAATCTGTTATTATTAATTCGTATTAAGATATATTTTTTCTTACATCGTTTTTCTTTATTGTTCAATTGTTGCTGCTTATTGTACAATGTAACACAGGCTGTACTTTGTTGAGAATTTGTCACGTTTCTAAAGACTTCCCCAATCCTATTAGTGACTTTATCTTTATTAAACGTGACTAGGAACACAAAGTTAGCGTCTCTGTCTGGTGTTATAGGGGACTGAACTCCTGTTTAGAGACTCTTTACTTCTGTCCCTCGATGTCCATGATGAACAGCGACTGTCACACTTGCTTTTTGCTTCTCCAACTGCACGTTCTCTCCTTGAAAGAACGCCACGCTCCTGTTTATATTTGCTGATTGCACATTTTGTAGATTGCTGTCCGCGGGAAGATGTCTGATATATTGAAGTACGTCCACATCGCACACATGCTGCCTCCCTCCAGACAATCTCCTGCGTATTGCTTAAGTCATCACAACATCATGTTTAGTCATTTGTAGGTGTGGCGGCTTTTATTTTGCAGTGGACTCCACAATCACTTACATGTCGGGCAGAGCTGTGCAAAACAGGGCCCGCGGGCCACATGCGCCTCGTTATGATTTTCAATCCGGCCTCCTGGACGTTCTACATAATTTTTTTAGACCTTTAACATCAAAAGTGTATTTGCCATTATGATGTGCAGTGATGTTTTTAAATAACCGTAAGAACTATAGAAAGTATTTCAATAGTCAACCTACTCAGTGGCCTAGTGTCCGCCCTGAGATGGGTAGGTCGTGAGTTCAAACCCCGGCCGAGTCATACCAAAGACTATAAAAATGGGAGCCATTACCTCCCTGCTTGGCACTCAGCATCAAGGGTTGGAATTGGGGGTTATATCACCAAAAACGATTCCCGGGCGCGGCCACCGCTGCTGCTCACTGCTCCCCTCACCTCCCAGGGGGTGAACAAGGGTGATGGGTCAAATGCAGAGGACACATTTCACCACACCTAGTGTCTGTGTGACTATCATTGGTACTTTAACACTAACTTTAACTTAGGTGGAAATCTGAACTTTTGAGTGTTATACGAGTTATTAGGGTAATCTAGCTCAGTGGTCCCCAACCTTTTTGTAGCTGCGGACCGGTCAACGCTTGAAAATTTGTCCCACGGACCGGAAGGGGGGGGGGATTTCTTTTTTTTTTTTTTTCCATGAACAAATACAATCATGTGTGCTTACGGACTGTATCCCTGCAGACTGTATTGATCTATATTGATATCTAATGTATATATTGTGCTTTTTATGTTGATTTAATTAAATAAAAAAAATTAAAAAAAATAAATACATTTTTTTTTATTTCTTGCGCGGCCCGGTACCAATCGGTGGGCCGCGGCCCGTTGGTTGGGGACCACTGATCTAGGTCACAGCAGCTCAGAGCAGGAACAAAGCAGAGTGGGCGGGGCTTGTTTTCAGAGCAGCCAGCCCCAAACACATGTGTCAGGAACAGATGCAGAAGCACATTTTTACTACAAATTTCTGCATAAAAGTGATCGTATATCATATTGTAGGTGTATATTACACTTTGCATTCATATTTTGCTGTTTGTTACATTTTTGTTGTGTTCTGCTTGATTGTAAAAGATACACAACTATGGAGGAGCTGGTCTGAGAAGTAAAACATGTTCATATGTTGTTAATATTCAGTGTTTTATTGTTCATAGTTCATATTGTAAATCCCACTTTCCTTATTTTCATGTACATTTTGGGTGTCCCATTCAGTAAAAAACTGTAAAATTCCATTCCGGTTTTTTTGAGGTGGTCTGTCATAACTTTTTTAGAACTCTATGGGACATTGTGACTTTTGGTATTAGTGTTCCTGGGAAAAAAGGGAGCCAAACACACATACTGTACAGCAGGTTTTTACAGTATCATTTATACGCACATTTTTTTCCCTCAATGTGGCCCCCGAGTCCGAATGTTTGCCCAGCTCTGATGTAGGGGGAACCCCTGATGACTTATTAGTAGTAACTCCAGCAAGTGTGAGTTGTAAACAAGGCAAGTGTTATTTACGTTTGGAGCTGCAGGTCGATGTCAATCTGTGTGGTGTCCAGAGTCACTGCCACAGTACTCAGGATGATGTAAAATGTCACCTTTGGGTAGAAAAAGAAGCATCAAAGGTGAACTATAGCTCGCAAAGATCAAGAAGAATGTGATCACAGGTACCTCAGAGTCCTGCTCAAAGGGGTTGCCGAGCTCACAGTCGGCCTGAGAGCCATTTTGATTGGCTACACAAATGATCTGTTTGTCCATCTACAGGAAAAGTAGAAATATGAATTGCTTTATTGGTAACATTAAAATAGACACTTTTTAAGAGGCAGTTAATAGGTGTAATTCCTGATTATTAAGGACAATGTATAATACAGTCGTCTCTTGTTTATCGCTGTTCATTAGTGCAGTGACTGACTGTGGTAAGTGAATTAGTGGCTATAAACTGAGTATTTTTGTAACTATAGGGTAAAAAAAAGTTTTTTTTATAACTTTACAAATCTAGTCTTTAACATTATTAGAGCCATCTCGACATGAAATGACACTCACGTCATCACTTTTACTTTCTTTTGATCCAACATATTAGACATATAATAGAAAATAAAGCATATAACAGTCATGACTTTAGGAGCCACTGTCTCATCCATGGCCAATATAACTAGAATTGATATTTCTATTTCATTTAGACACCCGCCTTCCGCCCGATTGTAGCTGAGATAGGCTCCAGCGCCCCCCGCGACCCCGAAGGGAATAAGCGGTAGAAAATGGATGGATGGATGGATGTTTATCCTTGATGCCTTAAGCTAAAAACACATCCACCAAAGAGTGAAGCGCAATGTGTCGAGGGACGACTGCAATAATTTAGAAAATGATCAATAGATACAATTTTGAATTAACTGAATCAAGCTTTGTGTGTTTTATTTTATTTTATGAGTGGACATGTTAGATAATTATGTAATTTGCTTTTCCTTTTTTTAGTATTGTATTTTATAAGCATTGAAGTTGGATGTCTTCTTGTATGTTTTCTAAACGTCTACCCTAAGTATTGTAAGGCTTTGGGTTTGCTATTTTTCTTTGATTATCTTGATTAACATCCTGTGTGATTTTTGTAAATATAAAAAATAGTTATAGGAACTTTGAATAAATCATCATAATAATTAACTTTTATACTCGTTATTACAAGCAACTATAAGAAAACATGGTTAAAAGTCCACATTTTGTCATTTTTAATTATTATCAACTATAATGTGTGTATTTCTAACCTCTTAAGGCCCAAGCTGTTTGTTTACATGCTTTTTTTAATTTATCTTTGCTATTTGGGCTAATTGGACCCTAATTAGAATAACAACTAAGAATAATCTTTTGATATGATGTACTTAGTCCATAAGTACACAAACGTGTACTTCATGTTTAGTGACATGCTAATTCTTATTTTTACACTTTTTTTTTTTTCCAAATTCCATTGTATGTTATACTCTTCTGACACCACCAGATGGTAGTATAAGTGTCCACATAAGCGGCCATAAGACCCCAATTCAGTAGTGTACACAATTTTGGAAATAAGAGCTAAAAGGTGCTGTCCACGCATGTGGCCACTAAGCCTTTAATACAGAAAATCACCTAATAGTGAAACTAATTTGTAAAAATAAAGATGGTTAATGCATTTTATTGTTCGAGAGCCCTACATTTTGCCAATGTACTAGACATCATTTATACATACAGTGAAGTCAAGGTCATATTTATGGGAATTGGACAAAGAAAAGATATAAAAGTAGATTTAGAATCACATCTCTGCGTTACCACGGCTCGATGTGAACGAACTCCCGAGTACGAGAGCGCCTGGGGGAAGGAGCCCAACAGCTTGGCCTCGTAGGCGTCGTCGCCCTTCATGTTGCTGATGGTCAGCCGCACAGCCAAGTCCTTCCTCTCGTACTTCAGATGGAAGATGGGAACATTGTTCCTGCTGTGGACACACGGCAACGACAAGCACTAACTTTGGGGTCGACACACCAACATGTGACATTTTTTCATATGGAACAACCAACATGTCGACACTTTCACAACCCACTAGACCAGGGGTGTGGAACTTGTTTTCATGGAGGGCCACATGGCAGTCATGGCTGCCCTCAGAGGGCCGCTTGTAACAGTGAATGTAAGAATATGAAAGTATAATCGCCTCATTAGATTATTGCCTATGCATTTGGTTATTTGATTTGTGTACGTAACAAATTGATGGATGAAGTTAAAGTAGCAATGATTGTCACACACACACTAGGTGTGGCGAAAGTATTCTCTGCATTTGAATCTGGACGCTAGCTGCCAGCTAGCGAGCCCTATCTCAAAGCACCTCTTCCTGAGACTTCACCTTTATTGTTACTTTTAAGCCAAAATACATCCATTCTCCCTCTTCTGTCTACACACTGTGTCGGCTTGTAGGTACTCTGTGTGTGTGCACTGCCGAATATGCTCCACTGCTCATAAAACCAGCAATGTCACGATGTGACATGCCCGTTAATTGGGGAAAAATGAGACTCCCTTAAAAGAGACAAAACTCCCATTACTACCAAATGTACAAATGTGATACATACTGATCATTTCTTCATGCACTGTTTCCTTGTTGAGCCAACACTTTTGTTTGGCTTAAAAGAGCATTGTAATACTTTTAGATAATGTATGCTTTTATTGTTACTCACATTGGTAATGGCGAGTAAATGTCTTGATTGCTCTGCTTGTACATCAGTTTGTAGTCCATCCTCAAGTTACTGCGACACACGTGATCACTCCCACAGCCCTCCTTTACAAAATTCACCTAGAAGACGCGGAGAAACATTCATGCATGAATGGCTATTACAACGAGAATAATCCCAGCCTGGTTGTTCTACCTCAATGACGTCTTTACTGGGCAGAGAAGAATCTAAGATGGGCATCAGCTGGGGGAGGCCACTCTTTGACTTCTGACGCTTGGTACCAACTATTTGTGCAGACACCTCAATGGGAACACTTCGCATCTTGTCCTTGATATTGTCCTGGGAATATTGAAAACATATGCAATTTCATCTCAATAAGGTGGAATATTGTGCAAAAGTTATTTGATTTCAGGAGTTTGATTCTGACTTAGAGAGCAACTAAAGGCTCGGGAAGTTTTTGCAGTTCATTTGCTGATCAGAGTATGAAGCAGCAGTTTAATTTATCCACATTCTTGACAATTTTTGGGACAAAAATGTGGGTGTTTTATTACTTTCTATTATTAAGAAATGCATGGTAGAAATATTCAAGTCTTTGTCTTGTGAATCTATAAACTATAAGAGTTTTACTTCTTTTAAATTTAACTATTGAAATAAAATCACTTTTACTGAACTCAAATATTTTCTTAATATTTTCTTATTTTATTCGGGTTGTTTTTTTAATTGAACTACTGAAATAAAATTCCCTTTCAAATATTTTATTATTTTATTCAGGCTTTTTTACTTGAACTACTGAAATCAAATATTATTTTAAATATTTTATTATTTTATTTAGGTTGTTTTTTTAATTGATCTACTGAAATCAAGTATTTTCAAAATATTTTATTGTTTTATTCAGATTGTTTTTAATTGAGCTACTGAAATAAAATAACTGTTCAAATCTTTTATTATTTTGTTCAGGGTTTTTTAAACGAACTACCACAATAAAATAACATTTAAATTTTTTTATTATTTTATTCAGGCTTTTTTAATTAAACTACTGAACTCAAATATTTTCTTAATATTGTATTATGTTATTCGGGTTGTTTTTTTAATTGAACTACTGAAATAAAATTCCCTTTCAAATATTTTATTATTTTATTTAGGCTTTTTTACTTGAAGTACTGAAATCAAATATTTTTTAAAATATTTTATTATTTTATTCAGATTGCTTTTTTAATTGATCTACTGAAATCAAATATTTTCTAAATATTGTATTTTATTAAGATTGTTTTTTTTATTGAGCTACTGAAATAAAATAACTGTTCAAATATTTTATTATTTTGTTCAGGGTTTTTTAAACGAACTACCACAGTAAAATAACATTTCAAATATTTTATTATTTTATTCAGGCTTTTTTAATTGAACTACTGAAATCAAATATTTTTTTAAATATTTTATTATTTTATTCAGATTGTTTTTTAATTGAGCTACTGAAATAAAATAACTGTTCAAATATTTTATTATTTTGTTCAGGGTTTTTTAAACGAACTACCACAATTTTATTTTATTATTTTATTCAGGTTTTTTAATTGAACAACTGAACTCAAATATTTTCTTAATATTTTCTTATTTTATTCGGGGTTTTTTTTTAATTGAACTACTGAAATAAAATTCCCTTTCAAATATTTTTCTATTTTATTCAGGCTTTTTTACTTGAACTACTGAAATCAATTTTTTTTTAAATATTTTATTATTTTATTCAGATTGTTTTTTTTAATTGATCTACTGAAATCAAATATTTTCTAAATATTGTATTATTTTATTCAGATTGTTTTTTAATTGAGCTACTGAAATAAAATAACTGTTCAAATATTTTATTATTTTGTTCAGGGTTTTTTAAACGAACTACCACAATAAAATAACATTTCAAATATTTTATTATTTTATTCAGGCTTTTTTAATTTAACTACTGAAATCAAATATATTTTTTAAATATTTTATTATTTTATTCAGGTTGTTTTTTTAATTGATCTACTGAAATCGAATATTTTTTAAATATTGTGTTATTTTATTCAGATTGTTTTTTAATTGAGCTACTGAAATAAAATAACTGTTCAAATATTTTATTATTTTGTTCAGGGTTTTTTTAAACGAACTACCACAATAAAATAACATTTAAAATATTTTATTATTTTATTCAGGCTTTTTTAATTGAACTACTGAACTCAAATATTTTCTTAATATTTTATTATTTTATTCGGATTGTTTTGTTAATTGAACTACTGAAATAAAATTCCCTGTCAAATATTTTATTATTTTGTTCAGGGTTTTTTAAACGAACTACCATGATAAAATAACATTTAAAATATTTTATTATTTTATTCAGGCTTTTTTAATTGAACTACTGAAATAAAGTATTTTCTAAATATTTTATTATTTTATTCAGGTTGTTTTTTTAATTGATCTACTGAAATTAAATATTTTCTAAATATTGTATTATTTTATTCAGGTTGTTTTTTAATTGAACTACTGAAATAAAATAACTGTTCAAATATTTTTTTTAAATTTTTTTCAGGGTTTTTTAAATGAACTACCAAAAATAAAATACATTTTCAATGATTTAATGAGTTTTCTTTTCACAAATGCAAAGCATTATACTTCAAGCACACAAAAGCAATTAGGGCACCTAGATTAAAATGCACGAAAATACAGAAATACAAAAATATATACATATAATTGTATTTTTCTTTATATTTTTTAGTATAATTATTTTTATATATAAAAAATTAGAGCTGTCAAATATAACGAGTTAAGACATGCGATTAATCACAAAAAATGTATCACATTATTATATATCAGCCCGACTAATTGCTCCATTTATTTTGACGGCACATGCTCCTTTTACTTTAACGGCGTCTGGTTACACAGTCGTCCCTCGCCACTTTGCGCTTCAAATATTGTGGCTTCACCACATTGCAGATTTTTTGGGGATATTTAAAACAATAATATAAAGCATCATCTAAACATTTTGGGGCCTAAATTAGCATTGCCAAGCATAAATATGGCAAAAATAACTAAAAATATCAATACTACAGTAGTATTGGCCACTAGAGGAGACCAAACCAATCAGAATGCACTGTTCAGTATCTTGGCCAGTGATTGGCTCAGCCTCAGGTAGCATTACTACATGTGATTAAAAGAGTGTAAATGTGTTATTTCATGTCTACAGTGCTCTTTTAATGTTGAAAAACCTATTTAGAAGGTTGTTTTTATGCTCTAGCTATGAAAATATTACATTTATAATTAATATAAATAATCACAATTAATCATGATTCAAAAGTGTGATTAATCTGATTAAGAAAATGTATAATTTTACAGCACTAATAAATATTTGTATCGTATTTTTTGATACTCGTCGGTTCTTCCCCTTGCAGTCATAAAAGTTCTCACTCTTCTGAGAAGACGTTTTAGAGTGATTTGAGCGCGGGACCGTGGGAATTGTTGCCCATTCATCCACAGTGGCATCTGTGAGGTCATAGGTCACTGCTTTGTGCACTGTGTCAGAGTCATGCTGGAACAGCAAACTGCTTTTCCCAAGCCACGGACTTGGAATAAATGTCCAAAAAGGTCTTGCTCTAATGGATCATTAACATCAAAAGTTCCATCTCAACCCTGATTGATGAATGAATTAAAGGAGCCATATGTAACAATTTCATGTCAAGTCATCATTAACTGATACGTCAAAAGGCATTAATAAATAATCTTCTTTTCCAATACCTCTAGACTGATAACAGTAGTTCAGCCGGGATATGCTCATTTTAAAATTAGATTTACAGCCCCGAAATCTTGTTATTGTTTTAATTTCGGTGCCCCGCCCTCCACCGTTTGACCAATTATGAAGTCAGTGAGTGTGTCACATCCAGGTTGCCAGTTACGCACCACCCTCTTGGTCTGGCTACTGCCACTGGTAAAGTTACTAAACATGTCAGACCTTAGTACATCTAAAAGGACTCGTTACGATTCTCACAAAGCCAGGAACAAAAACTAGGATTGGTATCGGGATGCCTTTGAAAGATGGAGACGATTGAAGGCGGAGAAGATTTTTTCATCTGACGCCAAACTTGCTAATTTCTTCCTTGATAGGTAAGTCAGGCATGTACCTTTTCTTATTACTTGTAATAAATGGAAATGGACATTTCGTATGTAAACTATATTGTCCAATACAGTCAATGATCTTGTCTAACAAAGCCCGGTCAATGACACATGGACATACAGTCTAACAGGGGAAATATATGCCCGTTAGCCCGTATGTTGATGTGTCATCCAACTGAAAGGGCAACATATAATTTCCACAAATAAAACCTATGTGGATATGGGTAGTGTTAGTGCCTATTTCATTCTCAATATGCTGAGGAAATGGATTCCAACATTAGCACGGCTGTCATGGCAATGTGAAACGTATGGAGACAGCCAAATCACATTATTAAATAATTCCTCATTCGTGTTTGCATATTGTGGACTACATGTACCAAGTTATATGGCAATCTGAAACGTTTGAAACAGTAGCCTATAGGCATACCTTGGTAAAATGCCTCCTCTAGTTTTGGGTGTACATTAGGCTGCTAATTTTCACCAGTGTAACCATTGCTAGCGTTGGTTGTAGTTGGTTTTAGTCCTTGTTTTCTGATAGTGTAGCACCGCTAAAGCTAAAAAGGGCCCCTAAAAGGCGTACCCCATGGTTTACAGAAGAAACTAAAGCCCAGAAATTATCATGTAGAAAGCTGGAACGCAAATGGCGTGCGACTAAACTTGAGGTTTTCCATCAAGCATGGAGTGATAGTTTAATAACTTATAAACGCATGCTTACCTCAGCTAAAGCTAAATATTACTCAAATCTCATCCACCTCAACAAAAATGATCCTAAATTTTTGTTTAGTACAGTAGCATCGCTAACCCAACAAGGGACTCCTCCCAGTAGCTCCACCCACTCAGCAGATGACTTTATGAATTTCTTTAATAAGAAAATTGAAGTCATTAGAAAAGAGATTAAAGACAATGCATCTCAGCTACAACTGGGTTCTATTAACACAAATACGACGGTATATACGACGGACATTGCCCTCCAAAATAGTTTCTCTCTCTTTGATGAAATAACATCGGAGGAATTGTTAAAATGTGTAAATGGGACAAAACAAACAACATGTTTACTTGACCCAATTCCTGGGAAACTTATCAAGGAGCTTTTTGTTTTATTAGGTCCATCAGTGTTAAATATTATAAACTTATCACTTTCCTCTGGTACTGTTCCTCTAGCATTCAAAAAAGCGGTTATTCATCCTCTACTCAAAAGACCTAACCTCGATCCTGACCTCATGGTGAACTACCGGCCGGTGTCCCACCTACCGTTTATCTCGAAAATTCTCGAAAAAATTGTCGCACAGCAGCTAAATGAACACTTAGCGTCTAACAATCTCTGTGAACCTTTTCAATCCGGTTTCAGGGCAAATCACTCTACGGAGACAGCCCTCGCAAAAATGACTAATGATCTATTGCTAACGATGGATTCTGATGCGTCATCTATGTTGCTGCTTCTTGATCTTAGCGCCGCTTTCGATACTGTTGATCATAATATTTTATTAGAGCGTATCAAAACACGTATTGGTATGTCAGACTTAGCCTTGTCTTGGTTTAACTCTTATCTTACTGACAGGATGCAGTGTGTCTCCCATAACAATGTGACCTCGGACTATGTTAAGGTAACGTGCGGAGTTCCCCAGGGTTCGGTTCTTGGCCCTGCACTCTTTAGTATTTACATGCTGCCGCTAGGTGACATTATACGCAAATACGGTGTTAGCTTTCACTGTTATGCTGATGACACTCAACTCTACATGCCCCTAAAGCTGACCAACACGCCGGATTGTAGTCAGCTGGAGGCGTGTCTTAATGAAATTAAACAATGGATGTCCGCTAACTTTTTGCAACTCAACGCTAAGAAAACGGAAATGCTGATTATCGGTCCTGCTCAACACCGACATCTATTTAATAATACCACCTTAACATTTGACAACCAAACAATTAAACAAGGAGACTCTGTAAAGAATCAGGGTATTATCTTCGACCCAACTCTCTCGTTTGAGTCACACATTAAGAGTGTTACTAAAACGGCCTTCTTTCATCTCCGTAATATCGCTAAAATTCGTTCCATTTTGTCCACAAGCGATGCTGAGATCATTATTCATGCGTTCGTTACATCTCGTCTCGATTACTGTAACGTTTTATTTTCGGGCCTCCCTATGTCTAGCATTAAAAGATTACAGATGGTACAAAATGCGGCTGCTAGACTTTTGACAAAAACAAGAAAGTTTGATCATATTACGCCTATACTGACTCACTTGCACTGGCTTCCTGTGCACCTAAGATGCGACTTTAAGGTTTTACTACTTACGTATAAAATACTACACGGTCAAGCTCCTGCCTATCTTGCTGATTGTATTGTACCATATGTCCCGGCAAGAAATCTGCGTTCAAAGAACTCCGGCTTATTAGTGATTCCCAGAGCCCAAAAAAAGTCTGCGGGCTATAGAGCGTTTTCTATTCGGGCTCCAATACTATGGAATGCCCTCCCGGTAAAAGTTAGAGATGCTACCTCAGTAGAAGCATTTAAGTCTCATCTTAAAACTCATTTGTATACTCTAGCCTTTAAATAGACTCCCTTTTTAGACCAGTTGATCTGCCGTTTCTTTTCTTTTCTTTTCTACTCTGCTCCGGGGTGGACCGCTAGCCTGTCCATCAGATGGGGACATCTCTACGCTGCTGACCCGTCTCTGCTCGGGATGGTTCCCGCTGGCCCCACCATGGACTGGACTTTCACTGATGTGTTGGACTTTCACAATATTATGTCAGACCCACTCGACACCGAGGATGTCGTTGTGGCTTGTACAGCCCTTTGAGACACTTGTGATTTAGGGCTATATAAATAAACATTGATTGATTGATTGATTGATTGATAGTACTGACAATAACTATACGCTTGCCATTTGTTGTGATATTGTACGCAGGCATGACATACTTCTGCCTGGAAATAGCCTAAATTCTGTGTAAAATATGTTGTTTTAAATATTTGTTATTGACAAAACGCTTGTCTATTCAACTATTATGGTCACAGCACCTCAACTCCTAGTGAGAGGCAGTGGAAGTTAGAAGTTCCTTGGAGTAGCCCAGTCCATGGAGCTGGATTCGGTTGTGTATCTGGCTACCTCAGTTGGGGAGACGGGGAGAGGACTACATAATTTTGACTGTGGTTGCAGAACCATTTCTGGCCAGATTATTACATACTTAAAAGTCTAATAATTGTAGCCATGTTATGTAAAGCACTTATTATTTATTTCACCTTTAACTTGGCTTTAATTTTGATGCACGTTTCCTGTTTCTGCCCTCGCAGGTCCAAGGTACCATTCAACTGATGTTCTGTGTCAGAGTGGGATTTGTTCAGGAACACCACTCTGGACAATAATCCTTGTTTCCTGCGGTCTCCATCCGCCTCCACAGAATAGCTGATAGCTACAGAAGAGGAAGGAACAACATGGAAAAAATAAAAACCCAACACGCTTGGTTCAAATCTACAAACCCCGTTTCCATATGAGTTGGGAAATTGTGTTGGATGTAAATATAAACGGAATACAATGATTTGCAAATCCTTTTCAACCCATATTCAGTTGAATGCACTACAAAGACTTCAAGATATTTGATGTTCAAACTCATAAACTTTATTTATTTTTTGCAAATAATAATTAACGACATCCACAGTTTCCAAAAACAATTTGAAATGTGGACTCATCAGACCACAGAACACTTTTACACTTTGTATCAGTCCATCTTAGATGAGCTCAGGCCCAGCGAAGCCGACGGCGTTTCTGGGTGTTGTTGATAAACGGTTTTCGCCTTGCATAGGAGAGTTTTAACTTGCACTTACAGATGTAGCGACCAACTGTAGTTACTGACAGTGGGTTTCTGAAGTGTTCCTGAGCCCATGTGGTGATATCCTTTACACACTGATGTCGCTTGTTGATGCAGTACAACCTGAGGGATCGAAGGTCACGGGCTTAGCTGCTTACGTGCAGTGATTTCTCCAGATTCTCTGAACCCTTTGATAATATTACGGACCGTAGATGGTGAAATCCCTAAATTCCTTGCAATAGCTGGTTGAGAAAGGTTTTTCTTGAACTGTTCAACAATTTGCTCACGCATTTGTTGACAAAGTGGTGACCCTCGCCCCATCCTTGTTTGTGAATGACTGAGCATTTCATGGAATCTACTTTTATACCCAATCATGGCACTCACCTGTTCCCAATTTGCCTGTTCACCTGTGGGATGTTCCAAATAAGTGTTTGATGAGCATTTCTCAACTTTATCAGTATTTATTGCCACCTTTCCCAACTTCTTTGTCACGTGTTGCTGGCATCAAATTCTAAAGTTAATGATTATTTGCACAAAGTTTGAACATCAAATATGTTGTCTTTGTAGCATATTCAACTGAATATGGGTGGAAAATTATTTGCAAATCATTGTATTCCGTTTATATTTACATCTAACACAATTTCCCAACTCATATGGAAAAGGGGTTTGTACAAGTAAATAGAAATATAAGTACAAATATTTAAATAATATAAACAAGTCATAACCGTATTTACTTACTTAGTCTTGGATTGTAGGACGTCGGGTTTGCTTTGTAGCTGAAGCAAGCATCTACAGTGAAGCTGCAGACAGAACATAGATTTATGATCACTAATCATAATTACATGCTCATAATGCTGAAATATTTACCAAATGTTGTTTCCGCAGTTCTTTATTGTCAGGTCAATCTCCCGAGGGGATATTTGGACATTTCGGTGGATACTAATGACTGGTCTTGCCCTGAAAAAATTTAAAAAAATAAAAATAAGTAGCTTATAGTGAATTTCACTCCTCAAAAAAACAAAATAAATGTACAACATTAATTACAACGTACCAGTGGTGGGCCGTGCGTTTCCCACCTAGGCCTTCAGTGATATCCTACTTAGTCCGACTTCAATAACTACCTCTCAAAATACAATCATTTATGTCACAACATGACCACGGCGATCTGCCTGGAGGTGCGGCTGAAGGTGTGTGTGTGACAGCGGCTGTGCTGCTGCATGCGCGTCACAGCAGAAGCGCTGCATGCGCGTCACAGCAGAAGCGCTGCTCCGCGGCGCGCCTCACCAGGTGCGCTCTCCAGCAGGTGAGCGCAATCAGACTGATGAGCAGCGCAGACAGGACAAAGCAAACAAATGCACCCGTTTCATTCAGTGTGCAGGACGGAGCTGAGAGCAGCAGAGACAGAGACGATCACTAAAACCACGAAAGCACTTCACAAACGCATGGGAAAAAGGACTCAAACCAAACGGACTACCGGTGAGCTCACCTCTTTCCACTGGACTGTTTAATCATGATCCGACTGTTGAAGTTTATGCGCTGTGATTGATGGCAGAGCTCAACTTCAGAAGAATGTTTATTTAGATAATTGAACTGTTAAATAAGGTACAATTGGTGCTTATTTTGTTTCTTTTCTTTATCTTATTCACCACAAATATTTGTTTTACTTGTAGAGACAAGAAATGGGCAATTAGGGCGCTTAAAGCCTTGTAAATGTAATTTGAAGTATATTAATATAGAGAGTGGATTTTGCTTTATTAAAAGGCAAAGTAAAACATTTAATTCATGTATAAAAATAGTATTTCTGTTAAAAGTGTTTATGTTAAAAACTACAGTAATATTGGTTTAAAATGCTTGATTTCATATGAATTAATAGAGAAGTGTCAAGTTAAACTTGTTGTAGAAATTCATGTCTAAAGTCTGTATAAAATAATTTAGGCTAAAACTTAAGGTAAAACACGTTGCTTTAAAAGTAGATGGTTCTAACATGTGAACTATATTTCTGTTTATTTAATGCCTAATTTACCTTATTAATCTAAGTTAATTAAGTTAAGTGAAATGCTGGTTAATGTGTATTAATTAATGTTAAAAATGTACTTACCTTTATAAAATACCTGAGTTAATGTACTTACTTTGTTTGTTGCAAAATGCTGTATTTTATTTAAAAGCTTTTATTCTTGTGTGTTTAAAGGTTTTTCACCTTCCAAGATTCCAGTTAATAAACTGAAATACGAGTGAAATCCTGAGCCTCATCGAGTCCTTCCTTTTCAAGTGTGGGAAGCCATGTCGTTATAAATACACCTGACAGTGAAAAACCGTCTGTGACCAGCAAAAGACTCCACTTGCGGCCACCACCGAGAGGGAGGACACTCCACCTGGGGCCTGGAGGACAAAGACTGCTGTCTGTCAGCCAAAGAGAGCAAGATGGCTGATCCAAAGCCAACAGATGAACTGAAAGTGGAGAGGGCCACAGCTAAGAGACAGTTCTCCCGCCTTGCCAACAACATTACGAGAACCTACATAGAGATGTCTAAGGAGGAGTTACAGGAGAACTTCAAGAAGCTGATGCTAGAGAGCTCTCGTGTCTTCGAGGCAAACGAAGAAGTGGAAGCCGCTTACATGGCAGACGCTGAGGAGCTGAGCGACCCCCAGAAAGCCGACATAGCAAAGACGGAGAAAGAATGTGAGCAGAAGACGAAAGAAGTCAAACTCCTAATCCGAGAGACGCTCTGGACCACATATGGAGAAAAGGAACTTTCCCTGGCTCTACAAGTTGCAGAGGCCGAATTCAGGAACGTCTCCTTCCAGCCAGACACAACTCTGGAGGCTTGTGAGTTCATGCTGACCCACTTACAGAAGTTGGTGGACAAGGCAAAGGAAGCGCACCAGAACTGGAACCACTGGGCTCCGCTTGCCGAGAAAAAGGACTTTGATTACCGTTTAAGAGAGCTCGAGGTGGTCCTTCCCAAGCTGGTGTCACAGAAGGCCCCCCTCATCCAAGCAGCAAGTATAAAGAAAGACGCTGGACCCCAGCCCATCTCAGCCCGCAGCTCAGCTCCAGTGGCAGCGATAAAGCTAAAGGCCACAGCCTTACCAAAGTTTGCCGGCAACCAGCGAAACTACTACAGATGGAGGAAGGAATGGGAGGCTCTGCAGAAGCAAGGTGAACCAACCGGATCTTCAGAGGTTAAGAAATTCCAACTACTGGATAGCCTTGATGAAAAGGTGGCCAGGGAACTACGTCTGTCAACGTACAGCTCAGCAGATGAGATCTTCAGAGTCCTGGAAAACCGGTTTGGGAACCAAGCCAGCATTGCTCTTGAGATCATAGAAGAGCTACAAGCAAGACCATCAGCCAGGAGCGGCCATCCAAGGAAAATCGTAGAGCTCATCCAAACTGTGGAAAAGGCCCTTTATGATCTAAACGAACTGGATAATGCAGACGCCTTAAAGAACCCACTGGTGATTAGATCCATCGAGAGCAAACTCCCAGAAACTCTGAAGAAAGACTGGCTCACCTATGCTGCTGACAGAGGAAACACTGTTAACCCCCAGAACCGCTTCGACAAGCTCATCACATTCCTAAAGTCCCAAGAATCTATATATGAGCAACTAGATCAACTGAGCAACGTCTTTGAACCCGCCAAGGAGCAGACTAAGCTCATCAAGTATGCCAGAACAAAGTCAGCCAAGTCCAGCAGTGAAACAGCAGGCTGCATCATTTGTGGTGACCCAAAGCACAGAAGAAGACTCTATTTCTGCAGAAGGTTTAGGATCAACCTAAAGCCATCGGAGAAGAGGGATGCAGCACAACAGCTCGGTGCCTGCAAGAGATGTCTCGAGGTCCACAGCAGCGACCCCTGCAGAAACACCACGTATCTGTGCGGGAACCCAGAGTGCAAAGACCAACACCATTACCTTCTCTGTCCAGTTGCCAGACCCCAGTCCCAAAGAACACCTAAATCCAGTCCAGTGAGAGCTGAGGGGAAAAGATACACCGAAGCTCAAAAAGACTTCCTATCCAGGCTTACCCCTGAGCTGGCGCAGCAGTGTCGAGACACCTTCTGCAACGTCACATCCAGAGCATACAACACCACAGCAGTTGAAAGAGGTCTTCTAGAGGAAAATGGCTTGCATGAGTATCCAGTGATCCTGATGCTCTTTGATGTCACTGCCAACGATGGACAGAGAATTGGGACCCTCATCGACCTGGCATCAGACACGAACTATATAACACATAGAGCTGCCAGCAAGTTGAACCTGAGAGGTGAAGATGTGACACTGGTGGTTTACGGCGTTGGAGGGATGAAGGTGTCTGTTGCAACTAAGCGCTACCTCCTCAAGATTCGGGTCAACACTCCGAGAGGGACCCTCAGGTCACATCAACTAATCTGCTATGGCCTTGATAAGATTGCAGAGTTTCACAGACATGTTCCAGCTATTAAGCTACAGAAAATCTTCCCAGATGTTCCCCTAAGAGACCTTGCTAGACCCAAAGAGGTGCAACTCCTGATCAGCCACAAGGAAGGCCAGCTAGTACCCCAGAAGGTTCGTTCTGTTGGCAACCTTGTGCTCTGGGACGGCCCCCTCGGCAAGACGATCGGAGGCACACACCCGGACCTCTTTGAAGAAGTCACCTTAATGGCCCACACATCAAAGACACACTTCGCAAGATCCATGAGAACTGCAGCAGTCAAATACAGTGAACTCATCTGTAGAGATCCAATCTCCTGCCAGTCTCCCGACAAGCCCCACACCCAGTCCAATACAGCCACTAGCAGCAGAGACTTTCTGAAGTGGTGGAAGTGGGAAAGTATTGGAGCTGCTTGTGAGCCAAGATGTGGAGGATGTCGCTGTGGGAATTGCCAACCCGGGGGAAAAGAAATGACACTGGCTGAAGAAAGAGAGATGGAGATAGTGAAGAACGGGTTGATGTATGTGAATGGAGACCATCACAGCCCTGATCCCCACTGGCATGCCAAGTATCCCTGGACAGAAGATCCAGCATCTCTACCCAACAACAGGAGAGCGGTTGAAGCCACATTCCTCAGGACAGAGAAGCAGCTGGCAAAGGAACCGGAGTTGAAGACAGCCTACATGTCACAAGTCCATGAAATGCTTCATCGCAAAGCTGCAGTGAAGCTATCCAAAGAGGTTCTGCAGAGTTGGACTGGGCCAGTGTGGTACATAAGTCACCTGATTGCACCAAATCCACATTCAGTCTCCACCCCAGTGAGGCTAGTATGGAACAGCAGCCAGAAGTACAGAGGCCTGAGTTTGAACGACATACTAATCAAAGGTCCTGACGTCCTGAACCCAATCAGAGCTGTCCTACTGAGGTTCCGAGCTGGTGTCTTTGCTGCCCTCGGTGACATCCGCAAGATGTACAACTCTGTCTGGTTGGAAGAGAGAGAGGTCCACCTGCACAGGTTCCTGTGGCGTGACACTGAAAAGGCTGAAATAGAAGACTTCGCCATAACAAGGGTCAACATGGGAGACAAACCTGCTGGTTGCATAGCCCAAGTCGCCATGAGAGAGACCGCCAACTTGCCTTCATTCAAACACTTCAAAGAAGAGAAACGTGTGATAGAGGAAGATGCATATGTGGATGATATCCTGACCTCTCACAACAACCTCCAGCACCTCAAACTCCTCACATCCAACATCGAACAGATCCTTAAAGCTGGAGGATTCATCATGAAGCCCTGGGTCTACTCCGATCAAAGTGGGAGGAAAGGGCCGAGAGGTGAGAAGATGGAGTCAAAGACCATGATCCTGCCAAACCAGCTCACTGAAGAGGATAACAAAGCCCTCGGCCTTGGTTACACCATTGAGGATGACACACTACATGTCATGGTTGCAGTGAACTTCTCCAAGAAGAAGAGGAAAATGCGCCTTGGTCAGGACTTACTGAGAGATGAAGTAAGAAGACAAACCCCAGATCCATTCACCAGAAGAGAACTGTTGAGCCAAGTCTCTGGTCTCTATGATCCACTCGGCCTCGTGGCTCCTGCAAAGCAGAAGGGAGCCATCCTCATCCGAAGAGCTTTTCAAGAAGCAAAAGTCATGTACTGCATAGAAGACACCTGGGATGCCGCCTTGTCCAAAGGACTCAGAGAAGATGCCATAAAGCTCCTAGAAGACTATGCAGAGCTGAGCCAACTCAGATTCACCAGACCCCTGACACCACCAAATCCACGTGCAAAACCAAGTGGCATCACCTTCTCTGATGGCAGTGAGCACGCATATGGCGCTGTGCTGTACCTACGCTGGAGCTGCAGCCATGGTGTTGTTGTGAGGCTAGTTGAATCTAAGGCCAAGCTGACCCCTCTCGACCACAAGGGTGACCCTGTGAAGGCGGAGATGTGTGGAGCAGTCTTTGCCGCCCGGTTGAAGAACTACTTCCAGAGACACTGCCGAATCGATGTTGAGAAGTGGTACCATCTCGTCGACAGTCAGACCGTCCTAGGCGCAATCCAGCGGGAGAGTTATGGTTACCAGACCTTCTTTGCCAACCGAGTCGGCGAGATCCAAAGCAGCACAAATGTCCAAGACTGGTGGTGGATTCCAGGGCCCGAGAACATTGCAGATATCATAACCAGAGGGGCCAGTCCAAATGACTTAACTGAGGAATCCGAGTGGCAGTCAGGTCCAAAGTTCCTTCGACTTCCTGAAAGTGAGTGGCCGAAGAAATCAGCCAAAGACGTCGCCGCACAAGCAAGAGACAATATCACAAAAATACAGAAGAAAACATTTGTCGCCGTACTCACCCGAAGTCAACAGAAAGCACAGGACCCAAAAAGAGTCCAAGAAACAGAGTCCAGATTCAGAAGACCACCTGCAGCAGCAGCAGTCCAAAAGCTACTGGACGAAAGGCGCTTCAGCAATCTAAGACGGCTGGTCGGGACAATAGTATGGACTTGGAGAGCAGTAAAGAAATTCCTGTGCCCCGGCGATAAAGAAAAGTGGGAGGCAGTACCTTCATCTGGTGTCATCACTGTGAACGAAAGAGAAGATGTGTTCAGAGACCTATGCTTGGCAGCACAGGAGGGCGTACACTTTCCAAACACAACAACAGACAGACTGGTTGTTTACAAGGACCAAACAAGCGGACTCCTGATGTGTGGTGGCAGGATCCAGACCTTCGGAGAAGACCACAGAGCTGTTCCCCTGCTACCGTTCCAGGCCTGGATCTCCACCCTCCTAGCCCGGGAAGCACACAGTGAGGGACATGAAGGAGTGGCAGGAACTACACTGCGGATGCGAAAGAAAGCATGGGTCATCAAAGGAAGAATTATTGCCCAAAAAGTTGTTGACAAGTGTGTCGTGTGCAAGAAAGCAAAAGCAAAGACCTGCCAGCAAATAATGGGAAACTTGCCTGAGGAGAGATCGAATCCGGCTGCACCATTTCAATTCACATCTGTCGACCTGTTCGGACCGTACCAAGTGAAGGATGATGTCAAGAGGAGGGTGAGCATGAAAGTATGGGGCGTGCTCTTCTGCTGCATGTCCAGCCGAGCCATCCATGTCGAACTGGCAAACACGCTAACAACGGAGAGCTTTCTACTTGCTTACCAGAGGTTCACTTCTGTCCGAGGCCATCCTCAGAAGATCTGGTCCGATCCAGGTACGAACTTTATTGGAGCAAAACCTGTCCTTGAAGAGATGTACAGTTACCTGAGACGACAAAACAAAGGATCACTAGAAGAATATGCTGCCAGGAATGGGACCGACTGGATGTGGAGAATCCTTCCAGCCGATTCACCTCACCGAAACGGTGCCGCCGAAGCTGCTGTCAAGATCACCAAAAGAGCTCTACAAAGCCTTGGTAGAGGAGAAGGCCTTGCCTTCAGTGAATTCCTGACTGTACTCAAGCTGGCCGCCAACCTTGCCAACGAAAGGCCTATCGACGCTAGAGTCCAGTGCCGTGAGGACGGCATCCAATACATCACTCCAAACACCCTGTTGCTTGGTCGAGCCACACAAAGTGGAGATTTCAAAACATTCGACTACACAACTTACCCCTTCAAAAGGCTGCAAGAGATTCAAATGCAAGTCAGCTACTTTTGGAAGTCTTGGAGCCAACTCGCCGGTCCAAACCTGTTCATCCGCAGTAAATGGCATACTGCTGAAAGAAATGCTGCCATTGGAGACATAGTGTGGCTCTGCGACCAAAATGCACTGAGGGGTCAGTTCAAGCTAGCAAGAGTTGTCAGTGTGAACGCAGATCCCAAAGGCATTGTCCGAGATGTCCACGTGAAAGTCTCTCCAAGTGGGTGCGTTCAGGTGAAGACTCCAAACCCTGTCGTTAAAGAGTCCAGGTCTAAGGAGAAGGACTTCCAGGGCACCATACTGCATCGAGACGTCCGACGCCTTGTCGTCCTCATCCCGGCGGAGGATCAGGTCAGGGGAGACCAGCTCGCCTGAGAGGTGCGATCTTTCCAGGTTACACTGCAAAGATCGAGTGGGAGGTGTTGCGGCGATCTGCCTGGAGGTGCGGCTGAAGGTGTGTGTGTGACAGCGGCTGTGCTGCTGCATGCGCGTCACAGCAGAAGCGCTGCATGCGCGTCACAGCAGAAGCGCTGCATGCGCGTCACAGCAGAAGCGCTGCTCCGCGGCGCGCCTCACCAGGTGCGCTCTCCAGCAGGTGAGCGCAATCAGACTGATGAGCAGCGCAGACAGGACAAAGCAAACAAATGCACCCGTTTCATTCAGTGTGCAGGACGGAGCTGAGAGCAGCAGAGACAGAGACGATCACTAAAACCACGAAAGCACTTCACAAACGCATGGGAAAAAGGACTCAAACCAAACGGACTACCGGTGAGCTCACCTCTTTCCACTGGACTGTTTAATCATGATCCGACTGTTGAAGTTTATGCGCTGTGATTGATGGCAGAGCTCAACTTCAGAAGAATGTTTATTTAGATAATTGAACTGTTAAATAAGGTACAATTGGTGCTTATTTTGTTTCTTTTCTTTATCTTATTCACCACAAATATTTGTTTTACTTGTAGAGACAAGAAATGGGCAATTAGGGCGCTTAAAGCCTTGTAAATGTAATTTGAAGTATATTAATATAGAGAGTGGATTTTGCTTTATTAAAAGGCAAAGTAAAACATTTAATTCATGTATAAAAATAGTATTTCTGTTAAAAGTGTTTATGTTAAAAACTACAGTAATATTGGTTTAAAATGCTTGATTTCATATGAATTAATAGAGAAGTGTCAAGTTAAACTTGTTGTAGAAATTCATGTCTAAAGTCTGTATAAAATAATTTAGGCTAAAACTTAAGGTAAAACACGTTGCTTTAAAAGTAGATGGTTCTAACATGTGAACTATATTTCTGTTTATTTAATGCCTAATTTACCTTATTAATCTAAGTTAATTAAGTTAAGTGAAATGCTGGTTAATGTGTATTAATTAATGTTAAAAATGTACTTACCTTTATAAAATACCTGAGTTAATGTACTTACTTTGTTTGTTGCAAAATGCTGTATTTTATTTAAAAGCTTTTATTCTTGTGTGTTTAAAGGTTTTTCACCTTCCAAGATTCCAGTTAATAAACTGAAATACGAGTGAAATCCTGAGCCTCATCGAGTCCTTCCTTTTCAAGTGTGGGAAGCCATGTCGTTATAAATACACCTGACAAATACTATACAGAAACTTTCGCACTACTGGACATTGAATCACATCAATTTGTCACTAGTATACAAAACAGGCTATTTTTTGGCGCATGTAAAAATCAATAAACCCGCATCAGACGTGGTACTGTCAAAACTAAAATAATTGTAAAAAACTTATTGAATGTGAAAAAATATATTTGAACTCACAAGACGGCCATTTGATGCCGTGTAAGCCATTGGTACCGCTCGTAGTTGGTTGATTCGAGTGGAAGTGGCAGGCAAACCATTTCAACGACAGCTTAACTCGTTTCCGGGGTCGGCTGACGTCGTTTCACAAGATCTAGTCTCTCTTGAAATATCTTTCTTGAAAATGGCCTTGCAAATATATGTCTGCCACCTAATCAACATTTTGCTTTGCTTCTTTTTTGGTTAAAAAAGTGAGTACCGCTGATTTCTCCGCTGGCCGGGTATGGCTCCGGTGCCACTTTCAGCTTTCGTAAATTACAAATTAAGATTGGATACTTGGGAGTTACAAGCGAGTATCCAATCACAGACACGTTCAACATAAGGCTACCTAGATGGGCTACCGTCAACAACTCGTGACCTGATCGCAACTGTCTGTTAACTGAACGTCCTTTGTCCGTTTACACCGCACAGCCGCCGCTCATGTTGATTCAGAAGGCCTACGGCAGAATTCACACCGTGCTGGCGACAAGCTAGCTGAATTCTGATTGGATAAAAGCTCTAACTTAAAAACAGCAACACTGGAGCCTAATATGACATGAAGTGAATATGATAATATGAAAATTATTGTATGCATAAATATATGACTATACATATTATTGTAATAGGTAAAATAAAAAAATACAAATGATAACAGATCAAACAAGCATGGCTCCTTTTTAATAAACACTTTTTGTACCCTAAATATAAATATAAGCCTTGCACTCTCTGCAGTTGGGTAAATAAAGGTTCTCCAATGGCCTCCAAAAAAAAACGGAAATCCGGAAAAAACAGACCAACCATTTTCTTCCCATCAATTGTATTCCATGTTCTAATGTCGATCTGGACATCGTATTTAATGACATTTAAAGCCTTCATTTTTACAAAATCCAATTGATGACTTTTAATGCTTTTGAACGACTCGTGGAATCCCGGCATTTGAAGGAATTCAGCCTCATAAGAGAGGAACTACAAACCTGTAAACGAGTGCTGAGTCTGACAGAGAGCCCACAGCCAGGTCGGGATAAGAGTTGCTGTCCAGGTCCATGTTCCCTGCCAGAGAATAGCCAAAAAGTCCAATATTGTGTTCTTTTCCGAAAAGGATCTGCAACAAAACAGAGGGACAAGGAGAAGTCATTTCAATAACAATGTCAAGAATACATCACAATCCATTACCAAAGTAGTCCAATAACAACTCAAATACCGAATAGTAATGGGAATTCCAGCTCTTTTGGCTCGGTTCACTAAAAAGCGACGGCTCGTTCAGTTTATATATCAATGATGAAATCTTAACATTGCAACACATGCCAATACGGCCGGGTTAACTTATAAAGTGCAATTTTAAATTTCCCGCTAAACTTCCGGTTGAAAACGTCTTTGTACGGTGACGTATGCGCGTGACGTCAATTGTTGAACCGGAAGTATTGGTACACCATTGAATCCAATACAAAAAGCTCTGTTTTCATCTCAAAATTCCACAGTATTCTGGACATCTGTGTTGGTGAATCTTTAGCAATTTGTTTAATGAACAATGAAGCCTGCAAAGAAGAAAGTTGTAGGTGGGATCGGTGTATTAGCGGCGGACTACCGCAACACAACCAGGAGGACTTTGAGATGGATAGCAGACATGCTAGCCGCCGACCTCACCTTGACTTCCTCCGTCTCTGGGCCGCCGACCGCATCTATGATCGTCGCTCCGTCGATCGCTGGAACGCAGGTGAGCACGGGTGTTGATGAGCAGATTAGATTAGATAGTACAGATGAGGGCTGGCGTAGGTGGATAGCTAATGTTTTTAGCATAGCTCTGTCGAGGTCCCGTTGCTAAATTAGCTTCAATGGTGTCGTTAGCAACATCATTGTTAAGCTTTGCCAGCCTGGAAAGCATTTACCGTGTAGTTACATGTCCATGGTTTAAAAGTATTGTTGATTTTCTGTCTATCCTTCCAGTCAGGGGTTTATTTCTTTTGTTTCTATCTGCATTTAAGCCAGATGTGCTATCACGTTAGCTCCGTAGCTAAAGAGCTTCGCCGATGTATTGTCTTGGAGATAAAAGTCACTGTGAATGTCCATTTTGCGTTCTCGACTCTCATTTTCAAGAGGATATAGTATCAATTAATCAATCAATGTTTATTTATATAGCCCTAAATCACAAGTGTCTCAAAGGGCTGCACAAGCCACAACGACATCCTCGGTACAGAGCCTACATACGGGCAAGGAAAAACTCACCCTGATTGATTGATTGATTGATTGATTGATTGATTGATTGATTGATTGATTGATTGATTGATTGATTGATTGATTGATTGATATAGTATCCAAGGTGGTTTAAAATACAAATCCGTGATCCGCAATAGAAAAAGGAGAAAGTGTGGAATCCAATGAACCCTTGTACCTAAGTTACGGTCAGAGCGAAAAAAGATACGTCCTGCACTGCATTCTAATCCTTCACTCTCACGTTCCTCATCCACGAATCTTTCATCCTCGCTCAAATTAATGGGGTAATCGTCGCTTTCTCGGTCCGAATTGCTCTCGCTACTGGTGTAAACAATGGGGAAATGGGAGGAGCCTTTCAACCTGCGATGTCACGCTACTTCCTGTACAGGCAAGGCTTTTTTTATCAGCGACCAAAAGTTGCGAACTTTATCGTCGATGTTCTCTACTAAATCCTTTCAGCAAAAATATGGCAATATCGCGAAATGATAAAGTATGACACATAGAATGGATCTGCTATCCCCGTTTAAATTAAAAAAATTCATTTCAGTAGGCCTTTACATTTATTACCAAATTATGTGTAAAATGAATAACTAATGTAAAAACACATTCTGACTTTTATCACAATATTGCCGTTTTATTTGTTGTTCTTGTAAAACTGTGACATTTTTTGAATAAAATTATGACTTTTGTCATAATTTTGCCAAGTGAAGTTTCGATTATTATAAAGTTGCCAACATTTTTCAGTTTTCTTATAAAATTGTGACTTTTGTCGAGTAAAATTACGACTCTTTTCATAATATTGCCAAAATGTTAGGCTTTTCTTGTAAAATTGCGACTGTTATTGAGTAAAATTCCAACTTTTATCGAAATATTGCACAAATGTTCAGTTTTTCTTGTAACATTTTGACTTGCGTTGAGTAAAATGACGACTTTTATTATGATACTGCCAACATTCTATGTTTTTCTTGTGAAATTGTGACCTTTTTTCTTGTGAAATTCCAACTCATTTTTCACAACAAGCTTTCTTATAGAATTGATATGGCTTTATTAATAAACTTAACATGACTACAGTACAGGCCAAACGTTTGGACACACCTTCTCATTCAATCTTTATATTCATGACTATTTACATTGTAGATTGTCACATCAAAACTATGAATGAACACATGTGGAGTTATGTACTTAACAAAAAAAAGGTGAAATAACTGAAAACATGTTTTGTATTCTAGTTTCTTCAAAATAGCCACCCTTTGCTCTGATTACTGCTTTGCACACTCTCTGCATTCTCTCCAATTGAAAAGTGCCCCCTTTGGACTAAATTAATTTTAAAAAAATGCATATAGACTGTAATAACTTGAAGTAAATAATGAAGATTAAAAACCAAATACAAACAAAAAACTTTTTTTTAAAAAATACATGAACTAAAAGCAGTCTTTTTCTCACAATGTGTCGACTTTTTGCTTATAAAATTGGGAACAATTTCTCATATTCTTTCTGTTTCTGTAATATTGCAATATTTTCTCGTAAAATTATTACTTGTTTATGTAAAATTATTACTTTTTTAATGCAAAATGGTGACATTTGTCATAAAATTCTGACTTTTATCACAATATTGCCATTTTTTTGTTGTTCTTGTAAAATAGTGACATTTTTTGAGTAAAATTATGACTTTTGTCATAATTTTGCCAAGTGAAGTTTCGATTATTATTATAAGATTGCCAACATTTTTAAGTTTTCTTATAAAATTGTGACTTTTGTCGAGTAAAATTACGACTCTTTTCATAAAATTGCCAACATTTTAGGCTTTTCTTGTAAAATTGCGACTGTTATTGAGTAAAATTCCAACTTTTATCATAATATTGCACAAATGTTCAGTTTTTCTTGTAACATTTTGACTTGTGTTGAGTAAAATGACCACTTTTATTATAATACTGCCAAAATTCTATGTTTTTCTTGTGAAATTGTGACCTTTATTCTTGTGAAATTCCAAATTATTTTTCACAACAAGTATATATTATTAATGTTGTAAATACAAATCTTTATATATCTAGAAAGGGTGGTCCTAAAGAGGTAGGCACTTTTTCTCAGGTCTCAGAAAGATAAGAAATACACAAAATGTGTGTGTGTGTGTGTGAATGTGTGTGTGTGTGTGTGTGTGTGTGTGTGAGTGTGTGTGTGTGTGTGTGTGTGTGTGTGTGTGTTTTAGGTAAATCACTTTGTGTTTGCCATTTGCCTGTGTATAAAATGCTATATAAATAAATTTTGATGTGATTCGAAACATGATGTTTTCTAAAAACATTTTTTTCCATACTGTAGCTTTAACTGCATTGGCCAAGTCTTAATATAAACCACCTGAGCAGCGCTGGTGACGAGTCCCCTTGCAGAGCCGTGGTAAATGTAGACTTTTCCGTAGCCGCCATCGTCATATGGCGCTCCGATGGCGATATCTGTTCGAGAAGAAAACAACTTACTTAACAACGAGCCAAGTAAGCAAAAAATGGAAAGGAAAAGCAGCAGTTCAATGACCTTCATAAGAGTCTTGATTGACATCTCCAATGTTTTCCACCGCCAGACCAAACATGGAGTCTCTGGTGCCGTTTAATCGGAGAGGAGTGACACCCACCCATCGTCCCGCCTGGTTGATGTAAACGTAAACCGCCCCTCCGACGTCTTTGTCCTTCATGTAGAACTGAGGCGCTCCCACTACGATGTCCTGCCACCTGTAATCAAATGAACCATTAAACAGATGTGACTTCTTTCCCAACCACAATTTGACGCACCCGTCCCCGTTGAGGTCGACCACGGCCACGTCGTATCCGAAGGAGGACGCCAGCCCGGGCCCGTACAGGGTGTGCTCCACGGCCAGTCGGGACGAGGCGTCGTTCTCCTTCCTCAGCAGCAGCACAGCTCCACTGTGATTGGCTCTGGGCGCTCCGGCCACCACCGTTAGGCCACGCCTCCTGGTGATGCTGTGACCCGAGTCCAGGGAGAATCCTGAAATCACACACATGTTGATGTGGGAGCAGAGTCCAACCAGATCCAGAAAGCATTGACAATGATGTACCCTATTTTTCAGACTATAAGGCGCACTTAAAATCCTTTCATTTTCTCAAAACTCGACAGTGCGCCTTATAACCCGGCGCGCCTGATGTACGGAATAATTCTGGTTGTGCTTACCGACCTTGAAGCTATCTTATTTGGTACATGGTGAAATGGTAAGTGTGACCAGTAGATGGCAGTCACACATAAGAGATACGTGTAGACTGCAATTTGACTCAAGTAAACAACACCAAAATGTTATATGTTCCATTGAAAATATAGAACATTACACACGGCGCTCAAAAATCTATCAAAATGTTTTAGTAGGACTTTGGTAAGCTATGAAGCCACACCGCTTGATGGATTGTACTGTGCTTCAACATAGGAGTTTTATTATGGGGTGTGTATAAGGTAAGACATATTATCTACCGTTTTGTTTCGCAATGTTTTGCAACTTTCCTTACCTTCTGGTACCTGCTGATCTGTATTTGGGATCTGCATAAGTTCTGAAAAATTGTGCGCGTCCGCCTTTGTAGTCAGTGCTGACACCGTAGTCGATAATCTTCTTCTTTCTCTCTATCTTCTTGTTATGTGACATTCATCCTCTACTGTTGCCATTTCTAATATAAAGTAGTGTAAAGTTCTTACTTATATCTGTCTGTAAACTCACCATGAAAGCACTAAAACATACCGGTGTAGTGAGTTTACATTATTCACCCAAGGAACTTTAGTTATTGAGAGTTCCGGTCACGGCACACATTTCGGGTGTTGTTGTTGCACTAGTGAGCCACAGATGAGGAGATGCTGCTCCGTTATTGATTGAAGTAAAGTCTGAATGTCATTAAAACAGTTTGCGCCATCTTTTGACACTTCTTCCACTCCCGTCCTTGCACGCTACACCGCTACAACAAAGATGACGGGGAGAAGACGCTGTCCAAGTGGAGGCACGTAAATAAGAGCGCCCACAAAACGGTGCATCCTGAAGAGACTGTCAGAAAGTGACTTGAAGATGATGTGTAAAACATCATCTATGCAACATTTTGAGCAAAGAACCACCATCACATGTTATGTAGACCACAAGGAAGTCTTTTACATTTAGAAAATAATCATAAAATGACTCCTTTAATGCACCTTATGCACCTTTTGTATGAAAATAGACCTGACTAGACCCGCTCATCGGCAGTGCGCCTTATAATCCGGTGCGCCCTATGGTCCAGAAAATACAGTATTTTCTATTAAATACAGAGTGTGGATTCAATTGTAAATTGTGTGTAAATGTACGTATAGATCAGGGGTCGGCAACCCGCGGCTCTAGAGCCGCATACGGCTCTTTAGCGCCGCCCTAGTGGCACTCTGGAGCTTTTTTTAGAAATGTATTAAAAATGGAAAAAGATGAAGGGAAAAATATATATTTTTTGTTTTAATATGGTTTCTGTAGGAGGACAAACATGACACAAACCTCCCTAATTGCTATAAAGCACACTGTTTGTATTAAACAGGCTTCACTGATTCGAGTATTTGGCGAGCGCCGTTTTGTCCTACTAATTTTGGCGGTCCTTGAACTCACCATAGTTTGTTTACATGGAGAACTTTCTCCGACTTTGTAGGACGTGTTTTATGCCACTTCTTTTTTTGTCTCATTTTGTCCACCAAACTTTTAACGTTGTGCATGAATGCACAAAGGTGAGTTTTGTTGATGTTATAGACTTGTGTGGAGTGCTAATCAGACATATTTGGTCACTGCAGGACTGCAAGCTAATCGATGCTAACATGCTATTTAGGCGAGCTATATGTACATATTGCATCATTATGCCTCATTTGTAGCTATATTTGAGCTCATTTAGTTTCCTTTAAGTCATCTTAATTCAATTTATATCTCATGACACACTATATGTATGTAATATAGGCTGACCATACGTCCTCTTTTCCCCGGACATGTCCTCTTTTGCGGGGATGTCCGGGGTGTCCGGACGGGGTTTCTTAAATGGCTCAAATGTCCGGCATTTTGAGTTAGGGTTGCGTGTATTTTCAATGTACGTCCAGAGTTAAGAAGGGGTTAAACAAAACAAAGCGTGGAGGCGTGCGTGTAACACGGGTGGGAAATAAGCCATATTTCCTCTCATGGCATCCCCTCATATTACCTGCGCTGTTTCCACGTTTAATCTCACGAGTTTAACACACGCGCTCACGTGACCCGCTGCAGCCTATCGCGCTCTATATGATCCACCGTCCCAAGATGGCTGCCAGGTGCGGTGGCTAAACCTGGGGACATCTGAAGCCGGTATGTTTTAAAGTTGTCGTTTGCCTGCATATCGTAAAAACAACCGTCCAACATTTTAAAACTAATTGTAAACTTATAGGTGCCGACCATCAGGGCCGAGTTGCGACGAGAGAGTGTTATTAAGCCGAGTTGGTAAGTGAATCTGTTTGCTAATAGTAGCTGCTAGCCGTACCCATGTATTGTCTATGGGCGGTTAGCATCGGCTTTTAATCCCGTTTCCTCCAATGTTTCTGATCCCATTGAATTTATATTTATTTCGAGTCTCTATTTTGGGTACTTACATATGGTGACTGAGTGTTGTGGCGTTTTAAGGCCATCTGCACTTTTTATGCTACTGTAAAGACAATGAATGAACACTGTTACACCCGTCACAGTGACGTCACTGTTATTGTTAATGTTACACTCGTCACAGTGACGTCACTGTTATTTTCTATTGTTTAATATTGTTAATGTTACACCCGTCATAGTGACGTCACTTTTATTTTCTGTTGTTTAATATTGTTCATGTTGCACCCGTCATAGTGACAACACTGTGTACTGTCGTGTTTGTTATTTTGTACATACATGGGATGGTTTAATATTGTTAATGTTAGCAGTATTATTGCTAATATTGATAACAATAAGTGTAACTTATTTATTGAAGGTCGAACAATAGAAGACTTAATGTTGATGTTTATGTGCGCACATTGATTGAACTCCGGGTCCTGTGTAGGCTAGGTCCCTAAGTCTTGGATGGCGAGCTGTAGATAGGCCTTGAGCCCGAGCCCAAGGATCTCCACCTCTCAACCCCTGAACTCCACCTGCTCTGGTCGGGCTGGTAGGCGGCTTATAGCCGAACCCCTTGCCAGTCACCTCATTACTCTGCAGCCCTTTGCACTACCTCATACACACCCTGCCCATAAACTGAACTGTCACTACAAACTGCCAAATCCACAACCCCAACCCGTGTGGCTGTATAAACTGTGAACGCGCATATGGACTGCGATCAGTCTCATAGGACTCCTATGAACTTTTGATACCACCTTGTATGAATTACCTGAACTCTTAATCAATGAACTAAACCAACATTGTTGAGATTCCTTTGTTTTTTCTTTTGTTTTGAATGGCCATTCCTATCAATGTCTGTCCACTATTTGTTACACTGTACATATTTAAATAACACCAGTATCATTTAAAGCATTTAATTGTCTGTCCTACTCTCTCCGAGTCGTAATCTAGACTTCTGATTAGCCCAATATTGAGAAAGTGGGACCCCACAATTTTACTGTGGTACCCCATTTTTATTACTTACTATATTATTACTATCCCTGGGACCCCATTTTGAAAATTCCTAGCGCCAACACTGCTGTCAACAGAGGAGAAAAATGCTTTATTTAAATAAATATATTATTTCTAAAGCAAGTTCGAGTATCATTGGCAAATGTTCACCTAGTCCCCGCCTTGGCACGCATATATGTCCTCTTTTTGGGATTTCAGAATATGGTCAGCCTATGTAATATGGCTTTTAATGTTTTGCGGCTCCAGACAGATTTGTTTTTGTATTTTTGGTCCAATATGGCTCTTTCAACATTTTGGGTTGCTGACCCCTGGTATAGATCAATGGATCAGTGCAGTACTTGGCCAGTATAACAACATTGATTTTGATTCATTATTATTTTTTTGATCAATGACAGCTTTAATACAAACAGCCTGCATGGCAGCTTTGTGTTATTAGCGTCAACATTGCAACGTTTTCTCATTACATTACACCTCTTTTATGTTATTATTATTATTGTTTTGTATGTTTAGAATGTGCCTTGGGTTGTGAAAAAATGTAGCTATGGGCTGCAAATGGCCCCCAGGCCGCACTTTGGAGACCCTTGCCTTAGTTGGTCTGTTGAAGACCTCCTGTCTTGCCCACGCTAAGACCCTTGAAGCACGGTGTCTGGACAACCAGCCAGAAGTGAATGTGTCCAAACCCAATAAGCAAGAAATGACAATAGAAGTAGTTTGTTTAAACTGTGGAAACATTTAAATATCTTTGCAGTTTTTACCAAAGAAAATCGCAGTTCCCCTTTAAGGTGTGAAATTACAGCTCTTGTGTTTAATACCATTAAACATGAATTATTGCTAGTAAATGCTGTGAGTAAAACATCTGTTATCCTATTAGTGCCATCTGTGCTTGTTTTGCCTTAAAAAGATTAAGATTAAATTAAAGTACCAATGATTGTCACACACACACTAGATGTGGTGAAATTTGTCCTCTGCATTTGACCCATCCCCTTGGGGAGCAGTGGGCAGCAGCGGCGCCGCGCCCGGGAATCATTTTGGTGATTTAACCCCCAACTCCAACCCTTGATGCTGAGTGCCAAGCAGGGAGGTAATGGGTCCCATTTTTATAGTCTTTGGTATGACTCGGCTGGGATTTGAACTCCAACCTACCGATCTCAGGGCGGACACTCTAACCACTAGGCCTTCACATATGTTGTGAAGGCGCACTGCCGATGAGCGGGTCTATTCAAGTCTATTTTCATACAAAAGGTGCATAAGGCGCATTAAAGGAGTCATTTTATGATTATTTTCTAAATGTAAAAGACTTCCTTGTGGTCTACATAACATGTAATGGTGGCTCTTTGCTCAAAATGTTGCATAGATGATGTTTTACACATCATCTTCAAGTCACTTTCTGACAGTCTCTTCAGGATGCACCGTTTTGTGGGCGCTCTTATTCACGTGCCTCCACTTGGACATCGTCTTCTCCCCGTCATCTTTGTTGCAGCGGTGTAGCGTGCAAGAAGTGTCAAAAGATGGAGCTAACTGTTTTAATGACATTCACACTTTACTTCAATCAATAACGGAGCAGCATCTCCTCATCCGGGGCTCACTAGTGCAACAACAACACCCGAAATGTGTCCCGCCCAGAACTCTCTAATAACTAAAGTTCCTTGGGTATATAATGTAAACTCACTACACCGGTATGTTTTAGTGCTTTCATGGTGCGTTTACTGACAGATGTAAGTAAGAACTTTACACTACTTTATAATAGAAATGGCAACAGTGGAGGATGAATGTCACATAACAATAAGATAGAGAGAAAGAAGAAGCTTATCGACTAAGTTGTCGGCACGGACTACAAAGGCGGACGCGCGCAATTTTTCAGGATTTATGCAGATCCCAAATACGGATCAGCAGGCACCAGAAGGTAAGAAAAGTTGCATAATATTGCGAAACAAAACACCAGATAATATGTCTTACCTTATACACACACCATAATAATTCTCCTATGTTGAAGCACAGTACAATCCATCAAGCGGTGCGGCTTCATAGCTTACCAAAGTCCTACTAAAACATTTTGATAGATTTTTGAGCGCCGTGTGTAATGTTCTATATTTTCAATGGAACATTTAAAGGCCTACTGAAATTCATTTTTTTTATTTAAACGGGAATAGCAGATCCATTCTATGTGTCATACTTGATCATTTCGCGATATTGCCATATTTTTGCTGAAAGGATTTAGTAGAGAAAATCGACGATAAAGTTCGCAACTTTTGGTATCTGATAAAATAAAACCTTGCCCCTACCGGAAGTAGCGTGACGTCACAAGCGGTAGTGCTGCTCACAATTCCCCGTTGTTTACAATGGAGCGAGAGATATTAGGAGCGAGAAAGTGACGATTACCCCATTAATTTGAGCGAAGATGAAAGATTTGTGGATGAGGAACGTTAGAGTGACGGACTAGAATGCAGTTCAAGAGATAACTTTTTTCGCTCTGACCGTAACTTAGGTACAAGCTGGCTCATTGGAATCCACACTCTTTCCTTTTTCTATTGTGGATCACGGATTTGTATTTTAAACCACCTCGGATACTATATCGTCTTGAAAATGAGAGTCGAGAAGGCGAAATGGACATTAACAGTGACTTTTATCTCCACGACAACACATCGACGAAGCTCTTTAGCATGAGCTAACGTGATAGCATCTGTCTCAAATGCAGATAGAAACAAAAAAAAGAAATCCCTGACTGGAAGGATAGACAGAAGATCAACAATACTACTATCAGGAGACACCGAACCAAACACTGGACATGTAAATACACGGTTAATGTGTATTCGACGCCTGTCGGAGCCTAGCAATGCTGTTGCTAACGACACTAACTTAACAACGGGACCTCGTCAGAGCTATGATAAAAACATTAGCGCTCCACCTACGCCAGCCAGCCCTCCTCAGCTCATCAACACCCGTGCTCACCTGCGTCCCAGCGATCGACGATGCGGTCGGCGGCCCGGAGGCGTAGGAAGTCAAGGTGAGTTCGCCGCTAGCGCGTCTGCTATCCAACAACGTCCTCCTGGTTGTGTTGCTACAGCCAGCCGCATACACCGATCTCACCTACAGCTTTCTTCTTTGCAGCCTCCATTGTTCATTAAACAAATTGCAAAAGATTCACCAACACAGATGTCCAGAATACTGTGGAATTTTGTGGAAGAAAACATAGCTCTGTGTATTGTGTCCAAAAGTGTCCAAACACTTCCGTGGACCTCGCAACGTCACACGCATGCGTCATCCTCCAAAGGCGTTTTGAACCGGAAGTTCCCCGGGAAATTTAAAATTGCACTTTATAAGTTAACCCGGCCGTATTGGCATGTGTTGCAATGTTAAGATTTAATCATTGATATATAAACTATCAGACTGCGTGGTCGGTAGTAGTGGGTTTCAGTAGGCCTTTAACATTTTAGTGTTGTTTACTTGAGTAATATTGCAGTCTACACGTATCTCGTATGTGTGACTGCCATCTACTGGTCTCACTTACCATCAAATAAAATAGCTTTGTGGTCGGTAAGCACAACCAATGTTATTCCGTACATTAGGCGCACCAGGTTATAACAGTCGATTTTAAGTGCGCCTTATAGTCCGGAAAATACGGTACTGTAGATCAGTGTTTTTCAACCACTGTGACGCGGCACACTAGTGTGCCGTGAGATACAGTCTGGTGTGCCGTGGGAGATTATCTAATTTCACCTATTTGGGGTAAAAAATATTTTCTGCAAACAAGTAATTATAGTCTGCAAATGATGTGTTGTTGTTGTTGAGTGTCGGTGCTGTCTAGAGATCGGCAGAGTAACCGTGTAATACTCTTCCATATCAGTAGGTGGCAGCAGGTAGCTAATTGCTTTGTATATGTCGGAAACAGCGGGAGGCAGTGTGCAGGTAAAAAATGTATCTAATGCTCAAACCAAATATAAACAAAAGGTGAGTGCCCCTAAGAAAATGCATTGAAGCTTAGGGAAGGCTATGCAGAACGAAACTAAAACTGAACTGGCTACAAAGTAAACAAAAAACAGAATGCTGGACGACAGCAAGGACTAACTGTGGAGCAAAGATGGCGTCCACAATGTACATCCGAACATGATATGACAATCGGCAATGTCCCCACAAAGAAGGATAAAAACAAAGTAGATGCGGGAAATATCGCTCAAAGGAAGACATGAAACTGCTACAGGAAAATACCAAAAAAAGAGAAAAAGACACCAAAATTGGAGCGCAAGACATGAACTAAAACACTACACACAGGAAAACAGCAAAAAACTCCAAATAAGTCACGGTGTGATGTGACAGGTGGTGACAATACACCTACTTTAAGACAAGAGCTATATTGACGCATGCTTGGTTATGGTTTGAATTCATATCCAACAATTGCGACAACAACTTTTTACTGTCAACTGAGTTTTGTTTTTTAATGATTCCTGCTGGTGGTGTGCCTCCGCAAATTTTCAACGCAAAAAAGTGTGCCTTGGCTCAAAAAAGGTTGAAAAACACTGCTGTAGATGACTTCAGTGTCCTCCAACTCACCCAAGTAGCTGTTAGCAGGCACGGGTACAAGTTCAGGGTTCAAGACGTCCTCGTCGCCAACTTCATAAGGGCCGTCATCGTACACTCCCATCTCCAACAGCGTGTCGTTTTTTTGCTCCACACGAACTATGCCTGAATACAGCAAAGTCAGCGGTAATCATTTATTTGACGGAATGAGACTTCTGTTCCAGACCTTTCCAGTTGTACGCTCCAGGAGCTCCAAACACCAAGTAATGGTAGTCCTTGGTGAAGGTGGCAGCCAGACCCTGCTGGCACGACCCGAACATCTCGTGACCTCTGGCCCGCCCCTCGCAGAAGTTCCAGTTGCCGCCGTCCTCGTCGGAGGACTGGTTGATGGACAGGTCCTGACTCAGCACGTAGCAGCGACCTGTGATGTCACGGGCCTCCTGCGGCGTGTTGACAAACATGCGCCTCTGGTAGCGATGAGCGCACGTCTGGAGTGACGGAACACAGTCGCAGGTCACAACATTAGGTACACCTGCCTTACCCAAAAAGCAAGTTGAATCATCATCAAGAGAAAATGTAAAATCATCCTTAACCTTTAAGCTACATGAATTATGACTGTGGACTTAGAATCACTTTCCAGCGAGGACTGGACACTGCCAGGGCTGCCCTTTGGTGCCGATTGTGCTTACAACTTTTATGGGCGCTGCAGAAAAATCCAGATGCTGCAGTACGTACAGAATCGTGCTGCTAGGATCCTGATGAGAGTGCGGAAATACCACCACGTCACACCAGATCTCAAATCCCTTCACTGGCTTCCTGTTCCACTCAGGATTGAATACAAAGTCTCGGTATAGCTCGGTTGGTAGAGTGGCCGTGCCAGCAACTTGAGGGTTCCAGGTTTGATCCCCCCTTCCGCCATCCTAGTCACTGCCGTTGTGTCCTTGGGCAAGACACTTTGCCCACCTGCTCCCAGTGCCACCCACACTGGTTTAAATGTAACTTAGATATTGGGTTTCACTATGTAAAGCGCTTTGAGTCACTAGAGAAAAAGCGCTATATAAATATAATTCACTTCACTTCACTACTAACCCACCAGTGCCTCCATGGAAATGCCCCCCTCCACCTCAAAGAACTGCTCACCCACAAATCCTCCACACAGACTAACCTCCGAGAACAAAGCTATGAACAATGGAAGACCAGGCTTTCTGCTCCGCCACTCCCAATCTGTGGAACGCTCTCCCTGACCATCTGAGGGCACCACAGACTGTGGATGCTTTTAAAAAAGGCTTAAAAACCCTTCTTTTAAAAAAATAAATGTTTTATTTTTTTAATACACTGTAGCACTTTGAGGTTGTTTGCTCAATGTAAAGTGCTTTTTACAAATAAAATCTATTATTATTATTATTATTATTGCAGGACTATTTGCAGATGGTGTGGTCCTGATGGCTTCATCTGGCCAGGATCTTCAGCTCTCACTGGATCGGTTTACAGCCGAGTGTGAAGCGACTGGGATGGGAATCAGCACCTACAAGTCCGAGTGCATGGTTCTCGCCCGGAAAAGGGTGGAGTGCCATCTCCGGGTTGGGGAGGACATCTTGCCCCAAGTGGAGGAGTTCAAGTAACTAGGAGTCTTGTTCAAGAGTGAGGGATCGTGAGATCGACAAACGGATCGGTACGATGGATCAGTATTGATCCGTCGTGGTGAAGAAGGAGCTGAGCCGGAAGGCAAAGCTCTCAATTTATTGGTCAATCTACCTTTCTATCCTCACCTATGGTCATGAGCTTTGGGTTATGACCGAAAGGACAAGATCACGGGTACAAGCGGCCCAAATGAGTTTCCTCCACTGGGTGGCGGGGCTCTCCCTTAGAGATAGGGTGAGAAGCTCTGTCATCCGGGAGGAACTCAAAGTAAAGCCGCTGCTCTTCCACATGGAGAGGAGCCAGATGAGTAGGTTCGGGCATCTGGTCAGGATGCCACCTGGATGCCTCCCTCCCATCCGCCCAGTATGAGACCATGGGGAAGACCCAGACTATGTCTCCCAGCTGGCCTGGGAATGCCTTGGGATCACCTGGGAGGAGCTGGATGAAGTGGCTGGGGAGAGGGAAGTCTGGGGTTTTCTGCTTAGGCTGCTGCCCCCGAGATCCCACCTAGGATATGTAGAAGATGGATGGACTTAAATCATTGTTTTAATTCCTGCCCTGACATTTGGCCTTCCTTGCCCCTAAAATGACTAAATTCCAAGCACCTGTACCGACCCCAGGTGCATGTACACTACATACCTACAAGTTGTTTGGCATTCTGACTTTCCATCCTTTTGCACGCCGTGCAATCTTTTATCTTCTGCAATTTCCTGCCGCATTTCCTCAGTCATAAAGTCTTTGAAATGTAAGTCCAGCCTATATTTGTAGTCATCCTCAAAACATTCCACAAAGTCAACAAGCTGGAAGTTGAAATGTTTTCTCTGCCACTGCTACTCCTTCCTCTTCCATCACTCTTGTGTCGTCTCTTGTGGTAGAGGCGTGGCTCAGATGGTATGGTGGCCGACCAGCAACTTGAGGATTCCTGGTTTGACTCCGGCTTGGGCAAGACGCTTTACCCACCTTTGCTCCCAGTGCCACCAACACTGGTGAGAATGTAGCTTCAATGCATAAAGTGGGTTTCTCAATGTAAAGAACTTTGAGTCACTCGGGAAAAGGCTTCTTTTTACCTTATCCCTTTCAAATGTGTACCTCATACTTCTTCGTGGCAATCTTGCAGGACCACCCGACAGCCCCCTGAAACGTCACGTACTGCCCTCATGTAGTTTATACATTTAATACAGTTTGTCTTTATAGATCAATAATTAAATGTTTTTTAAATATCACTGCGATGAGGTAAATAAGAAAGATCCAGAGTTGTGCAGCTTTTAAGTCCATTGTAAAACAATATGGAATGACAGCATATAATCTAAAGTAACTCTAACTTTCATAATACTGAAGTTTGGTATCAAATTAAAGATATTTATCTGATTTAGGTAGATTAGAGCCATGAGATTATACATGTATATGTAATGTCTGTATAATAACGTGCGTGTATACCAGACCTGGGCAAATAAGGCCCGTTAAGCTTTTCAATCTGGCTCGCCGGACATTCCCAAATCATTATTTTAGATGTTTAAGATGTAAAGTGTAGCTGCCATTATGATGTGCAGTGATGTTTTATAATGACTAGTATAGTTAAAAACTAGTATATCATGCAAAAGCGCAGATTAGTACTATGGTACTCGAATTAGTTACTATGGTATTCTAATTAGTTACTATGGTCATCTAACTAGTTACTGTGGTCATCTAATTAGTTACTATGGTCATCTAATTAGTTACTATGGTAATGTAAGTCACAGCAGCTCAGACGAGGCACCAAGCAGTGTGGGTGGGGAGCGTTTCCACAGAGTGTTTCCAGAGCCTGAAATGTGGGTGTCAAGGACCGACGCGGAAGGAGATTTTTGCAACAAAGTTCTAAAGCTTAGTGATATATCACATATATCAGATAGTTTTTTTTACCCTTCCTTTTCATATTTTGCTGTATTTGTTGCATTTTTGTTGCGTTTCGCTTGATTGTAAAATATGTGGATGGAGGGGGGGGGGGGTGTGTGACGTTCATATGTTGTCAATATTCAGTGTTTTATCCTTCATAGTTAATATTGTAAATCCCACATTCTTTATTTTCATGTACATTCTGGGTGTCCATTCAGTAAAAAAATTAAAAATTCCATTCCGTTCTTTAAGGCGGTCTGTCATAACGTTTTTAGCCTTCAATCAGACATTTGGAACGGGGACGGCGTGGCAAAGTTGGGAGAGTGGCGGTGCCAGCAATCTGAGGGTTACTGGTTCAATCCCCACCTTCTACCATCCTAGTCACGTCCGCTGTGTCCTTGAGCAAGACACTTCACCCTTGCTCCTGATGGGCCTGGTTAGCGCTGTGCATGGCAGCTCCCACCATCAGTGTGTGAATGTGTGTGTGTGAATGGGTGAATGTGGAAATAGTGTCAAAGTGCTTTGAGTTCCTTAAAAAAGGTAGAAAAGCACTATACAAGTACAACCCGTTTACCATTTACCATTTTGTGAGGTTTTGTGTGCGTCTGATCTGCAGTGTCAGTGAGTAAAATATAAAATATTAAGCATCATTCCACAGCTTTTTATTCACTTCATATTGTAAGTTACATAAAAAAGAAATGTATACTGAAATACTGTATAAAATGAAGTTGAAAATATTTTGTAAATGTTTTTTAATTCTATTTTTGGAAGTTTTAAAACCCCCAAAAAAGAGTTGTAGATAGCAACATATTGTTCATGTTCAGACACACCAAACATATTCCCTTAGTTTAGATTGAAATAAGATATGAAAATAAATGTTACCACACTATAACAGGGTTGATTTTATCTTTAATGTATAAATCACACATAAAAAAATAGTTTGTGTGTTTTCATACTTCAGTACTGACTTACCACAATCTTCCCCCCCGGTCCCTGACTCTGCACCGTCACCCCCATCCACTGGTTCTCCTTGTTCTCCACTCGGATGTCCTCTTTCGAAGTTGACACATGCAGAAACCAAACCAAGGCATGAACCAAGACGCATGACATGAAGGGAAAATGGACGTATGGCAAATTCTCACCTTCACTGTCAAATAAAACACGCTCGCAGTCAGTGGAATGGCTGAGGTCGCATTTATAGAGACCTCCGGTGATGTTGGCGGTCTGTTTGCCCAAAGATCTGGCTCTGGGGGCGCCAATCAATAACCTGAGGAAATATGGACACATTATTTCTGTCATTAATCACATTTTTTAATTTTGATTAAATACGATAATAACAGTAAATGACTTGCTTGATTGATTGAGACTTTTATCAGTAGATTGCACAGTACAGTACATATTCCGTACAATTGACCACTAAATGGTAACACTCCAATAAGTTTTTCAACTTGTTTAAGTCGGGGTCCACGTTAATCAATTCATGGTAATTCATTGCTTGCAAATGATCAAATTAACTTAAAAAAAGCCCCCGATATTTTGACATAAATGCAATTTTATTGGGAGAAAAAAAATATTTATTTGATCAAAACTTGGTAACGGTTTTATCTAAAGTCCCATTTAGCGGTTATTTGAAGTGAAATGTGTCACCAGTCAGACTCTATGAGACTGTACAACCTTTCAGTGCTCAAAATAGATTACATAAGTAATGCATTTAAAGATAATTGATGTGATTATTTTTTGTGATTAATCGCATGCGTCACCACGTTAACTTTGATAGTCCCAAGAAAAATACGAGAAAATCGTTCCTGATCCCACATGACACTTTTAGACTTTGTCACATTGTTTTCCCGTGGTTTGTCCTTCTGTTTCCCTGCTCCTTCCTGCACACCTGTACCTGGTTGCCAATCAGGATGCTTCATATGCCAGCCCTGTCCTCTGGATCCTTCTTGACTGCACTTAAATGTAGAATATATGTATAATATATTTATATTATTCACAAGTGAATAATGCTGTATAGTATTTATTGTCTATTTATTGTGAGCGAACTGTGGTGCTGAATTTCCCCCAGGGATCAATAAAGTACTTTCTATTCTATTCTATTCTATGGATCATTTTAGCATTTGTTGCTTCTAAGACAATTCAATGAGCACTTTTCCTGCGCATCGTCTCCGGTCTCTGCATTCTGGGGTCACGCCAAAAACCACAGTGCGGGGTTCCGGACAGAAATGTGTCTATAATTGTTTTCTAATTAAAATCGTACCTTTTTGTCTAGTCCAGCAAAATGCGGCACGCAACTCGTATGTTTTTGGTCCACGACAAAAAAATTTAACAGTCAACATCAGAACATTTAAAAATACATTTCAGGGGCAGAAAAAATTCAAAAGTTAGCAATCTGCGATGACAACAGTGCAGCACGTTTCTGTTATTTTGAAAAACACTTCCATAATATTCAGTATAGCCAAGCATAGCATAATATGTTGATCTGAGGTTGCGGAATAAATGTATTAGACCAGTGTTTTTCAACCACTGTGCCGCGGCACATTAGTGTGCCATGAGATACAGTCTGGTGTGCCGTGGGAGATTATGTAATTTCAACTATTTGGGTTAAAAATATTTTTTGCAAACCAGTAATTATAGTCTACAAAAGATGTGTTGTTGTTGAAAGTCGGTGCTGTCTAGATCTCAGCAGAGTAACTGTGTAATACTCTTCCATATCAGTAGGTGGCAGCAAGTAGCTAATTGCTTTGTAGATGTGGGAAACAGGCAGCGTGCAGGTAAAAAGGTATCTAATGCTTAAACCAAAAATAAACAGAAGGTGAGTGCCCCTAAGAAAAGGCATTGAAGCTTAGGGAAGGCTATGCAGAACGAAACTAAAACTGAACTGGCTCCAAAGTAAACAAAAACAGAATGCTGGACCACAGCAAAGACTTACTGTGGAGCAAAGACGGCGTCCACAATGTACATCCATACATTTTTTTTGTGAATTGTTTTTGTTTGCGGATGACTCTGCCCTGCTGGTATCCGACAAGGACAAGTCACAGGTGGAGAAAATCCTCAGTGCTGAACTCTGTAGAACTCGCACCTGGCTCGCTGACAACAAGCTATCCATACACTTGGGTAAAACGGAATCCATCCTGTTTGGGTCCCACATCAACCTTAAGAAAGTCAATGACTTCACTATAAAAGTGGGTGACATTGTTATCACCAGGAAAGATGAGGTCACCTACCTAGGTTCCATTCTAGAGGCTAACCTTTCCTGTGATAAAATGGCAACCAAGGTAATCAAAAAGGTTAACCAACGAACGAGATTTCTCTACAGAATCTCCTCTCTGGTCAACAAAAGCACCATGAGGATTCTGGCGGGAACTCTCGTTCAACCCTTTTCGATTACGCATGCACCTCCTGGTACCCTAGCACCTCCAAAACCCTCAAATCTAAACTCCAAACATCCCAGAACAAGCTAGTCAGGTTACTTCGAGACCTCCACCCCAGATCACACCTCACTCCTACCCACTTCTCCAAAGTGGGCTGGCTCAAGGTGGAGGACAGAGTTAAACAACTTGCACTGAGCCTAGTCTATAAAATCCACTACACCTCCCTGATACCGAAGTACATGTCAAACTACTTCCTTAACGTAAATGACCGCCATAACCACAACACCAGGGGGAGCTCCACTAACCACGTTAAACCCAGATTCCGAACTAACAAAGGTCTTAACTCTTTCTATGCCACATCAATGTGGAATGTGCTCCCAACAGGTATAAAAGAAAGGGCATCTCTATCCTCCTTCAAAACCGCAATAAAAGTTCACCTCCAGGCAGCTACAACCCTAAACTAACACCCTCCCCGAATGGCTAATAATCAAATGTAAACAATCAAATGCAGATACTTTTTCTTATGCCTTCTGATCTCTCTCTCTCTCTCTCTCTCTCTCTCTCTCTCTCTCTCTCTCTCTCTCTCTCTCTCTCTCTCTCTCTGTCTATGTCCACTACTCTTTTCGACCACGGATGTGGTCGAAAAGACGATGGTGTTTAACCACATCCTACTCAGAAAACACATGGCAGTCTTAGTTACCGACAACAATTCATACTCACTAAAAATATTATCTTTCTGCAGCAATTTCAGCATTGTTTGAATACATTGGTGCTCCAAGCAGAATTATGTTTGGAGGCCCCCGCTCCAGTACACTTTTTTCACAAATGTTCATTAATGTGAAACAATTTTTATACATTTTTAAACAAATGATAATGAATTTAATGCATGTTTTGTTTTAAAACAAAATAAGGAAATATGGATTAAATAAAATTATGTTTTTATGTTATTATTATGTATAATGAATTTATGTTTTTAGTGCAAAATAACAACTCTAGCACAACTACAACCTGGGGTCGAACCCGGTAAGACTGCCCAACAATATCAGGTGAAATTCGCCATTATAATCTTATCAGTGACGGGTTTAGGAATCCGTTTTTTACAATTTCATATGAAGAGCATCCTGTTTTTCTTTGATTGACATTGTGCTTCTTTACTCTACAGTTAGCGCACACACACACACACACACACACACACACACACACACACACACACACACACACACACACATATATATATATATATATATATATATATATATATATATATATATATATATATATATATATATATATATATATATATATATATATATATATATATATATATATATATATATATATCAGTGCGGTGAGGTTCATGGCTGGTGAGGCACTGACTTCATCACAGTCAGATTTACAAACATATGAACCCTAAAGAGTATCTTATTCACCATTTGATTGGCAGCAGTTAACGGGTTATGTTTAAAAGCTCATACCAGCATTCTTCCCTGCTTGGCACTCAGCATCAAAGGTTGGAATTGGGGGTTAAATCACCAAAAATTATTCCCGGGCGCGGCGCCGCTGCTGCCCACTGCTCCCCTCATCTCCCAGGGGGTGATCAAGGGGATGGGTCAAATGCAGAGGACAAATTTCACCACACCTAGTGTGTGTGTGACAATCATTGGTACTTTAACTTAACTTTAACTTTACACATACAAACTGTAGCACACAAAAAAGCACATTTAATAAAAAAAAACTTTATTATGGTCTTACCTTTACTTATAAATGAAGTCCATGCACCGCTTTCTTCAGTTTTAAAAGTCTCTCTGTCTCGATGGAGATCTTCCTTTAATTATTACCTCCTGCTTTGATTGAAAGTCCAGTTTAGAAAACGGTTTTATTTTAGATATGTAATCCTCCATGTTAAAAGTCCATGCGAGAGGATAAACGATCGCTGCTAACTGTTGCTGCTTGTTGTCACTTATTCTGCAGCCGAGTAGTGGCAAGAATGAGCCCTGGGATCACTAGTGCCCTCTACCACCATGAGGCGGGATTACTGCGAGCCTCACCCAGTGCGTCTTCGCAGCAGTTTTATGATTGCTCAGCACAAGAAATACGTTACACACATACAGTTGTTGACAAAATACACTGTACATTATATACCTCAGCTAACTAAACTATGGAAATGTATAATATAATTCATATAGCATTACGGTCTCACTGCACAGCAGGCCAGCAGTTAGCCGAGTCATTGCGCAATCCATGGTGAGGCTCAACTGGCTGGTGACTCACCGCAAGTCTCTTCTCAGTATTTGAACGGCAAATGTGAAAATTCTGCGATTTTGAATAAAAATAATCTAAAACTGGTAAAGTTAAATGGAAAATAACTTTATAGTATAATCACTGGATACATATAACAATTAATTTTTTTTTTTTTCCTTTTACATTTTTTTTCTTTCATTATGGCACGTGAGGCCCCGCCTCACCTGCCTCCCCTGACTGCACGTCACTGATATATATATAGTCGTGGTCAAAAGTGTACCAGTGGCGTGCAGTCACTAGAGGCAGGGGAGGCGGGGCCTCACCTGCCATCATGGAAAGAAAAAAAATGTAAAAAGAAAAAAAAAATTATTCAATTGTTATATGTATCCAGTGATTATACTAAAGTTATTTTCCATTTAACTTCACCAGTTTTAGATTATTTTTATTTTTATTTTCACATTTGCCGTTCAAATACTGAAAAGAGACGGTGCGGTGATCAGCAGCCAGTTGAGGCACGTCACTGATTTGTGCCTCAACATGGATTGTGCGCAATGACTCGGCTAACTGCTGAGCTGCTGTGCAGTGAGACTGTATTGCTATATGAATTATATCAGCTAACTAAACTATGGCATAGTTTAGTTAGCTGAGGTATATAATGTACAGTGTATTTTGTCAACAACTGTATGTGTGTAATGTATTTCTTGTGCTGAGCATTCATAAAACTGCTGCAAAAAACGTACTGTCTGAGGCTCGCAGTAATCCGGCCTCCTGGTGGTAGAGGGCGGTAGTGATCCCAGAGATCATTCCCCGGCCGCAGAAGAAAAAAAAAAAAAAGTTTGCAAGTCAATTAGTGCAGCGATTGTTTATTTCCTCTCGCCTGGACTTTTATTAAAAACATGGATACATATGTAAATACATATGTAAAATAAAACAAGTTTTCTAAACTGGACTTTCAATCGAAGCAGGAGGTAATAATTAAAGGTAGACCAACGCCGGAGCTAAAAGGTTTGTTTTTGACTTCGGGACAGAAGACCCGTTCTTTTCAAACGGCGTGGTACACACGCAAAGGCTGGCTGTGTGGATGTCCAGCAAGAAAGGTAAGACCATAATAATGTTTTTTTTTATTAAATGTGCTTTTTTGTGTGCTACAGTTGTGTAAAGAATGCTGGTATGAGCTTTTAAACATAACCCGTTAACTGCTGCCAATCACATGGTGAATAAGATACTATTTAGGGTTCATATGTTTGTAAATCTGACTGTGATGATGCAGTGCCTCACCAGACATTAACCTCACCGCACGCCACTGAAGTGTACATATACTTGTAAAGAACATAATGTCATGGCTGTCTTGTGTTTCCAATCATTTCTACAACTCTTATTTTCTTGTGATAGAGTGATTGGAGCACATACTTGTTGGTCACAAAAAAACATTCATGAAGTTTGGTTCTTTTATGAATTTATCATGGGTCTACTAAAAATGTGAGCAAATCTGCTGGGTCAAAAGTATACATACTGCAATGTTAATATTTGCTTACATGTCCCTTGGCAAGTTTCACTGCAATAAGGTGCTTTTAGTAGCCATCCACAAGCTTCTGCTTGGATTTTTGACCATTCCTCTTGACTAAATTGGTGCAGTTCAGCTAAATGTGTTGGTTTTCTGACATGGACTTGTTTCTTCAGCATTGTCCACGCTTTGGGAAGGTCATTCTAAATCCTTCATTCTAGCCTGATTTAGCCATTCCTTGACCACTTTTGATGTGTGTTTGGGGTCTGACATCACATGGACAAAGATAAGACCAAACCTGCCATGACAATCAGAGGCAAGATAGGGCGGGTCATCAAACCAGGAAGGGAAATCACAACAGCCTCACATCTCCCACATGAGGACGAGGGATTGTTCTTTTAGCGATGTAAACCCACACTGCGTCTACTTGCCCACATTTAGACAAATGTATGCATTTGGATAAAGCAATGCCCCAAACATTCATTTGTAGTTCTTTACTTTGTAAGTGCAAATCATGGAAGACGTGGAACACACATGAAGGTGAGTTGACTTCAAAGTTTTGCTGCACATAACTATTATCAACTGCTCCCAAACAACACAAGTCATTGTATTTATGTCAGGATCCAGATAGATGCTGTTGTTATTTACTGTAGGCAGAGAACATGAAGAACAACAGTGAGGTGTGGGGACCCTCAGAGGGAGTTTTAGGGTGTCCCCAGCTAATGCCAGATAGTTAATAGTAATGGACCCCTTATTATTAGTTCCATATGTACACTCTCAGTTACATAACAATTACTACCTACATAATAACCTCAAATGTAGGAGTTGGGGAGGAATTTTCATTTTGTTTGACTCAGTCAGAAAAATATATTTGCTTTAAATATGTTCAGTTTTATTGATTTCCCTTCATGTAAAGAAGGATTTTGTTAATGTCTCTTTTTGCCATTGTGGTTTCTTTTAAAACAGCATTTTTTCCTTTGCTGAAAAGTCCCCATTGGGGTATATATTATGCTGTTTATTTATCATTATTATTGTTGCACTGCCTTTTAACCCAGAGATGGGTAGGTTGTGAGTTCAAACCCCGGCCGAGTCATACCAAAGACTATAAAAATGGGAGCCATTACCTCCCTGCTTGGCACTCAGCATCAAGGCTTGGAATTGGGGGTTAAATCAACAAAAAGTATTCCCTTGTTCACCTCACCTCCCAGGGTGTGAACAAGGGTGATGGGTCAAATGCACAGAAAAATGTTGCCACACCTATGTGTGTGTGACAATCATTGCTACTTTAACTTAATTTAATTAGTTTCCTGTGTTTTCTCCACTCATTTTGTACATGGTATACGCAATTTAAACAACATTTAAAACTAGAACATTTGGATGGGCCTGCTATCTGTGCCCTAGACCTCTGGCCGAGGGTCGCCGGAAGCTGCCGTGCTTTTAGTGTCTGAATCTGTGAGTTTTAGGTGTAACTGTACGAAAAGAGCTACATAGCTAGCCTAAAAAATTTGCATGCGCTCATTAAAATGCTAACACTTAGCATGTGTGCTAACGATGGCATGTTAACAGTTAGCATGTCTCTCTTGGGGCGGTATAGCTCGGTTGGTAGAATGGCCGTGCCAGCAACTTGAGGGTTCCAGGTTCGATCCCCGCTTCCGCCACCCTAGTCACTGCCGTTGTGTCCTTGGGCAACAACACTTTACCTACCTGCTCCCAGTGCCACCCACACTGCTTTAAATGTAACTTAGATATTGGGATTCACTATGTAAAGTGCTTTGAGTCACTAGAGAAAAGCGCTATATAAATATAATTCACTTCACTTCACATATCAAGTAATATGGCTGTAAGGTGTATGGCTGTGGAAATAGAAAAACAATTAAAATATTAGATGAAAAAGTTAGCATGCTTAAGTTAGCTTGCTAGCATGCTATTGTTTTCATGCTAACCGTTAACAAGTGTCACATAGCAAGTTATATGACTATGGGGTGGACGGTAGTAAAATTAGCTCAAAATTTTTGCATACTAAGAGTTAGCATGCTAGCATGCTATCGTGTTGGTCACTACTGCCTAGTTCAGGGGTCACCAACCTTTTTGAAACCAAGGGCTACTTCTTGGGTACTGATTAATGCGAAGGGCTACCAGTTAGATACACACTTAAATAAATTGCCAGAAGTAGCCAATTTGCTCAATTTACCTTCAACTCTGTTATTATTAATAATTAATGATATTTATCTTTGTGGAAACACTGATCATCTTAATGATTTCTCACAATAAATATATATAGAAACAGATAAATATCAATATGCAACACTTTATTTTTATATTTTCTCTAAGTGCACATTTTTCAAATTGAACATTTTCAAATGATCACTTCTAAGACAGTCTTGTGAAATCACAATATCCCATTTTAACTAGCTAGCCACTAGCATTTTTTAACAAATCATGAATTACTTTGCACCATGTTTGTACAAATAATAACTCATGTAAAATACAAAAGTAAACTCTCAAATTTTTAAATCATGTCACACTTTGAACTGGACACCAAATCTGTTATCTGTTTCTTTGTCAGTTAGTGGGAAGCCTGGCATTGCATGCTGTTAACTAGTGTGTTGTACTCTGGTGTGTAACTTGACACTGCAACTCTGAGTGAGTCTTGCAGATGTGCATCAGTGAGGCGTGTTCTGTGTTTGTTCTTGATGAAGTTCATGTCAGAAAAGGCTGATTCACAAAGATAAGATTTTTCCTCATTGTTTGCGGAACCTTCTTAATCTTTTGGACATATTTTCACAGCAATCTGGCCTTAAGCTTAATTATGATAAATGTAAAATGTTAAGGATCGGAAATCTAAAGGGAACGTCCTTTCGAATGGAATGCAAAGTGCCTGTTTTGTGGACAGATGGACCAGTTAACATACTTGGTGTTGTTGTCCCAGAAAATCTGGAAGATCTAGGCTCAGTAAATTATGATAATCGACTAAGAAAGCTGGACAAAATTATGCAATTATGGAAAGGGAAATCCCTAACCTTGTATGGTAAAATGTCTATTGCCAACTCGTTAATTATTCCTCAATTTATTTATTTTTTTTTGTCATTACCAGCTCCATCACAAAACTTTTTTAAGATTTATGAGCGGAGGGTCTTCGATTTTGTCTGGAACGGCAAACCAGAAAAGATTAAAAGAAAGGTTTTGTACAAAGAGTATGAATATGGGGGCCTGAAACTTCTCAACCTTGAAGCTATGTGTCTGTCTTTAAAAGCATCAATTGTTCCAAAGATGTATTTAAACATTGAGTGGTACACAAATGTCCTGTTGGACAAAAAACATGTACTGTATCAAAAGAAATTGTATCCTTTTTTACAAGTGATCCCCTCCCAGAGAGTCTGCTGGGAAACATGGCGGGGTTCATAAAGGAAACAATCCACTCATAGTGGTGTTTTCAATTTTATGTGCCAGAAAAAAGAGACGATATTTTGCAGCAGTTAATATGGATGAACTCTAATATTGTAATAGATGGAAAGCCTTTCTTTTGGAAAAATATGTTTGAAAGAGGAATCATTTTTGTCAATGATATTATCAATGAGAATGGTAAAATTATGAAGTATGATGAATTTAGAGCTATGTATGGTGATGCTTGCTCAAGCTTTTCATTTTATCAACTAACTGGAGTAATTGGGAAAAGATGGAAACAAATAATTAATTATGGAACTACTAAATTATTAGTTTGTAAACCTCTAATAAGAAATTCTAGTTGGCAAAAAGGAACTAAAATAAATAGAAAAATATATAATTTCTATTTAATAAAGAAATCTTTGAAGGCTGCCTCATACAACACAAATGGAAAATGGGAGGACTTTTTTGACTGCCCGTTGCCATGGGATGCCATATTCAAACTAATCTATAAAACCACTATCGATGTGCAAAATCGTTATTTTCAAATTAAAATTATTTATAACTTCTTACCCACAGGGAAAATGTTAAAATTATGGAATATGACAGATTCAGATGATTGCCGATTTTGTTGTCAGGAGCCTGAATCCACCCTGCATTTGTTTTGGTATTGTCATATTGTGTCTTTGTTTTGGGTGGAAGTTGAAAAAATGTGTTTAAGGATTGGTTTGTTTATGAAGCTTAATGTGGTTTCTGTTATTTTAGGAGAGTTCATTGACAATCATGATTTAGTCAATTTAATTATAGTACTCGGTAAAATGTTTATTTTTAAGGCCAAAAACAGATATTCACTTAGTATTACTTTCTTTAAAACATTTATTCAGTATTTTCTAACTTTAGAAAGTTACATGGTTGAAAACGATAATGATGCCAAAAAACATTAAAAAAAAGATGAGAAGTCCTCAAAGGCTTATTTTGAAAGTATAATTATGTTTATAGATTATATGATATCTGTTGTTGTGTTCCCTAATTTGAGTGACCTGGACATAATCTGGACTGTACATAAATGCTTATTTTGAAAATGTAATTTTGTTTATAAATTATATGCAATCTGTTGTGTTCCCTAATTTTTTTCTGTGTACATGAATGAAGGTGTGTGTTGCTGAGTCCGACTTGGACATTATCTGGACTGGGCCTGGTTTAAAAAACCCTTTAAACAAATCTAATTTCATTGACAACCTGGTCTGTTGAAGATAAGGCCCTTTTTTAAAAAATAAAATAAAATAAGATAAATAAATAAAAACATTTTCTTGGATAAAAAAGAAAGTAAAACAATATAAAAATAATTACATAAAAAATAGTAATTAATGAAAATGTTAGTGGACCAGCAGCCTATACAATCATGTGTGCTTCAGGGACTGTGTCCCTTGCAGATGTGTTGTCTATGTTGTGGAAACCAGAATATTGGTAGCAGAAAGAAATAACCCCTTTTGTGTGAGTGAGTGTGCATGGGGGAGGTTGTTTGGGTCCTTTATGAACCCCGCCATGTTTCCCAGCAGACTCTCTGGGAGGGGATCACTTGTAAAAAAGGATACAATTTCTTTTGATACAGTACATGTTTTTTGTCCAACAGGACATTTGTGTACCACTCAATGTTTAAATACATATTTGGAACAATTGATGCTTTTAAAGACAGACACATAGCTTCAAGGTTGAGAAGTTTCAGGCCCCCATATTCATACTCTTTGTACAAAACCTTTCTTTTAATCTTTTCTGGTTTGCCGTTCCAGACAAAATCGAAGACCCTCCGCTCATAAATCTTAAAAAAGTTTTGTAAAGGAGCTGGTAATGACAAAAAAAAATAAATAAATTGAGGAATAATTAACGAGTTGGCAATAGACATTTTACCATACAAGGTTAGGGATTTCCCTTTCCATAATTGCATAATTTTGTCCAGCTTTCTTAGTCGATTATCATAATTTACTGAGCCTAGATCTTCCAGATTTTCTGGGACAACAACACCAAGTATGTTATCTGGTCCATCTGTCCACAAAACAGGCACTTTGCATTCCATTCGAAAGGACGTTCCCTTTAGATTTCCGATCCTTAACATTTTACATTTATCATAATTAAGCTTAAGGCCAGATTGCTGTGAAAATATGTCCAAAAGATTAAGAAGGTTCCGCAAACAATGAGGAAAAATCTTATCTTTGTGAATCAGCCTTTTCTGACATGAACTTCATCAAGAACAAACACAGAACACGCCTCACTGATGCACATCTGCAAGACTCACTCAGAGTTGCAGTGTCAAGTTACACACCAGAGTACAACACACTAGTTAACAGCATGCAATGCCAGGCTTCCCACTAACTGACAAAGAAACAGATAACAGATTTGGTGTCCAGTTCAAAGTGTGACATGATTTAAAAATTTGAGAGTTTACTTTTGTATTTTACATGAGTTATTATTTGTACAAACATGGTGCAAAGTAATTCATGATTTGTTAAAAAATGCTAGTGGCTAGCTAGTTAAAATGGGATATTGTGATTTCACAAGACTGTTTTAGAAGTGATCATTTGAAAATGTTCAATTTGAAAAATGTGCACTTAGAGAAAATATAAAAATAAAGTGTTGCATGTTGATATTTATCTGTTTCTATATATATTTATTGTGAGAAATCATTAAGATGATCAGTGTTTCCACAAAGATAAATATCATTAATTATTAATAATAACAGAGTTGAAGGTAAATTGAGCAAATTGGCTACTTCTGGCAATTTATTTAAGTGTGTATCTAACTGGTAGCCCTTCGCATTAATCAGTACCCAAGAAGTAGCCCTTGGTTTCAAAAAGGTTGGTGACCCCTGAGCTAGAACTAGCCAGCGCCAGGCTGGATAATCCCTGCACACATAGCAATTCTCTTAGAATAATATACAACTCACATAATGTTTTTTCTGCGTCAGAGGTGGACATGCATTTTACTGAGGTGGCAAACAATCTAAAAATTCCTGTCATATCAATTCCTAGATATGGTCGAAATTATTTAAAGTGCACTACGCATAATAAACGTAACATTATTAATATTGCTACTACGGATTCTTTCAACAAAAACTCCTCAAAACAGCCCACTACCTATAATATGGGCTTTTTAAACATAAGGTCATTGTCTTCCAAAACGTTTTTAGTTAATGAAGTCATTAGAGACAACAATCTTGATGTCGTTGGTCTAGTCGAGACCTGGCTCAAACCAGACAAATTTTTTGCGCTGGGTGAGGCGTCTCCTCCTGGCTATACGGGAACGCATATTGCCCGTCCCATTAAAAGGGGTAGGGGTGTTGCACTAATATACAACAAAAACTTTAGCCTTACCTCGGACCTAAATAATAAATATAACTCGTTTGAGGTGCTTACTGTGAGGTTTGTCACACCGCTGCCTCTGCACCTGGCTGTCATCTACCGCCCCCCAGGGCCCTATTCGGACTTTATCAATGAATTTTCAGAGTTCGTTGCTGATCTAGTGAAGCACGCCGACAATATAATCATAATGGGAGACTTTAACATCCATATGAATACCCCATCGGACCCTCCATGCGTGGCGCTCCAGACTATAATTGATAGCTGTGGTCTTACACAAATAATAAATGAACCCACGTATCGCAACGGTAATACGATAGATCTAGTGCTTGTCAGGGGTGTCACCACCTCCAAAGTTACGATACTCCCGTACACTAAAGTAATGTCCGATCATTACCTTATAAAATTCGAAGTTCTGACTCATTGTCAACAAACTAATAATAATAATAATAACTACTATAGCAGCCGCAACATTAATGCTGCCACAATGACGACTCTTACTGACCTACTGCCTTCGGTAATGGCACCATTCCCAAATTATGTGGGCTCTATTGATAACCTCACTAACAACTTTAACGACGCCCTGCGCGACACCATTGGTAGTGTAGCACCGCTAAAGCTAAAAAGGGCCCCTAAAAGGCGTACCCCTTGGTTTACAGAAGAAACTAAAGCCCAGAAATTATCATGTAGAAAGCTGGAACGCAAATGGCGTGCGACTAAACTTTAGGTTTTCCATCAAGCATGGAAGGATAGTTTAATAACTTATAAACGCATGCTTACCTCAGCTAAAGCTAAATATTACTCAAATCTCATCCACCTCAACAAAAATTATCCTAAATTTTTGTTTAGTACAGTAGCATCGCTAACCCAATATGGGACTCCTCCCAGTAGCTCCACCCACTCAGCAGATGACTTTATGAATTTCTTTAATAAGACAATTTAAGTCATTAGAAAAGAGATTAAAGACAATGCATCTCAGCTACAACTGGGTTCTATTAACACTAATACGACTGTATATACGACGGACACTGCCCTCCAAAATAGTTTCTCCCTCTTTGATGAAATAACATTGGAGGGATTGTTAAAATGTGTAAATGGGACAAAACAAACAACATGTTTACTTGACCCAATTCCTGGGAAACTTATCAAGGAGCTTTTTGTTTTATTAGGTCCATCAGTGTTAAATATTATAAACTTATCACTTTCCTCTGGTACTGTTCTCCTAGCATTCAAAAAAGCGGTTATTCATCCTCTACTCAAAAGACCTAACCTCGATCCTGACCTCATGGTAAACTACCGGCCGGTGTCCCACCTTCCGTTTATCTCGAAAATCCTCGAAAAAATTGTCGCACAGCAGCTAAATGAGCACTTAGCGTCTAACAATCTCTGTGAACCTTTTCAATCCGGTTTCAGGGCAAATCACTCTACGGAGAAAGCCCTCGCAACAATTACTAATGATCTATTGCTAACGATGGATTCTGATGCGTCATCTATGTTGCTGCTTCTTGATCTTAGCGCCGCTTTCGATACTGTTGATCATAATATTTTATTAGAGCGTATCAAAACGCGTATTGGGATGTCAGACTTAGCCTTGTCTTGGTTTAACTCTTATCTTACTGACAGGATGCAGTGTGTCTCCTATAACAATGTGACCTCGGACTATGTTAAGGTAACGTGCGGAGTTCCCCAGGGTTCGGTTCTTGGCCCTGCACTCTTTAGTATTTACATGCTGCCGCTAGGTGACATCATACGCAAATACGGTGTTAGCTTTCACTGATATGCGGATGACACCCAACTCTACATGCCCCTAAAGCTGACCAACACGCCGGATTGTAGTCAGCTGGAGGCGTGTCTTAATGAAATTAAACAATGGATGCCCGCTAACTTTTTGCAACTCAACGCTAAGAAAACGGAAATGCTGATTATCGGTCCTGCTCAACACCGACATCTATTTAATAATACCACCTTAACATTTGACAACCAAACAATTAAACAAGGCGACTCGGTAAAGAATCTAGGTATTATCTTCGACCCAACTCTCTCGTTTGAGTCACACATTAAGAGTGTTACTAAAACGGCCTTCTTTCATCTCCGTAATATCGCTAAAATTCGTTCCATTTTGTCCACAAACGATGCTGAGATCATTATCCATGCGTTCGTTACATCTCGTCTCGATTACTGTAACGTTTTATTTTCGGGCCTCCCTATGTCTAGCATTAAAAGATTACAGATGGTACAAAATGCGGCTGCTAGACTTTTGACAAAAACAAGAAAGTTTGATCATATTACGCCTATACTGGCTCACTTGCGCTGGCTTCCTGTGCACCTAAGATGAGACTTTAAGGTTTTACTACTTACGTATAAAATACTACACGGTCAAGCTCCTGCCTATCTTGCCGATTGTATTGTACCATATGTCCCGGCAAGAAATCTGCGTTCAAAGAACTCCGGCTTATTAGTGATTCCCAGAGCCCAAAAAAAGTCTGCGGGCTATAGAGCGTTTTCTATTCGGGCTCCAATATTATGGAATGCCCTCCCGGTAAAAGTTAGAGATGCTACCTCAGTAGAAGCATTTAAGTCTCATCTTAAAACTCATTTGTATACTCTAGCCTTTAAATAGACTCCCTTTTTAGACCAGTTGATCTGCCGTTTCTTTTCTTTTCTTTTCTACTCTGCTCCGGGGTGGACCGCTAGCCTGTTCATCGGATGGGGACATCTCTACGCTGCTGACCCGTCTCCGCTCGGGATGGTTCCTGCTGGCCCCACCATGGACTGGACTTTCGCTGATGTGTTGGACTTTCACAATATTATGTCAGACCCACTCGACATCCGTTGCTTTCGGTCTCCCCTAGAGGGGGGGGTGGGGGTTACCCACATATGCGGTCCTCTCCAAGGTTTCTCATAGTCATTCACATTGACGTCCCACTGGGGTGAGTTTTCCTTGCCCGTATGTGGGCTCTGTACCGAGGATGTCGTTGTGGCTTGTACAGCCCTTTGAGGCACTTGTGATTTAGGGCTATATAAATAAACATTGATTGATTGATTGAAGGCAACAAGGCAACCACTTGTTACTCTCGGGGTCTCCTAGCTGCTCAGGCATATCATATTGTCTAAAAATACACTTCATTCATATATATATATATATATATATATATATATATATATATATATATATATATATATATATATATATATATATATATATATATATATATATATATATATATACAGCAAAGTCCATTTGGCTGTCATCTGTTTTTAATTATGAGACACAAATGTGTCAAAGTCAGGATTTTTTTGTTCATGCTTGAAATAAGAAATGATTACTTTAAAAAAGCAGTTTTATACTTGTGAGTGTTGATGACACAGCTTTGCAACAGTTGATATTCTAGTTTCAAGCATGTTTTACTCAATATAGGTAATCAAATCTCAGCAACAAGCTGTAATATCTTACTGAGATCATTTAGGACCAAAACACTTAAAACAAGTAAAACACTCTAACATAAAATCTGCTTAGTGAGAAGAATTATCTTATCAGACAGAAAATAAGCAAATATCACCCTTATTTGAGATATTTAATCTTACTTAAATTTCAGTTTTTGCAGTGTTGCGATGACGATATTTACAAGTATTTAGTATTTCTGCGGCGGCCTTTCCTTTACAGCGACTACACTAGAAGTGGTGTCAACACAAGGAAGCTGCAAGTCCACAACGTGGCCACAGACCATCATTTCCTTAAGGGACGGAAAGGAAATCCTCCTCTCTGTTGCAGAGGAACCGTCTATTGACGTTCTTGACCAGCCCTGTGGTTCTTCATTTGCCCAACAAGGGCCCTCCCAGGGAGGTCTGACGTGGGACCCCCGTAGCAAAGTGTGAAGCCTCTGCACAAACAAAAGGCCAGTCACATGCAAATACTAACAGGAGTTCTTACATTTCAGCACCTGTGTTACAACCTGCTGCTGCAAGACCAGAAGTCGGTAAGTGGCAGGGGAAAATGCATTGGCATAATATTCCATCGACAATAATAACGAGGCCCCGGGGGGTCCATCCAGCTTACTGACTAGCTGCCATGCAACATGCTGAGAAGCACGTGAGTGCAACGGTTGTAAAGAAGGTTGACTGCAGAGTTTCTGGGAGAAGTTGTAGAATTTAGCAAGTAACTGAGGGTTAACATTGACATTTGCATGCAACACAGCCATCTGCTACACATGCAAGGCAGCTTTTTGCTCCCCTGCTGTGAATGGAGGCAACATTAAATATACCCACGCGATTCAATTAGAACACATCCAAATAATACGATATTTATTTTATTATTTATTATTTTTGAGCTGCATTACCGTATTTTTCGGACTTAAAATCCTTTAATTTCCTCAAAAATCGACAGTGCGCCTTATAACCCGGCGCGCCTAATGTACGAAATAATTCTGGTTGTGCTTACCGACCTCAAAGGTATTTTATTTGGTACATGGTGTAATGATAAGTGTGACCAGTAGATGGCAGTCACACATAAGATATATGTGTAGACTGCCAGTAAACAACACTAAAATGTTATATGTTGCATTGAAAATATAGAACATTACACACGGTGCTCAAAAATCTATCAAAATGTTTTAGTAGGACTTTGGTAAGCTGTGAAGCCACACCGCTTGATGGAACGCAAATGGCGTGCGACTAAACTTGAGGTTTTCCATCAAGCATGGAGTGATAGTTTAATAACTTATAAACGCATGCTTACCTCAGCTAAAGCTAAATATTACTCAAATCTCATCCACCTCAACAAAAATGATCCTACATTTTTGTTTAGTACAGTAGCATCGCTAACCCAACAAGGGACTCCTCCCAGTAGCTCCACCCACTCAGCAGATGACTTTATGAATTTCTTTAATAAGAAAATTGAAGTCATTAGAAAAGAGATTAAAGACAATGCATCTCAGCTACAACTGGGTTCTATTAACACAGATACAACTGTATATACGACGGACACTGCCCTCCAAAATAGTTTCTCCCTCTTTGATGAAATAACATTGGAGGAATTGTTAAAATGTGTAAATGGGACAAAACAAACAACATGTTTACTTGACCCAATTCCTGGGAAACTTATCAAGGAGCTTTTTGTTTTATTAGGTCCATCAGTGTTAAATATTATAAACTTATCACTTTCCTCTGGCACTGTTCCCCTAGCATTCAAAAAAGCGGTTATTCATCCTCTACTCAAAAGACCTAACCTCGATCCTGACCTCATGGTAAACTACCGGCCGGTGTCCCACCTTCCGTTTATCTCGAAAATCCTCGAAAAAATTGTCGCACAGCAGCTAAATGAGCACTTAGCGTCTAACAATCTCTGTGAACCTTTTCAATCCGGTTTCAGGGCAAATCACTCTACGGAGACAGCCCTCGCAAAAATGACTAATGATCTATTGCTAACGATGGATTCTGATGCGTCATCTATGTTGCTGCTTCTTGATCTTAGCGCCGCTTTCGATACTGTTGATCATAATGTTTTATTAGAGCGTATCAAAACGCGTATTGGGATGTCAGACTTAGCCATGTCTTGGTTTAACTCTTATCTTACTGACAGGATGCAGTGTGTCTCCCATTACAATGTGACCTCGGACTATGTTAAGGTAACGTGCGGAGTTCCCCAGGGTTCGGTTCTTGGCCCTGCACTCTTTAGTATTTACATGCTGCCGCTAGGTGACATCATACGCAAATACGGTGTTAGCTTTCACTGTTATGCTGATGACACCCAACTCTACATGCCCCTAAAGCTGACCAACACGCTGGATTGTAGTCAGCTGGAGGCGTGTCTTAATGAAATTAAACAATGGATGTCCGCTAACTTTTTGCGACTCAACGCTAAGAAAACGGAAATGCTGATTATCGGTCCTGCTCAACACCAACATCTATTTAATAATACCACCTTAACATTTGACAACCAAACAATTAAACAAGGCGACTCGGTAAAGAATCTAGGTATTATCTTCGACCCAACTCTCTCGTTTGAGTCACACATTAAGAGTGTTACTAAAACGGCCTTCTTTCATCTCCGTAAAATATCGCTAAAATTCGTTCCATTTTGTCCACAAACGATGCTGAGATCATTATCCATGCGTTCGTTACATCTCGTCTCGATTACTGTAACGTTTTATTTTCGGGCCTCCCTATGTCTAGCATTAAAAGATTACAGATGGTACAAAATGCGGCTGCTAGACTTTTGACAAAAACAAGAAAGTTTGATCATATTACGCCTATACTGGCTCACCTGCACTGGCTTCCTGTGCACCTAAGATGCGACTTTAAGGTTTTACTACTTACGTATAAAATACTACACGGTCAAGCTCCTGCCTATCTTGCCGATTGTATTGTACCATATGTTCCGGCAAGAAATCTGCGTTCAAAGAACTCCGGCTTATTAGTGATTCCCAGAGCCCAAAAAAAGTCTGCGGGCTATAGAGCGTTTTCTATTCGGGCTCCAATACTATGGAATGCCCTCCCGGTAAAAGTTAGAGATGCTACCTCAGTAGAAGCATTTAAGTCTCATCTTAAAACTCATTTGTATACTCTAGCCTTTAAATGGACTCCCTTTTTAGACCAGTTGATCTGCCGTTTCTTTTCTTTTCTTTTCTACTCTGCTCCGGGGTGGACCGCTAGCCTGTTCATCGGATGGGGACATCTCTACGCTGCTGACCCGTCTCCGCTCGGGATGGTTCCTGCTGGCCCCACCATGGACTGGACTTTCGCTGATGTGTTGGACTTTCACAATATTATGTCAGACCCACTCGACATCCATTGCTTTCGGTCTCCCCTAGAGGGGGGGGGGGGGGGGGTCCTCTCATATGTGGTCCTCTCCAAGGTTTCTCATAGTCATTCACATTGACGTCCCACTGGGGTGAGTTTTCCTTGCCCGTATGTGGGCTCTGTACCGAGGATGTCGTTGTGGCTTGTACAGCCCTTTGAGACACTTGTGATTTAGGGCTATACAAATAAACATTGATTGATTGATTGATTGATTGTACTGTGCTTCAACATAAGAGTATTATTATGCTGTGTGTATAAGGTAAGACATATTATCTGGCGTTTTGTTTCGCAATATTATGCAAAAGCAACATTTATTTCCTTCTGGTACTTGCTGATGTATATTTGGGATCTGCATAAGTGCTGAAAATTTGCGCGCGTCCGCCTTTGTAGTCAATAAGCTTCTTCTTCTCTATCTTTTGTTCTGGGGCGTAAAGTCCTAACTTATATATGTCAGTAGACTTGCTACGAAAGGGCTAAAACATAATATTAAATATACCGTATTACGGAATAATTCTGGTTGTGCTTACCGACCAAAAAGTCATTTTATTTGATACATGGTGTAATGATAAGTGTGACCAGTAGATGGCAGTTACACATAAGAGATACGTGTAGACAGCAATATGACGCCAGTAAACAACACCAACACTTGAAATGTTCCATTGAGAATATAGAACGTTACACACGGCGCTCAAAAGGGCATCTCTATCCTCCTTCAAAACCGCTATAAAAGTTCACCTCCAGGCAGCTACAACCCTAAACTAACACCCTCCCCGGATTGCTAATAATCAAATGTAAACAATCAAATGCAGATTCTTTTTCTTATGCCTTCTGATCTCTCTCTCTCTCTCTCTCTCTCTCTCTCTCTCTCTCTCTCTCTCTATGTCCACTACTTGATGTCCATATCCCCCCACCCCACCCCCCCTCCACACTCCTGATTGTAAATAATGTAAATAATTCAATGTGATTATCTTGTGTGATGACTGTATTATGATGATAGTATATATGATAGTATATATCTGTATCATGAATCAATTTAAGTGGACCCCGACTTAAACAAGTTGAAAAACTTATTCGGGTGTTACCATTTAGTGGTCAATTGTACGGAATATGTACTTCACTGTGCAACCTACTAATAAAAGTCTCAATCAATCAATCAATCAATCAAAAATCTGTCAAAATGTTTCAGTAGGACTTTGGTAAGCTATGAAGCCGCACCGCTTGATGGATTGGCGAAGCATTACCGCTACCATAGTCAGACGTACTGTGCTTCAACATATGGCACCCATGAGTAGACATATTATCTGGCGTTTTGTTTCGCAATATTATGTAAAACCAACTTTTCTTACCTTCTGGTACTTGCTGATGTGTATTTGGGATCTGCATAGGTCCTGAAAATCCGCCTTTGTAGTCAATAAGCGTCTTCTTTTTCTCTATCTTTTTGTTCTGGGGTGTAAAGTCCTAACTTATATATGTCAGTAGACTTGCTATGAAAGTGCTAAAACATAATATTAAATATACTGTATTTTTCGGACTAATCCTAAATCCTTTCATTTTCTCAAAACTCGACAGTGCGCCTTGTAACCCGGCGCGCCTAAGTACGGCATAAATCTGCTTGTGCTTGCCGACCTTGAAGCTATTTTATTTGGTACATAAGCTTGACCAGTAGATGGCAGTCACACATAAGAAATATGTGTACACTGCAATATGATGGCAGTAAATGACACCAAAACTTGAAATGTTACATTGAGAATTTGTAACGTAACACACTGCACTCAAAAAGCTATGAAGCTTCACCGCTTGATGGATTGTCGGCACGTTACGGTTACAGTAGTCAGACGTACTGTGCTTCAACATAGGAGTATTATTATGGTGTGTGAATAAGGACCGCAAAATGGCACCTATAAGCAGACATTTTATCGGGCGTTTTGTCTCGCAATATCATGCAAAAGCAAAATTTCTTACCATCTGGTACCTGCTGATCTGTATTTGGGATCTGCATAAGTCCTGAAAATGTGCGCGCGTCCACCTTTGTAGTCGATAAGCTTCTTCTTTTTCTCTATCTTCTTGTTATGTGACATTCATCCTCCACTGTTGCCATTTCTAATATAAAGTAGTGTAAAGTTCTTACTTATATCTGTCAGTAAACTCACCATGAAAGCACTAAAACATACCGGTGTAGTGAGTTTACATTATTCACCCAAGGAACTTTACTTATTAGAGAGTTCCGGTCACGGGACACATTTCGGGCGTTGTTGTTGCACTAGTGAGCCACAGATGAGGAGATGCTGCTCCGTTATTGATTGAAGTAAAGTCTGAATGTCATTAAAACAGTTAGCGCCATCTTTTGACACTTCTTCCACTCCCGTCCTTGTACGCTACACCGCTACAGCAAAGATGACGGGGAGAAGACGCTGTCCAAGTGGAGGCACGTAAATAAGAGCGCCCACAAAACGGTGCATCATGAAGAGACTGTCAGAAAGTGACTTGAAGATGATGTGTAAAACATCATCTATGCAACATTTTGACCAAATAACCACCATCACATGTTATGTAGAACACAAGGAAGTCTTTTACATTTAGAAAATAATCATAATAATATGACTCCTTTAATGCGCCTTATAATCCAGGTGCGCCCCATGGTCGGAAAAATATGGTACTTTAAAATGATGTTGTTATTGTCATATATCATGCTGTTTCTAACTTTCCCGTTACTAATATAAATGAAGCCAATTTGATCATGCCATGTGCACGGCAGACACACACAAAGAGCAGGCATGAAGTGCCATCATGTCTGTCACTGCAGCAGAAGTGTGAACACACAGTGGCTGCACACAACGACCTCACTGGGCTTTGTTAACAGATGTGCAACAGTGGCGCCACAGCTGTGTGTGGCAGCTGTTCTCACACAATGATGCACACTAACTGACCTACCGCGGCTTGCGAGTTGGTGTCCGGTGCGCCTGTTAAGTTTATATCTTTCTATTTTACCAACCAACCAAAGTTGAGCAATTACCAGTAGTCAGCGTGGAATGTCTCCACCAGTGATTGACGGATGTGTTTCATCTATCAGGTTGCACGTGCACAGATGGCCATGCATGCACGTCCTGTCAATGAGGCTTCTTTTTCCTCTGGTTACATTTCCCAAAAGGCTCATGCAAAAAGGCCTCTTTACCAACATGGTACAAAGCCCAAAAGCAGTGAAGTTGTCACGTGGTGTAAAAGGTAAATAAAAAGAGAATACAATGATTTGCAAATCCTTTTCAACTTATATTCAATTGAATAGACTGCAAAGACAAGATATTTCATGTTCACACTGAGAAACTGTGTTCATTTTTTGCAAATATTAGCTCATTTGGAATTTGATGCCTGCAACATGTTTCAAAAAAGCTGGCAAAAGTGGCAAAAAAAGAGTGAGAAAGTTGAGGAATGCTCATCAAAGACTTACTTGGAACATCCCACAGGTGAACAGGCTAATTGGGAACAGGTGGGTACCATGATTGGGTATAAAAGCAGCTTCCATGAAATGCTCAGTCATTCACAAACAAGGATGGGGCGAGGGTCACCACTTTGTCAACAAATGCCTGAGCAAATTGTTTAAGAACAACATTTCCCAACCGGCTATTGCAAGGAATTTAGGGATTTCAACATCTACGCTCCGTAATATCATCAAAAGGTTCAGAGAATCTGGAGAAATCACTGCATGTAACATTGAATGCCCGAGACCTTGGATCCCTCAGGCGGTACTGCATCAAAAAGTGACATCAGTGTGTAAAGGATATCACCACATGGGCTCAGGAACACTTCAGAAAACCACTGTCAGTAACTACAGTTGGTCGCTACATCTGTAAGTGCAAGGTAAAACTCCACTATGCAAAGCCAAAGCCATTTATCAATTAGGTACATTTAATCAAGAGTAACTTGTTAGTAGCTTACTTAGGGTTGCAAAATTCCGGGAATATTCAAAGTTGGAAACTTTCCATGGGAATTAGCGGGAATTAATGGGAAATTAATGGGAATAAACATTGAATGCAACATGCTATATCTTGCAGCATGATTATTAGCTAAAACAACCTGATTTAATGCAAATTCGGTAGAATTTCAACCCTGCACTGTGCATTCCTCCATCACATGCCCAGATAATTCCCAGCATGCTACACACTACAGCAGGGCTATTGAGGCCATACTAGTAATTGAGCCCAAGGACTTTATCCAGTCAGGTAAGTGTTGATGATATTACTGGGGTAAATATATTTAATCTGATGTGTGGAGACATTTCCCCCCAACCAATGTAGGCGGAAAGGCTGTGTACATTTGCAAATACTGTGCAAAGAGCTACGTCAAAAATGCTTTGTCAGCAAATGCCTGAGCAAATTGTTTAAGAACAACATTTCTCAACCAGCTATTGCAAGGAATTTAGGGATTTCACCATCTACGCTCTGTAATATCATCAAAAGGTTCAGAGAATCTGGAGAAATCACTGCACGTAACATTGAATGCCCGTGACCTTGGATCCCTCAGGCGGTACTGCATTAAAAAGTGACATCAGTGTGTAAAGGATATCACCACATGGGCTCAGGAACACTTCAGAAAACCACTGTCAGTAACTACAGTTGGTCGCTACATCTGTAAGTGCAAGGTAAAACTCCACTATGCAAAGCCAAAGCCATTTATCAACAACACCCAGAAACGCCGCCGGCGGTACTGCATCGACATCAGTGTGTAAATGATATCACCACATGGGCTCAGGAACACTTCAGAAAACCACTGTCAGTAACTACAGTTGGTCGCTACATCTGTAAGTGCGAGTTAAAACTCCACTATGCAAAGCCAAAACCGTTTATCAACAACACCCAGAAACGCCGCCGGCTTTGCTGGGCTTGAGCTCATCTAAGATGGACTGGTGCAAAGTGGGAAAGTGTTCTGTGGTCTGACGAGTCCATATTTCAAATTGTTTTTGGGAACTGTGGACGTCGTGTCCTCCGGACCAAAGAGGAAAAGAACTGTCCGGATTGTTATAGGCGCAAAGTGTAAAAGCCAGCATCTGTGATGGTATGGGGGTGTATTAGTGCCCAAGACATGGGTAACTTACACATCTGTGAAGGCACCATTAATGCTGAAAGGTACATACAGCTTTTGGAGCAACATATGTTGCCATCCAAGCAACGTTACCATGGACGCCCCTGCTTATTTCAGCAAGCCAGGTGTTACAGCAGCGTGGCTTCATAGTAAAAGAGTGCGGGTGCTAGACTGGCCTGCCTGTATTCCAGACATTGAAAATGTGTGGTGCAATATGAAGGCTAAAATATCAGAAGGGAGACTGTTGAACAACTTAAGCTGTACATCAAGCAAGAATGGGAAATAATTCCACTTCAAAAATGTATCTCCTCAGTTCCCAAACCTTTACTGAGTGTTGTTAAAAGGAAAGGCCATGTAACACAGTGGTAAAAATGCCTTTTTTGCAATGTGTTGCTGCCATTAAATTCTAAGTTCATGATTATTTGCAAAAAAAATAAAGTTTCTCAGTGTGAACATTAAATATCTTGTCTTTGCAGTCTATTCAATTGAATCTAAGTTGAAAAGGATTTGCAAATCATTGTATTCTCTTTTTATTTACCATTTACACAACGTGACAACTTCACTGCTTTTGGCTTTTGTACATTCACTTCAGCCTTGTGGGGACGTTACGTAGTTAAATACTTCATATTGACTTGCACTTAAAATTGCTTTCTTCCAAAAATATACTATCTAAAAATAATTAGTAAAACATTGTACTTTTAGTTATATAGAGCTTTAATTATTATTAAAAGTTTTTAGTTGATGTTTGTGTCGTTGCAAATTAAGTTGATCAACTTTACAATGTGGGTTGAAACATTTAAACTTGTGTTATTCTGACAAAGGTTACTATATTACAGTATTTTAGTGTAAAAATGTACAAAAGGCGCCTATTTAAAAAACATGTTGGGTTCCTCTCTTACATTGAGGAAACTATTGGCTGCCTTAAACCTAACAGGTCCTTAACTTATTGAGTAATACAATTCCATTATCAACTCATTATTATTTTATATATTGTAAATTTTTATTATCATATTCATCATATAATGTTGCACTATGCTATATCCTGATATTTGACTGTACTGTTTGTATTTAAACCTTGTGAAGCACTTTGAAAGCTCTCTCTGTGAAAAGTGCTATATAAATGAAATGTTCTTACTTATTTATTATCATTAAACTGTCAGAAAAAAAAGCAACAAAAACTATGTTCAAAATATACAAATATTGAACTGTAAATATGAGACTTTTCCGGCTTTTTTAAAAAAAATTTTAAGTCTAAATCATTGATTTTGATATTAGAAATTATTGACATACAGTATACAATTTTTAAAAAATTAAGAGAAATACAATTATTTTAAAAATTCACTATATATTTATTATATTGTTATATGTTTTTTGTTATTTTATATAATTATTATTATGATATAATTATTACTTTTACAATATATTATTGAACCCAAATGGCTTTCCTTATTTCTAGTGACTATGTGGCACACTCAATGGCTGTATTGACATGGCACAGATACTGTGCTGGTGTTTGATAATGTGTTGATGCATCTATATCATTCAGGCCATCAGTACTTGTTGATATTCTTATATGCTATTTGTTATTATAGCATAGCAAGCTCCACATATGTAAATATGCATGTGAGTTGCTAAGAACTTTTACTTATATAACATTGTCATCACTCATTGTAAATAATATGAATGTTTCATTTCACTAAGAATTCACAGTAATAACTAGATGAAGCAATTCCTGGAGGAATTGCGTGTGAATGTTCCAATGCTGAAGTTGAAGTTCAAAATGACTAATTGTTGAAGTAGATAGCACACAATTCCTGAACAGGCTGAATATTTTGAAGTTGGAACAGTTGGAATCAGATGAAAAATGTGGGAGTTGCGTAACTTTGAAGAATATCCCATTGATTTCAATAGGAATTTCCCCAAAGTTTGGGAATTTCGAGTAATGCGGAATTTTTTTGAAAATGGTAAAAAAAAACTTGAATGGTCTGAATGAGTTGAAATGGTTGTTGTTGGAAGTTTTCAAATCGGTCGAAAAAGGTTGACTAAGTCACATGTTGAATTTAGAAATAGTGTTACGGAATTCCTGGAATTTCGGGAAAACCTGGAATTTTTCCAGTTCAAGAAACATATTTTTTTTGGTCCTAATAAGAGGAATGTTTGGGCAGTGGAACGGTTGAAATGCTTTGAAAAATGTGGAAGGAGTAGTTGCCGGAAAAAAGGGTGGAAATAGGGCTTTGGAAAACCAGGAATTCTGGAAAATACTGGATTTTTTTGGAACTTAGAAAAAAATGTAGTTTGAATTTCCAAGATGGGGGAATGTGTTGAAGGTGGAATGGTTTGAATAAGTCGCAAAATGTGGAAATGGGGAAAGTTTGAAAAATGGCCAATTCATTTTGAATGGGAAAAATGTCCTGGAAAACCTGGAATTCTGGGAAATCTGGGAATTATTGGAATTTGTCAAGGGAAAGCCCGCGATTCCCGAATAGGCAGAACAGTTTAAAGTTGGAACGGTTGGAATCAGATAAAAAAAATGTGGGAGTCGTGGAACTTTGAAGAATATCCCATTGATTTCAATGGGAATTTCCCCAAAATTTGGGAATTACGGGAAATGCGGGAATTTTTTTGAAAATGGTAAAAAAAAAAAAAACTTGAATGGTCTGAATGAGTTGAAATGGTTGTTGTTGGAATTTTTGAAATCGGCCGAGAAATGTTGACATAGTCCCATGTTGAATTTAGAAATAGTGTTACGGAATTCCTGGAATTTCATGAAAACCTGGAATTTTTCCAATTCAAGAAACATATTTTTTTTGGTCCTAATTAAGAGGAATGTTTGGACGGTGGAACGGTTGAACTGCTTTGAAAAATGTGAAAGGAGTAGTTGCCAGAAAAAAGGGTGGAAATAGGGCTTTGGAAAACCAGGAATTTTGGAAAATCCTGGATTTTTTTGGAACTTAGAAAAAAATGTAGTTTGAATTTCCAAGATGGTGGAATTTGCTGAAGGTGGAATGGTTTGAATAGGTCGCAAAATGTGGAAATGGGGAAAGTTTGAAAAATGGCCAATTAATTTTGAATGGGAAAAATGTCCCGGAAAACCTGGAATTCTGGAAAATCTGGGAATTATTGGAATTTGTCAAGGGAAAGCCCGCGATTCCCGAATAGGCTGAACAGTTTGAAGTTGGAACGGCTGGAATCAGATAAAAAATGTGGGAGTCGTGGAACTTTGAAGAATATCCCATTGATTTCAATGGGAATTTCCCAAAAATCTGGGAATTACGGGGAATGTGGGAATTTTTTTGAAAATGGTAAAAAAAAAACTTGAATGGAATTTTTCAAATCGATGTGAAATGTTGACGTAGTCACATGTTGAATTGAGAAATAGTGTTACGGAATTCCTGGAATTTCGGGAAAATCTGGAATTTTTCCTGTTCAAAACATTTTTTTTTTTTGGTCCTAATTAAGAGGAATGTTTGGATGGTGGAACGGTTGAACTGTTTTGAAAAATGTATAAGGAGTAGTCGCCAGAAAAAAGGGTGGAAATAGGGCTTTGGAAAAGCAGGAATTCTGGAAAATCCTGGAATTTTTTTTAACTTTGAAAAAAACGTAGTTTGAATTTCCAAGATGGTGGAATGTGTTGAAGGTGGAATGGTTTGAATAGGTCGCAAAATGTGGAAATGGTGGAAGTTTGAAAAAGGGCCAATTCATTTTGACTGGGAGAAATGTCCCGGAAAACCTGGAATCCTGGGAAATCTGGGAATTGTTGGAATTTTTCAAGGGAAAGCCCGAGGTTACCGAATAGGTTGGAATCAGATAAAAAAATGTGGGAGTCGTGGAACTTTAAAGAATGTCCCATTGATTTCAATGGGAATTTCCCCAAAATTTGAGAATTTCCGGAAATGTGGGAATTTTTTTTAAATGGTAAAAAAAAGACTTTAATGGTCTGAATGAGTTGAAATGGTTGTTGTTGGAATTTTTCAAATCGGTCGAGAAATGTTGACGTAGTCACATGTTGAATTGAGAAATAGTGTTACGGAATTCATGGAATTTCGGGAAAACCTGGAATTTTTCCAGTTCAAAAAAACTTTTTTTTTGTTGTCCTAATTAAGAGGAATGTTTGGGCAGTGGAACGGTTGAACTGCTTTGAAAAATGTAGAAGGAGTAGTCGCCAGAAAAAAAGGGTGGAAATAAGGCTTTGGAAAAGCAGGAATTCTGGAAAATCCTGGAATTTTTTTGAAGTTGGAAAAAAGGAAGTTGGAATTTCCATAATGTTGGAATGTGTTGAAGGTGTAATGGTATGAATAGGTTGAAAAATGTGGTAATGGTGAAAGTTTGAAAAATGGCCAATTCATTTTGACTGGGAGAAATGTCCCGGAAAACCCGGAATTCTGGGAAATCTGGGAATTGTTGTAATTTGTCAAGGGAAAGCCCGCCATTCCCGAATAGGCTGAACAGTTTGGAGTTGGAACGGTTGGAATCGGGTGAAAAATGTGGAAGGTAGAGCGCGCCAAAATCTGGAGAAGAAGAATAGATTAATTTTGGTGTAGAAAAGTGAAGTGAAGTGAATTATATTTATATAGCGCTTTTCTCTAGTGACTCAAAGCGCTTTACATAGTGAAAACCCAATATCTAAGTTACATTTAAACCAGTGTGGGTGGCACTGGGAGCAGGTGGGTAAAGTGTCTTGCCCAAGGACACAACGGCAGTGACTAGGATGGCGGAAGCGGGGATCGAACCTGCAACCCTCAGGTTGATGGCACGGCCACTCTACCAACCGAGCTATACCGCCATGTTTTGGAGCATTCACACAATCATAGGTGGCAATCCCGTGGGTGCTTCGGAGCCCAAGCACCCACGGACAATGCAAGCACCCACGTGGGATTGATGGCAACTTTCAATCTTTAAAATAATTTTTGAAAAATCAATCTTGTTGTTGTTAATTTTGTGGCGAGTTTGGTCCTTTTTTTTACAAAATAATAAAGCCCCAAATCATATGGGATATTAACTTGGCTGAACGTCTTTTTTTTTTTTTAACACACACACCGAGCACCCACTGGCAGAAATGTAGATCGGCGCCTATGCACACTATAATGAACAATTAAGTAATTCACTAATTGCTCCACTTACTCTGAGTTTCTACGCTTGTTTACCATTTTTTACATGCTTTGTCAGCATACTACGAACACCATCATGTAGCTGTGGAGAAACAGTCTGGAGTGAACATCCACTCTTTTTGTGTTTGCTGTGATGTCATCTCCACGCTCATGTGACTCGCAGCTAATTATCCTGACAAGTCAAGTGAAAGCTCAGCGAGCTCAGACCGAGCTAACGAACCTCCAGCTGTGAGGCGTCACGCTCACATCGCCCAAGCAAAAAGTGAAAAGTTTGTTGGCAATTGGGAAGTCGTTTGTTTGACCTGTGGGTGTTTTAGTATGTTCTCATGCTGCAGGGGCGTCCTAACTTCTTCCACCTAAAGTCAAAGTATGTAAGGGACATTTACTTGGGTGTTTTTTTTTGGAAAAAAACATTTTTAGTGCATGTGCCTCACAATACGAAGGTCCTGAGTAGTCCTGAGTTCAATCCCGGGCTTGGGATCTTTCTGTGTGGAGTTTGCATGTTTTCCCCGTAACTGTGTGGGTTCCCTCCCACCTCCAAAGACATGCACCTGGGAATAGGCCCCTCCCACCTCCAAAGACATGCACCTGGGAATAGGCCCCTCCCACCTCCAAAGACATGCACCTGGGAATAGGCACCTCCCACCTCCAAAGACATGCACCTGGGGATAGGTTGATTGGCAACACTAAATGGTCCCTAGTGTGTGAGTGTGAATGTTGTCTGTCTATCTGTGTTGGCCCTGTGATGAGGTGGCGACTTGTCCAGGGTGTACCCCGCCTTCCGCCCGAATGCAGCTGAGATAGGCTCCAGTGACCCCCCCCCCGCGACCCCAAAAGGGACAAGCGGTAGAAAATGGATGGTTGGATTATATATATATTTAAAGACAAACCCCTGTGTCAGCTTTATGGTATAGATGACAAAGTGTATTATTATTATTGTTTATTAGTGTCAACTAGAGATTTTATCGGCCGATAAATGCGTTAAAATGTAATATCGGAAATTATCGGTATCGTTTTTTATTATTATTATTATTTTTATTTTTTTTATTTTTTATTAAATCAACATAAAAAACACAAGATACACTTACAATTAGTGCACCAAGCCAAAAAAACTCCCTCCCCCATTTACACTCATTCACACAAAAGGATTGTTTCTTTCTGTTATTAATATTCTGGTTCCTACATTATATATCAATACAGTCTGCAAGGGATACAGTCCGTAAGCACACATGATTGTGCGTGCTGCTGGTCCACTAATAGTACTAACCTTTAACAGTTAATTTTACTCATTTTCATTCATTACTAGTTTCTATGTCACTGTTTTTATATTGTTTTACTTTCTTTTTTATTCAAGAAAATGTTTTTAATTTATTTATCTTATTTTATTTTGTTAATTTTTTTAAAAAGTACTTATCTTTACCATACCTGGTTGTCCAAATTAGGCATTATAATGTGTTAATTCCACGACTGTATATATCGGTTAATATCGGTATTGGTTGATATCGGTATCGATAATTAAACAGTTGGACAATATCGGAATATCGGATATTGGCAAAAAGCCATTATCGGACAGCCCTAGTGTCAACATTTCAGCTTTGTCTTCTATTTTATGTTTTTTTTGTTTCGACAATATAAACCCTGTCCTAATGTGACACAAAAATAACCTAACCTTGGAATAAGTCAAATATTATCATTGATAACATACTTTAGTGGTCTACTGACCTGAATATAAAACGGATACATTTAGCACTAACTGTTTGCACATAAACACATTATGATGGGACTGTCTGAGTATGGAGCTTACAACTCGGTACAGTCGACGGCTTCCTAACTCTGCTTCTCAACACATCCAAGATGCAACCGGGTCAGCCAGAGAATAAGAAGATGCAGCAGGAGGGATCAGTGTCGACAACTTTGTCACCATATAACGCCAGCATTCCCTTTAAAATGTTATTTTTCAAAAAAGCATCTTGCGACATTTCTGGTCTTTTTTTGACACTTTTGGAGCCTTACAAGAAAATCGCTCTTTTCACCGAGCAGCGTGCGACGCAACAGCACTTTCAGGTTTGCTTGTTTGCCACAGTGGTTGAAAAACACTACTGCAGTGGTTCTTAACCTGGGTTCGATTGAACCCTAGGGGTTCGGTGAGTCGGGCTCAGGGGTTCGGAGGTCAAAAACACACCCGACTCATCGTGTAAATAAAAACTTCTCCCTATCGGCGTATTACGGATACGGCAACAGCAGACTGGTTTGCAGGTGTGTAATTTGTCTTGAGTTTATGCACTGTGTTGGTTTTGTTCTTTGCATTTTATGCACCAGTAAAAAAAACATGGTAACACTTTAGTATGGGGAACATATTCACCATTAATTAGTTGCTTATTAACATGCAAATTAGTAACATATTGGCTCTTAACTAGTCATTATTAAGTACTTATTAATGCCTTATTCGGCATGGCCTTATTATAACCCTAACCCTCTAACCCTAACCCGTACCCTAACCTTAACCCTAACCCGTACCCTAACCCTAACCAAATAACTGTAAATTAAGTCTGTTACTTAGAATATGTTCCCCATAATAAAGTGTTACCAAAAACATATAACTTTGTCTTGAATTTGAAAAAAAAACATTTTATTTTTAACTAAAGAAGGGTTCGGTGAATGCGCATATGAAACTGGTGGGGTTCGCTACCTCCAACAAGGTTAAGAACCACTGCACTATTGTAAAGAACAATGTAACTTTTATAGTCATTTTTATGAATTTGATGGGTAGTTTGCTGTAGTGTTAAGTATTTTTATTTAGACAAAAACATGTTTGGAAAGTATGATAATATACTGTAATATTTGTTGCAATATTGGAGACTATTAAAGTTTAAAAGGTATGCAATTTCAAGCAGTGCATGTATTTTTTCCGTCAAAATGAAAAAGCTTAATTACATTTAGTGAGAAAATAGAAGTACTTTATTGACACGTATCATTTCCAGGTGTTTGCGGGCCAGAATGATGTGGCGGCCCAGATCTGGCCTTGAGTTTGACACCCGTGTGCTTACAAAGCCAGCAGGTCTGATGTTGCACACCACAGTCAAAACAGCACAGAGATAAAATTCCAATGGTTGTAATCTTTGTGAAATCACAGTGGATGTCGTTATCAGGCCTTTCTCATACTGTCATGCTGGTGCTGCAGGGTCAGCATGCCCAGGTTCTACAGGCTGGGACAGGGTCGGCATGCCAGGGTTCTACAGGCTGGGACAGGGTCAGCATGCCTAGGTTCTACAGGCTGGGACAGGGTCAGCATGCCCAGGTTCTACAGGCTGGGACACGCTCCCTAAAGTAGGAACCCTTGAGGTTCTGCTGGAGGAAGATGATCACAACCTGGATGAGGCTTGATTTGGACACTTGTCCATTCTCCCTCAGGCCTGGCTGGCGGAAACCCTTCTTGCCAGCGGACATTTTACTAGGTTTCTCTCATATACATGCAGGTGAAACTCAAAACACTTTGAAAATGGTGTAAAAGTCCATTTATTTCAGCAATTCAACTTCAAATGTGAAACTAATATGTGATTAAAACTCATTACATGCACAGTCAAATATGACAAGCTTTTATTTTTTTAAAAACCAAACATTTTCTGAAATTTTCAATTTGAGGTTTTCATTAGCTGTGAATATCAAAGAAAGTCTTGAAATATCCTGAGTTACATGTTATGTCATATATTTGTTTCACCTTGTAAATGTCATTGCTGGTGTAAACAAACCTATGCACAATAATAACATTGTTTGAGTTTTACCTGTATCCTTAATGCTGAAGCCCCCGGGGGCCCCCACTCAATCAGCCCCCCCCCCCCTGATTTTGAGGGCATAATGCAATGATTGCTGTTCATAACTGTCAATCACAGACTAGCTCAGCTTGGTGTAGCAACTGTGTACTCTCTTGTGTATTTCCTACTGCTCTGAGCAGGGCGCCGGTGTGAGAGGCCAACGTGCTGACTACTGAGCCAAAAGCACAGGCAATCTCCCAGACCAGTGGTGTCAAAGTCATTTTCACTGAGGGCCACATCGCAGTTATGTTTGGCCCCAGAGGGCCGCTTCTAACAGTGAATATTATTATTACACAATTTTTTTAATGCATTTTATTATATTTTTTTCTAACTAAAATGTAAAAAAAAAATATGGTAAGTTGCAATAATTTCACCTCAAAATTAGGTGTATATTACTGTAAATGGAAAAAAAGTACTGCTGTTTTTATGGTAAAAAAGGCAGCTCAGTGGCCAGAATTTTACTGTGAAATTTACATTTGTTTTTTTTACTGTAAATAAAAAAAACAGCATTTTTACAGTCAAGTTTCGGCACCTGAGCTGTTAGTTTGTTGTTGTTTTTACCGCAAATCAACGACTGTAGATTTTTCGGTGTATTACTGTAAATGCTAAAACGGCACCACAGTTTATTACAGTAAAAAAAGTACTGTTTTTTTCATTTAGAGAACAATGCTGTAAAAACCACAGTACATTTCATAATTTGACCATGAAATCTATTGCTACTTTTACACTGCACAATTTGATGAATAACTTGCTTGGAAATCACTATTATTAGTATTTATTTATATGTAAAAAACGGTTTGAATGTTTGATAATATATTTTTGCATAATTAAACAATATTTAAGTTAACATAATTTGCGATTAAATGGAGTACATATTGTTTTTTCTCCCAAAATAGAAAGAAAGAATACATTAAGTAAGAAAAGGTACAGTACTTTGTTACATATTATTTCTGGGATTTCGAGGGCCAGATAAAATGAAGTGGGGGGGCCACATCTGGCCCCCGGGCCTTGAGTTTGACACCTGTGTCCCAGATGGTCAGCACTATTCTTGAAGTTGACTGGCTTATATTACACTCGCAGTTATGTTTGACCCCAGAGGGTCGCTTTTAACAGTGAATACTATTATGACACAATTTTTTAAATGCATTTTATTAGATTTTTCTAAAACTAGAATGTAATAATATCACCTAAAATTAGGTGTACATTACTGTAAATTAGAAAAAACAGTACTGCTGTTTTTTATGGTAAAAAACAAAAAAAAAGGCAGCTCAGTTCCCAGAAATTTACTGTAAAATTAAATTAAATTAAATAAAAAAAACTGCATTTTTACAGTAAAATGTTGTCAGTTTGATTGTTTTTTTGTTTTTTTACCGCAAATCAACAACTGTAGATTTTTTGGTGTATTACTGTAAATTCCATCATTATTTTTAGTATGCATTTATATTTAAAAAACGGTTTGAATGTTTGATAATATATTTTTGTATCAGTAGACAATATTTAAATGAACAAAATTTGCAATTACATGGAATACATATGTTTTTTTTTTTCCCAAAATAGAAAGAAAGATTGCATTTAGTAAGAAAAGTTACAGTACTCTATTGATACATATTATTTCTGGGATTTCGAGGTCCAGATAAAATGAAGTGGGGGGGCCACGTCTGGCCCCCGGGCCTTGAGTTTGACACCTGTGTCCCAGATGGTCAGCACTATTCTTGAAGTTGACTGGCTTATGTTACTCTCGCAGTTATGTTTGGCCCCAGAGGGTCGCTTTTAACAGTGAATACTATTATTACACCATTTTTTTTTAATGCATTTCATTAGATTTTTTAAAAACTCAAATGTAAGAAAAAATATGATAAGTTGCAATAATATCACCTCGTCAAGTCAAGTCAACTTTATTTATATAGCACGTTTCAAACAACTTTTAAATTGAACCAAAGTGCTTTACAGGTTAAAAAAAGCATAGAGCAAAAAAAAATCAAAAAAAAAAAATCAAAGAACATAAACAATGAATGTGCTGAACATGACACACCTTAAAATTAAGTGTACATGACTGTAAATTGAAAAAACAGTACTGCTGTTTTTTATGGTAAAAAAAAGAAAGGCAGCTCAGTTGCCAGAATTTTACTGTAAAATGTAAAAATGTTTTACTGTAAATTAAAAAAACTTCATTTTTACAGTAAAATTTTGGCACCTGAGCTGCCAGTTTGATTGTTTTTTTGTTTGTTTTTTTACCGCAAATCAACAACTGTAGATTTTTGGGTGTATTACTGTCAATGTCATCATTATTTTTAGTATGTATTTCTATTTAAAACGCGGTTTGAATGTTTGATAATATATTTTTGCATCATTAGACAATATTTAACTTAACATCATTTGCAATTACATGGAGTACATATGTTTTTTTCTCCCCAAATAGAAAGAAAGAATACATTTAGTAAGAAAAGTTACTTCTGAGATTTCGAGGGCTAGATAAAATGAAGTGGGGGGCGGGCCACGTCTGGCCCCCGGGCCTTGAGTTTGACACCTGTGTCCCAGATGGTCAGCACTATTCTTGAAGTTGACTGGCTTATGTTACACTCGCAGTTATGTTTGGCCCCAGAGGGCCGTTTCTAACAGTGAATACTATTATTACAGCATTTTTTAAATGCATTTTATTAGATTTTTTTAAAACTCAAATATAAAAAAAATATATAAGTTGCAAAAATATCACCTTAAAATTAGGTGTACATTACTGTAAATGGAAAAAAACAGTACTGCTGTTTTTATGGTAAAAACATTTTTTTTACTGTAAAATGTACTTTTTTTTACTGTAAATTAAAAAAAAAACTGCATTTTTACAGTAAAATTTTGGCACCTGAGCTGCCAGTTTGATTTTTTTTTAATTTTTTTTTTTACCGCAAATCAACAACTGTAGATTTTTGGCGTATTTTTGGCGTATAACTGCTTCAAATGACAAATAGAAAAAGTACAGTTTGACCTTTACAACACATTTATTATGCAAAAATACCCACTAGAAAGTACTTTAGGCAACTCCAGTCCCTTCTAACGCACACATTTCTATTTGCCCATTGAACTAAGAAGGAAAGTGATGAGACAGTGAAGGAGACTCACATTCGTCTGTCCGGGTTGAGTTGCCGGTGCAAAGCCAGAGAGAAGCCAAAGAGGCTCCCAGGCTGCCCGTCCCTCCTGATCACATGTCTGGTGTCCAGGTTGAAGCCCAGAGAATAAGGTGCGTTCAAAAGGTGCAAAAGTCCCAGAAAAAGTGCAGCAGATTGTCCTCCCTGCAGTAGCATCTTCCGCTCGGAGGCTCCTGAGTCGTGTGCGCGCAGCTCAGCCAACACTGCGGCGGGTGGAGGCTCTTGCTCCACAGCGACACCTCTGGCCAGACAGCATACTCACTTTGGTTTAGGGCCACCACCACCAGGGGAGGACCACGTGATCACAGCCTGGGCTTTTTGTACAGACTTGAATATTTTGTTGTTCTTTCATTGGAAAAGATGACGTCATTAAACTCATCCGGCCCTCAAAGTTCAATAGTGGGATTGTTTGAATGAAATGAGGAATGTGCAACACGGCCTACACCCCCCTTGCAAACATGCAACATGGTTCCTTCCACCTGGTGGCAGCAACCCCAGCAGGGTACACTTCACTGTTGTCCAATCCGTCCATTTCTTACCGCTTGTCCCTGGAAAGGTAAACATAGAATAAATACATATTGTATGTAGCTGCACAGGACAAAGTTGTTGAAGTTTCACTTTTGCATTTCATAGCAAACTTTGTTCACCAAGTACCACCTCAGAAGAAACTCTGCAAGTACGACCATAATGGCCAACATTAGAATACAGTAAACTGTAACTTTACCTTAACTTAACTTAACTTCAATTTAACTTAACTTAACTTAACTTTAACTTTACAGTAACGTAGTTCGCCTAAGTATTCATTTAAAACTCTCCAAATACGACCATAATGACTAAGATTAGAATACAGTAAGCTGTAACTTTACCTTAACTTAACTTTAACTTAACTTAACTTTAACTTTACAGTAACGTAGTTCGCCTAAGTATTAATTTAAAGCTCTCCAAGTACGACCATAATGACCAATATTAGAAAACAGTAAACTGTAACTTCACCTTAACTTAACTTAACTTCACTTTAACTTAACTTAACTTAACATTAACTTTACAGTAACGTAGTTCACCTAAGTATTCATTTAAAACTCTCCAAATACGACCATAATGACTAAGATTAGAATACAGTAAGCTGTAACTTTAACTTAACTTAACGTAACTTTAACTTATCTTAACTTAACTTTAACTTTACAGTAACGTAGTTCGCCTAAGTATTCATTTAAAACTCTCCAAGTACGACCATAATGACCAATATTATAATATAGTAATGTAGCTGTAACTTTAACTTAAACTTAAATTAACTTTAACTTTAACTTTAACTTTACAGTAACGTAGTTCGCCTAAATATTTATTTAAAGCTCTCCAAGTAAAGTACAACCATAATGACCAACATTAGAATACATAACGTAGCTGTAACTTTAACTTAACTTAACTTAACTTTGACCTTAACTTAACTTAACTCAACATTAACTTTACAGTAACGTAGTTCGTCTAAGTATTCATTTATAGCTCTCCAAGTACGACCATAATGACCGACATTAGAATACAGTAACGTAGCTGTAACTTTAACTTAACTTAACTTAACTTTGATTTAACTTAACTTTAACTTTACAGTAACGTAGTTCACCTAAGTATTCATTTAAAGCTCTCCAAGTACGACCATAATGACCAATATTAGAATACAGTAACGTAGCTGTAATTTTAACTTTAACTTAACTTTAACATTAACTTAACTTAACTCAACATTAACTTTACAGTAACGTAGTTCGCTTTAAGTATTCATTTATAGCTCTCCAAGTACGACCATAATGACCAACATTAGAATACAGTAACGTAGCTGTAACTTTGACTTGAACTTAACTTATCTTAACTTAACTTTAACTTTACAGTAACGTAGTTCGCCTAAGTATTTATTTAAAGCTCTCCAAGTACGACCATAATGACCAACATTAGAATACAGTAATGTAGCTGTAACTTTAACTTTAACTTAACTTAACTTAACTTACCTTAACTCAACATTAACTTTACAGTAACGTAGTTCGCCTAAGTTTCATTTAAAGCTCTCCAAGTACGACCATAATGACCAACATTAGAATACAGTAACGTACCTGTAACTTTAACTTTAACTTAACTTTAACCTTAACTTAACTTAACTCAAAATTAACTTTACAGTAACTTAGTTCGCTTTAAGTATTCATTTATAGCTCTCCAAGTATGACCATAATGACCAACATTAGAATACAGTAACGTAGCTGTAACTTTGACTTGAACTTAACTTATCTTAACTTAACTTTAACTTTACAGTAACGTAGTTCGCCTAAGTATTCATTTATAGCTCTCCAAGTATGACCATAATGACCAACATTAGAATACAGTAACGTAGCTGTAACTTTGACTTGAACTTAACTTATCTTAACTTAACTTTAACTTTACAGTAACGTAGTTCGCCTAAGTATTTATTTAAAGCTCTCCAAGTACGACCATAATGACAAACATTAGAATACAGTAATGTAGCTGTAACTTTAACTTTAACTTAACTTAACTTAACTTAACTTAACTCAACATTAACTTTACAGTAACGTAGTTCGCCTAAGTTTCATTTAAAGCTCTCCAAGTACGACCATAATGACCAACATTAGAATACAGTAACGTAGCTGTAACTTTAACTTAACTTAACTTTAACTTTATAGTAACGTAGTTCGCCTAAGTATTAATTTAAAGCTCTCCAAGTACGACCATAATGACCAACATTAGAATACAGTAACGTAGCTGTAACTTTAACTTTAACTTAACTTTAACTTTAACTTTATAGTAACATAGTTCGCCTAAGTATTCATTTAAAGCTCTCCAAGTACGACCATAACGACCAACATTAGAATACAGTAACGTAGCTGTAACTTTAACTTTTAGTTAAACTTAACTTAACGTAACTTAACTTTAAGTTTAACTTAACTTAACTTAACTTAACTTAACTCAACTCAACATTAACTTTACAGTAACATAGTTCGCCTAAGTATTCATTTAAAGCTCTCCAAGTACGACCATAACGACCAACATTAGAATACAGTAACGTAGCTGTAACTTTAACTTTTAGTTAAACTTAACTTAACTTAACTTAACTTTAAGTTTAACTTAACTTAACTTTAACTTTACAGTAACATAGTTCGCCCAAGTATTCATTTAAAGCTCTCCAAGTACGACCATAATGACCAACATTAGAATACAGTAATGTAGCTGTAATTTTAACTTAACTTAACTTAACTTAACTTAACTTAACTTAACTTAAGTTAAGTTAAGTTAAGTTAACTCAACTCAACATTAACTTTACAGTAACATAGTTCGCCCAAGTATTCATTTAAAGCTCTCCAAGTACGACCATAATGACCAACATTAGAATACAGTAATGTAGCTGTAACTTTAACTTGAACTTAAATTAACTTAACATTAACTTTACAGTAACTTAGTTCGCCTAAGTATTCATTTAAAACTCTCCAAGTACGACCATAATGACCAACATTAGAATGCAGTAATGTAGCTGTAACTTTAACTTTAACTTAACTTTAACTTTAACTTTAACTTAACTTTAACTTTAACTTTATAGTAACATAGTTCGCCTAAGTATTCATTTAAAACTCTCCAAGTACGACCATAATGACCAACATTAGAATGCAGTAATGTAGCTGTAACTTAACTTAACTTAACTTAACTTAACTTAACTTAACTTAACTTAACTCAACTCAACTCAACTCAACATTAACTTTACAGTAACATAGTTCACCTAAGTATTCATTTAAAGCTCTCCAAGTACGACCATAACGACCAACATTAGAATACAGTAACGTAGCTGTAACTTTAACTTTTAGTTAAACTTAACTTAACGTAACTTAACTTTAAGTTTAACTTAACTTAACTTAACTTAACTCAACTCAACATTAACTTTACAGTAACATAGTTCGCCTAAGTATTCATTTAAAGCTCTCCAAGTACGACCATAACGACCAACATTAGAATACAGTAACGTAGCTGTAACTTTAACTTTTAGTTAAACTTAACTTAACTTAACTTAACTTTAAGTTTAACTTAACTTAACTTTAACTTTACAGTAACATAGTTCGCCCAAGTATTCATTTAAAGCTCTCCAAGTACGACCATAATGACCAACATTAGAATACAGTAATGTAGCTGTAACTTTAACTTAACTTAACTTAACTTAACTTAAGTTAAGTTAAGTTAAGTTAACTCAACTCAACATTAACTTTACAGTAACATAGTTCGCCCAAGTATTCATTTAAAGCTCTCCAAGTACGACCATAATGACCAACATTAGAATACAGTAATGTAGCTGTAACTTTAACTTGAACTTAAATTAACTTAACATTAACTTTACAGTAACTTAGTTCGCCTAAGTATTCATTTAAAACTCTCCAAGTACGACCATAATGACCAACATTAGAATGCAGTAATGTAGCTGTAACTTTAACTTTAACTTAACTTTAACTTTAACTTTAACTTAACTTTAACTTTAACTTTATAGTAACATAGTTCGCCTAAGTATTCATTTAAAACTCTCCAAGTACGACCATAATGACCAACATTAGAATGCAGTAATGTAGCTGTAACTTAACTTAACTTAACTTAACTTAACTTAACTTAACTTAACTTAACTCAACTCAACTCAACTCAACATTAACTTTACAGTAACATAGTTCACCTAAGTATTCATTTAAAGCTCTCCAAGTACGACCATAATGACCAACATTAGAATGCAGTAATGTAGCTGTAACTTTAACTTGAACTTAACTTAACTTAACATTAACTTTATAGTAACTTAGTTCGCCTAAGTATTCATTTAAAACTCTCCAAGTACGACCATAATGACCAACATTAGATAACAGTAATGTAGCTGTAACTTTAACTTTAACTTAACTTAACTTAACTCAACATTAACTTTACAGTAACGTAGTTCGCCTAAGTATTCATTTAAAGCTCTCCAAGTACGACCATAATGACCAACATTAGAATACAGTAAGGTAGCTGTAACTTTAACTTTAACTTAACTTAACTTAACTTAACTTTAACTTTAACTTAACTTTATCTTTAACTTTATAGTAACGTAGTTCGCCTAAGTATTCATTTAAAGCTCTCCAAGTACGACCATAACGAACCAAAATTAGAATACAGTAACGTAGCTGTAACTTTAACTTTAACTTAACTAAACTTAACTTAAACTTTAACTTTAACTTAACTTAACTTAACTTTAACTTTACAGTAACGTAGTTCGCCTAAGTATTCATTTAAAGCTCTCCAAGTACGACCATAATGACCAACATTAGAATACAGTAACGTAGCTGGAACTTTCGACTTGAACTTAACTTATCTTAACTTAACTTTAACTTTACAGTAACGTAGTTCGCCTAAGTATTTATTTAAAGCTCTCCAAGTACGACCATAATGACCAACATTAGAATACAGTAATGTAGCTGTAACTTTAACTTAACTTAACTTAACTTAACTTAACTTAACTTAACTTAACTTAACTCAACATTAACTTTACAGTAACGTAGTTCGCCTAAGTTTCATTTAAAGCTCTCCAAGTACGACCATAATGACCAACATTAGAATACAGTAACGTAGCTGTAACTTTAACTTTAACTTAACTTAACTTAACTTTAACTTAACTTTAACTTTATAGTAACATAGTTCGCCTAAGTATTAATTTAAAGCTCTCCAAGTACGACCATAACGAACCAAAATTAGAATACAGTAACGTAGCTGTAACTTTAACTTTAACTTAACTTAACTTGAACTTAACTTAACTTTAACTTTACAGTAACGTAGTTCGCCTAAGTATTCATTTAAAGCTCTCCAAGTACGACCATAACGACCAACATTAGAATACAGTAACGTAGCTGTAACTTTAACTTTTAGTTAAACTTAACTTAACTTAACTTAACTTTAAGTTTAACTTAACTTAACTTTAACTTTACAGTAACATAGTTCACCCAAGTATTCATTTAAAGCTCTCCAAGTATGACCATAACGACCAACATTAGAATACAGTAATGTAGCTGTAACTTTAACTTAACTTAACTTAACTTAACTTAACTTAACTTAACTTAACTTAACTTAACATTAACTTTACAGTAACATAGTTCGCCTAAGTATTCATTTAAAGCTCTCCAAGTACGACCATAATGACCAACATTAGAATGCAGTAATGTAGCTGTAACTTTAACTTGAACTTAACTTAACTTAACATTAACTTTACAGTAACTTAGTTCGCCTAAGTATTCATTTAAAACTCTCCAAGTACGACCATAATGACCAACATTAGAATGCAGTAATGTAGCTGTAACTTTAACTTTAACTTAACTTAACTTTAACTTTAACTTTAACCTTAACCTTAACTTAACTTAACTTAACTTAACTTAACTTAACTTAACTTAACTTAACTTTAACTTTAACTTTATAGTAACGTAGTTCGCCTAAGTATTCATTTAAAACTCTCCAAGTACGACCATAATGACCAACATTAGAATACAGTAATGTAGCTGTAACTTTAACTTAACTTAACTTAATTTAACTTAACATTAACTTTACAGTAACTTTGTTCGCCTAAGTATTCATTTAAAACTCTCCAAGTACGACCATAATGACCAACATTAGAATGCAGTAATGTAGCTGTAACTTTAACTTTAACTTTAACTTTAACTTAACTTAACTTAACTTAACTCAACATTAACTTTACAGTAACGTAGTTCGCATAAGTATTAATTTAAAGCTCTCCAAGTACGACCATAATGACCAACATTAGAATACAGTAAGGTAGCTGTAACTTTAACTTTAACTTAACTTAACTTAACTTGAACTTGAACTTAACTTATTTTTAACTTTATAGTAACATAGTTCGCCTAAGTATTCATTTAAAGCTCTCCAAGTACGACCATGACGAACCAAAATTAGAATACAGTAACATAGCTGTAACTTTAACTTTAACTTAACTTAACTTAACTTAAACTTAAACTTTAACTTTAACTTAACTTAACTTTAACTTTACAGTAACGTAGTTCGCCTAAGTATTCATTTAAAGCTCTCCAAGTACGACCATAACGAACCAAAATTAGAATACAGTAACATAGCTGTAACTTTAACTTTAACTTAACTTAACTTAAACTTAAACTTTAACTTAACTTTAACTTTACAGTAACGTAGTTCGCCTAAGTATTCATTTAAAGCTCTCCAAGTACGACCATAACGACCAACATTAGAATACAGTAACGTTGCTGTAACTTTAACTTTTAGTTCAACTTAACTTAACTTAACTTAACTTAACTTTAAGTTTAACTTAACTTAACTTAACTTTAACTTTACAGTAACATAGTTCGCCCAAGTATTCATTTAAAGCTCTCCAAGTACGACCATAACGACCAACATTAGAATACAGTAACGTAGCTGTAACTTAACTTAACTTAACTTTAACTTTAACTTTAACTTTAACTTAACTTAACTTTAACTTTGACTTTATAGTAACATAGTTCGCCTAAGTATTCATTTAAAGCTCTCCAAGTACGACCATAACGACCAACATTAGAATACAGTAACATAGCTGTAACTTTAACTTTAACTTAACTTAACTTAACTTGAACTTTAACTTTAACTTTAACTTAACTTTAACTTTAACTTTATAGTAACGTAGTTCGCCTAAGTATTCATTTAAAGCTCTCCAAGTACGACCATAACGACCAACATTAGAATACAGTAACGTAGCTGAAACTTTAACTTTAACTTAACTTAACTTTAACTTTAACTTTAACTTAACTTAACTTTAACTTTGACTTTATAGTAACATAGTTCGCCTAAGTATTCATTTAAAGCTCTCCAAGTACGACCATAACGACCAACATTAGAATACAGTAACATAGCTGTAACTTTAACTTTAACTTAACTTAACTTAACTTAACTTGAACTTTAACTTTAACTTTAACTTTAACTTTAACTTTAACTTAACTTTAACTTTAACTTTATAGTAACGTAGTTCGCCTAAGTATTCATTTAAAGCTCTCCAAGTACGACCATAACGACCAACATTAGAATACAGTAACGTAGCTGTAACTTTAACTTTAACTTAACTTAACTTTAACTTTAACTTTAACTTAACTTAACTTTAACTTTAACTTTACAGTAACATAGTTCGCCCAAGTATTCATTTAAAGCTCTCCAAGTACGACCATAACGACCAACATTAGAATACAGTAACATAGCTGTAACTTTAACTTTAACTTAACTTAACTTAACTTAACTTAACTTAACTTGAACTTTAACTTTAACTTTAACTTTAACTTTAACTTTAACTTTAACTTAACTTTAACTTTAACTTTATAGTAACGTAGTTCGCCTAAGTATTCATTTAAAGCTCTCCAAGTACGACCATAACGACCAACATTAGAATACAGTAACGTAGCTGTAACTTTAACTTTAACTTAACTTAACTTTAACTTTAACTTTAACTTAACTTAACTTTAACTTTAACTTTACAGTAACATAGTTCGCCCAAGTATTCATTTAAAGCTCTCCAAGTACGACCATAACGACCAACATTAGAATACAGTAACGTAGCTGTAACTTTAACTTTAACTTAACTTAACTTTAACTTTAACTTTAATTTAACTTAACTTTAACTTTAACTTTATAGTAACGTAGTTCGCCTAAGTATTCGTTTAAAGCTCTCCAAGTACGACCGTAACGACCAACATTAGAATACAGTAACGTAGCTGTAACTTTAACTTTAACTTAACTTAACTTTAGCTTTAACTTTAACTTAACTAAACTTTAACTTTAACTTTACAGTAACATAGTTCGCCCAAGTATTCATTTAAAGCTCTCCAAGTACGACCATAACGACCAACATTAGAATACAGTAACGTAGCTGTAACTTTAACTTAACTTAACTTTAACTTTAACTTTAACTTAACTCAACTTAACTTTAACTTTATAGTAACGTAGTTTGCCTAAGTATTCATTTAAAGCTCTCCAAGTACGACCATAACGACCAACATTAGAATACAGTAAGCTGTAACTTTAACTTTAACTTAAATTAACTTTAACTTTAACTTTACAGTAACGTAGTTCGCCTAAGTATTCATTTAAAACAAGGCAAAGGCTTTATTTAACAAGTAATATTAATATTAATTAATAATATTTTGGGCACAGTAACATTACATACAGTCTGAACAGTAAAACTGTGTTTGAAAATAGGAAAAAAACAGTAAGTGATTATTTGGCGTACCACTAGATGGCGCCCGGCTAACACTCGCGGTACACGTACCATAGTTTGAGAACCACTGTCATAGTACATAATTGTGGTGCATTCAAGGAACCTTGATTAAAACTTGATGCTAATATACGGTGGCTTTGCTATTGACATGCTACTGATTAGCATTAGCGATTTCAACACCTCCCGATTTGTTAATGAAAACTACTACTAAGATTCACGTTACAATCAAAAAGCTGCTGCCTAATACGTACAGTACTTACAGTATTAACTCTTTGTCGGGCGCAACAGGTTCAAACCAGACGCATCCCTAGTTTTTAAAGACACAGAAAATGCACAAATATTATTTTCTAGAAGAATGTATTATAATGAATATTACTATCTATCCTACATAAATCAGCTAATCTCTACCTTACAATGTAAACTGAAGGAAAACCACTGTATATTTATAATCATATTTAAGTCAATAATAATCAAATAAAGTAATAAAACACCAGAAATTAAGGGGGGTTTAAATATATTTTAGGGAGCTTTTAGCCCCCCTAATAAGGCTTAATGATGCCACTGGTTTGAACGCTTGATAAAAAAAACAAAACAAAGAAGAAAAACTAAGACATAAACATATAAATATTGTGGTTTCTGATCAAGGAGTGTTCCTACAGTATATTACTGGGATTCTGGATTATCACATTGGCAAGACTGACCATGAGGTTTTTGCAAGTCTTTTAAAAATCTATAGTTTTAACCAAATGAAGTCAACAATGACTTTTTACTGCATGTAAACTGAGTGTGAGGCGGTGACATTAGCCTCAGGGTGAGGTATGGGGCCCCTGCAGGACTCTAATAATAAAGAAGTAATATTAAAGACCACAATGGTGCCGCGGACAAAAGCTTGTTTAGGGCCACACATGCATGAGAGGTTGGTACAATACAATGTTTGAAAATATTACCTTAAATTAAATACTTCATAAATAAGTATTATTTTAATTATAAGGGTAGACTTTTTCATACGACACATTATTAGACCGTACAAGTTTACCTAATGTTTGTCCACTTTAGGGACATATTTGCGTCAGACTTGTCTCAGATTGTACGAAATGTCGTCATCTTGAATTTTTTCAAAAGTAGAATACAACAGTGGTCCCCAACTACCGTGGACCGATTGGTACCGGGCCGCACGAGAAAAAAAAAAAAAAAATAATAATTTTTATTTTTATTTTTTATTAAATCAATATAAAAAACAAAATATATACATTATATATCAATATGTGTAGGTGGCTCACAGGTTGGCCACCTACCTGGAAAAGAACCACTATATTGATACTTCGGTGCAAAAAGCAGGGATACCAGGCTTCTCGGGGTGCCTAGAGCACACAAACATGATATGGAGTCAAATTCAAGCTGCCAAAAAGGGTGGAAGAGATCTCCATGTTGTGTTCCTGGACCTGGCAAATGCCTTTGGGTCAGTTCCTCATGATCTCCTCTGGGTGGCATTCCACTATTTCAGTGTCCCGGATTCCATAACTGGTCTTGTCAAAGCCTATTTCCAGGACCTACAGCTATGCCTGACAACTGGTGAGTGTACCACAGCATGGCAGCGACTTGAAATAGGAATAATGGCAGGGTGTACCATCTCACCTCTTGCTTTTACAATGGCTATGGAGGTCATCATCCGAGCCTCTAGGTGGGTGGTAGGAGGTCAAAAGATTAAATCTGGTCTTCGTCTCCCGCCCATAAGAGCCTATATGGATGACGTGACCATCCTCACCACAACCAAGGCGTGTGCTAGGCGGCTGCTGAACAAACTGCAGGAAAACATCCAGTGGGCCCGGATGGAGATAAAGCCAAGCAAGTCTAGAAGCATCTCGGTGGTGAGGGGGAAGCTGATGGAACAAGGATTCTGTGTGGGTGAGGAGGCTATACCAACAATGTCTGAGAAGCCTGTCAAGAGTCTTGGATGTTGGTATCATGCCACCCTCAAGGACACAGGGCAGGTGGACCAGCTCAAGAAGGATGCTATAACTGGCCTTGAAAACATTGATAAGACCATGCTCCCTGGCCGGTTGAAGCTGTGGTGCCTCCAATTTGGGTTTCTACCCAGGCTAATGTGGCCTCTTACCATCTACGAAGTACCAACCACAAAGGTAGAAAAGTTGGAGAGGCTGGTTAGCTCCTTTGCTAGGAAGTGGCTGGGTCTTCCTAAATGCTTCAGTAACATCGGACTGTATGGAAGAGGTGTTCTGGAGCTTCCTGTTTCCAGCCTAGTAGAGGAGTTTAAGTGTGCAAAGGTAAGGCTGGAAATGACGCTAACAGAGTCTCGAGACCCATGTGTTGCCCAAACAGCTCCTACCTTCGTGACCGGAAGGAAATGGACTGCAGCGGCAGCTACTCTGCAAGCAAAGGAAGATCTTAGGCACAGAGACATCATTGGCTTTGTGCAGCAAGGGAGAGGAGGCCTTGGCCTTGGTGAGAGCAGACCGTTGTGGCATACGGCTGCTCCAGCTCAGCGACGTCGGCTGGTTGTAGAGGAGGTACGTCGGCACGAGCAGGCAGCTAGATGTGCAAAGGCTGTCTCACAGGTCAAGCAAGCACAGTGGATGAGCTCGGAAGGTAGTTTAGAGGAGAATGGTCTCGTGGAGGGAGCTACTGGGCATGGAGGCAGTTCACATCAGCTTCATCTTACGCTCCACTTATGATGTCCTTCCCTCCCCCTCAAACCTCAAACAGTGGTACGGAGAGAACCCCACATGCCCCCTCTGTCCATATCCAGCTAACCTCAAACACATTCTCGTTGGCTGCAAGACAAGTCTGTCACAAGGGCGTTACACCTGGCGGCACAACCAGGTTCTGAAGTGTCTAGCAGCCACGTTAGAGGCCAGAAGAGTGAAGATCAATGCCCTGCCCCCGCCAAAATTACATCATACATCCACAAGAGAGTTCATCCGAGAAGGTGCAGAGTCAACCAAAGGCCATATACCAGACATAGGCCAGCTCGGAAGGGCTCGCGACTGGAAAATGGCGGTGGATCTCAATCAAAAGCTCTGCTTTCCTTCAGAGATAGCCAGATCAAACCTCAGACCAGATCTTGTGCTCTGGTCCTCCTCACTGCATGTCGTGTACATAATAGAACTCACGGTTCCTTGGGAGGCCGCTGTGGAGGAGGCATTTGAACGCAAAAGCCTTAAGTACACCGAACTGGCAGCTGATGCTGAGCAGAATGGATGGAAAGCCAAGGTCTGCCCAGTGGAAGTTGGCTGCAGAGGTTTTGTGGGCCGGACAACCATCAGGCTGCTTAAGGACATTGGAGTTCGAGGACAAACCCTGCGAAACACCATCAAAGCCCTCTCAGGAGCAGCAGAGACAGCCAGTCGGTGGCTGTGGGTGAAGAGGAGAGATACCATCTGGAGCTCTAGTAAGACCTGCATCATATAATGATTAAAAGCAGAGGGGGGCTCACCTGGGACGCCAGGTGTTGCCGATGAGCCCTCTGGAGGTGTCGTGGGCCTATCATTGAAACACCGGTGAAGGAGGGTGCCCACCTGATGACCCCAATGAAGCTGTCAACCATCCCCCCCATCTCCTCTGTCCCCTATTTTGTAATCCCACCCAACTAGGTCCAACACCATAACCGCTTTGAAGCAGCTCCGAAGGAGGTAGCCTACTGTTACCACTCTACTCAGGTTATTTGTATCATGGGATTGTTCCATCTAGTCCTAAAATTGAACTGATAGATTGATACAGTCTGCAGGGATACAGTCCGTAAGCACACATGATTGTATTTCTTTATGACAAAAAAAAATAAAAAAAAAAATAACATAACCCCCCCCCCCCCCCCCCCACCCCCCCACCCCCCGGTCCGTGGGACAAATTTTCAAGTGTTGACCGGTTAGCAGTTATAAAAAGGTTGGGGACCACTGGAATACAAGATGCTTTATATGTTAACTTAATGCACCACAATTTAATGCCTTCTAGCTGAGCATCATTCTCTGGATATCAAATCAAGCAGTGTGACAGTAACAAACAAATAACATAACATCATCAAAACTAATAATAATGCTAAAATGGTAAAGTATTTTATTAACCTTAGAAGGACCCTATTACGCAAAACCAACTTTTCATACCAGTTGGTACCTGGTATCCCGACATTTTGAAATCAAACCATTGCAGAGATATTTATATTTTTATATATTTACAAAACAATCTTGTCTTCCTTCATATTTTCGAGAAATGAGCCATTTGGAATTTGCCCATTTGGTGACGTTTTTCCCAAGTTTCATGTCAGCGGATTATCCATACTGTATGTGGTATGCATTTACCCAAATTGCTTTGCGCGGGTCTGCCACTGTAGTCAATTAGCTCCTTCTTCTTTGCTATCCTCGTCTTGTTGTGGGGCAGACTAGCTCGTACATGCACATGCATTCTCCGCTGTTGTCATTTCTTTTTTTCTTTTTTTTTCTTTTTTTTTGGGCCTTGTCCAGCTTCTCAGGCAAATCATATAGTAGATGTAGATGCCCATATCGGCTGTTCAGATTTACTTTACAAAAGAGAAGTGTAGGATACTTCTCTTGTTGCCTTATTTGTATTTGACTTTATTAAATGTATTTATATTATCATTTGGTGCAGCCGGGCCGGAGCAGGAGGGGATAGAAAGAGAAAAAGAGGAAGACAGAGGGGGAAATTGTGGGGACAAGAGGGGGATTATACAGAGAGACAAAAACAACAACAGCAAACACAACAACGACAACAACAACAATAGAGCAACATCAGCAAATACGACATGTACAAATATGATGGTAAAAGTAATAGCAAATGAGCAGTTAGCGAAAATAAAAAATAACACAGAAATGTTAATAAGCATTATTACACTAAAAATGGAGCAACATGAATACCAATAGAAATAGCGCTATTGATAATGAACAATACCAATGCTTTACCTTTGTTATCAACAATACAGTTGTTCAAATGCAACAATACATATACGTAATGATAACTTCAGATACAAAAGAATGCAGAAAAATGGAGGGGAAGAAAGAGGAGCAACCTACATTAACCTTGTAGATTGTTATAGTAACAATAGGTTAAGCTTTGTCAGAGTGCCAAGTGTTACCCAGTTTACCCTAGGGCAACAACATTAATATATGTTTGATGAAACGTGATTATGTGCATGAGTGTATGTATGCATATGTACTTGTATATGTACAGTATGTGTAGATGTGTGTTTGTACAGTGAATGTATATGTACAGTACGTGTATACAGTATGTGTGTTTGTACAGTGAATGTATATGTACAGTATGTGTATATATGTTTGTACCGTGAATGTATATGTACAGTATGTGTATATGTATGTTTGTACAGTGAGTGTATATGTACAGTATGTGTATATGTATGTTTGTACAGTATGTGTAAATGTATGTTTGTACAGTATGTGTATATGTATGTTTGTACAGTGAATATATATGTACAGCATGTGTATGTGTATGTTTGTATAATGAATGTGCGTGTGGATGTACGAACTTTGAGTATGTAAATATGTACTGTATTTGTATATGTATGTGGGACCGTAGGTACCTATGTATGTGTGTATGTATGTATGTGAGTATATGTGAATTTTTATGTACAATACATTTGACTCCCAGTGTGTGCGGGAGCCAGAGTACGGCCCCAGCCTCCCCGAGAGCCCAACCCACAAACAGTAGGTGTGGTGCCCAGGAAACCAGGGACCACCGCCCCCACGCAGCTGTTGTAATTTCTAATACAAAGTGGCTTATAGTTCGAAGTAGGGTTGTTTTGGCACTAAAATGTATTTTGATACTTTGAGATTTTTTTTTAAATAAAGGGGACCACCAAAAAGGGCATTATTGGCTTTATTTTAACGAAAACATCTTACGGTACATTAAACATATGTTTCTTATTGCAATCGAAGAACAATTTAGTCCTTCAATAAAATAGTGAACATACTAAACAACTTGTATTTTAGTAGTAAGTAAACAAACAAAGACTACTAATTAGTCTGCTGACGTATGCAGTAACATATTGTGTCATTTATCTACCTATTATTTTGTCTACATTATAAAGGACAAGCTGTAAAAATTATCAATGCACTTGTTCATTTACTGTTAAAATCTGCTTATTTTCTGTTTTTATGTTCTATCTACACTTCTGTTAAAATGTAATAATCCCGTATTCTTCTCTTGGATACTTTACATTAGTTTTGGATGATTCCACAAATTTGGGTATCAATCCGATACCAAGTAGTTACAGGATCATACATTGGTCATATTCAAAGTCCTCATGTGTCCAGGGACATATTAACTGACTTTATAAACATAATATGAATTTTTAAAAAAGGAAAAAATATTTTGTGAAGGTAAAAAATATAGTCGTAATCATAGTAGTATCGACTAGATATGCTCCTGTACTTGGTATCATTACAGTGGATGTCAGGTGTAGATCCACCCATGGCGTTTGTTTACATTGTGACACCGGTGAGCTGTTGTATCCTCCTACGGTGGGTAGTGAAGCATGTTTAGCTATTCCTCGTCTTCCAGTGATAACGGGACTTGTATAAAAAACGGATTGTGTTGACAAAATATAGACAAGTTTGGCTTTCACAATAGCAGCAGTTTTTAAATCTCTTGTCCATTGGAAGTGCTAACAAGGATCAATTCTACCCATATTACCTATTTTTTCCAGGGACAGAGCCTTCGGAATAGGTACAGTTTGTCTCGGTACGGTCCCTTCATTTATTTTTGTTCAGTACAATCCATTTGGAATCAGATTGTTGCCTTCTCTCACATGACCGCGGTACAGTACAGACATGTAAACAAAAGCTTTGGCCGACAAAAATTGTTCCTGCGGCCCCACAATGCATTGCGAAATCACTTGCCCTTTTAAGCCCATTTGTGGGCATTCTGATGATCAGCATATATTCTGCATATTCATGAAGACAGACGTGCTAAATGGATTGCACTCCTTGTTTTACTCACTTAAGTGATGCAATCCTCTACGCACCAGTTAAGTAGATCAGCTTAAGTTTAAACGTGCTTTTAATACACACAAATTTGGCCTTGTAAAGGTATAACTGGCCCAGTAAAGGTAGAACTGTTGATCTGTGCACCTACAAATCCCAAAACCAGTGAAGTTGGCACATTGTGTAAAAGGTGGTTCTTTTCCTCTTTGGACACGACGTCCACAGTTTCCAAAAACAATTTGAAATGTGGACTCGTCAGACCACAAAACACTTTTCCGCTTTTCCACTTTGCATCAGTCCATCTTAGATGAAGCCGGCAGCGTTTCTGGGTGTTGTTGATAAATGGCTGTGGCTTTGCATAGTAGAGTTTTAACTTGCACTTACAGATGTAGTGACCAACTGTAGTTACTAGGGCTGTGAATCTTTGGATGTCCCACGATTCGATTCAATATCGATTCTTGGGGTCACGATTCGATTCAAAAATCGATTTTTTTTCCAATTCAACACGATTCTCTATTCAAAAACGATATTTTCCCGATTCAAAAGGATTCTCTATTCATTCAATACATAGGATTTCAGCAGGATATACCCCAGTCTGCTGACATGCAAGCAGAGTAGTAGATTTTTGTAAAAAGCTTTTATAATTGTAGAGGACAATGTTTTATCAACTGATTGCAATAATGTAAATTTTTTTAAACTATTAAAAGAACCAAAAATATGACTTATTTTATCTTTGTGAAAATATTGGACACAGTGTGTTGTCAAGCTTATGAGATGTGATGCAAGTGTAAGCCACTGTGACACTATTGTTCATTTATTTTTATTTTTAAAATGTCTAATGATGATGTTAATGAGGGATTTTTAATCACTGCTATGTTGAAATTGTAACTTATATTGATACTGTTGTTGATAATATTCATTTTTGTTTCACTACTTTTGGTTTGTTCTGTGTCGTGTTTGTGTCTCCTCTCAATTGCTCTGTTTATTGCAGTTCTGAGTGTTGCTGGGTCGGGTTTGGTTTTGGAATTGGATTGCATTGTTATGGTATTGCTTTGTATTGTTTTGTTGGATTAATTAATTTAAAAAAAAAAAGTTAATTATTTATTTGTATTTTATTTTTTTTAATAAATAAAAAAATCGATTTTTAAAAAATGAGAATTGATTCAGAATCGCACAACGTGAGAATCGCGATTCGAATTCGAATCGATTTTTTCCCACACCCCTAGTAGTTACTGACAGTGGTTTTCTGAAGTGTTCCTGAGCCCACGTGATTTTTGATTGATTGAAACTTTTATTAGTACCTTGCACAGTACAGTACATATTCCGTACTGTAACACCCAAATAAGTTTTTCAACTTGTTTAAGTCGGGGTCCGCGTTAATGGTGGTGATATCCTTTACACACTGATGTCGCTTTTTGATGCAGTACCGCCTGACGGATCCAAGGGGACTGGCATTCAATGTTGGTTTTCAGCTTTGCCGCTTACGTGCAGTGATTTCTCCAGATTCTCTGAACCTTTTAATGATATTACGGAGCGTAGAAGGTGAAATCACCAAATTCCTTGCAATAACTCATTAAGAAATGTTGTTCTTAAACAATTTGCTCAGGCATTTGTTGACAAAGTGGTGACCCTCGCCCCATCCTTGTTTGTGAACGACTGAGCATTTCATGGAAGCTGCTTTTATACCCAATCATGGCACCCACCTGTTCCTAATTAGCCTGTTCACCTGTGAGAAGTTCCAAATAAGTCTTTGGTGAGCATTCCTCAACCTTCTCACTCTTTTTTGCCACTTGTGCCAGCTTTTTTGAAACATGTTGCAGGCATCAAATTCCAAATGAGCTAATATTTGCAAAAATTAACAAAGTTTACCAGTTCGAACATGAAATATCTTGTCTTTGCAGTCTATTCAATTGAATATAAGTTCAAAAGGATTTGCAAATCATTGTATTCTCTTTTTATTTACCATTTACACAATGTGACAACTTTACTGCTTTTGGCTTTTGTAATTATTACAGTTAATTATGTGCATTTCAATGTATTCTGCACTTTTAAAGTAACACCTGGCACAAGCAGGTCAAGTCAGATGGACAAACAAACCTCCTTACTTGACACAAGAAGCAAACGGGACTATTTCAAGGATTGGTACTGAAGCGTCAACCGTCTTCAGCAGCTTTTCTTTATCAATGCAACCAAAGTAATTATTGAAGCGAGAGAGAATCAGCAGTGAGACGTGAGAGAGAGCATCAATTATAAATGTGCACACCTGCCGTGCTGATTAATAAGTAATGAGCAGACACCAACGGGGGGGTTGTGTGGTTCACTTTGACATCACAGTGATTTTGATCATGTTTGTGTTGGACTACAGGATGGAAGGAGGATGATCTGCCCCTCCATGAGCAATTAAACATCTTGCTTGCACTTAGATTGAAAAGTAACATTTGCAAAATGAAGGCCGGAGCATAAACAATGTGGCCATTGTCGGTGTGTGTGTATGCGTCAGCGGGACTCCAACCACATCCCTAATTGTGGCAAATGACTCGCAGGGTTCTTGTGTGAAACGCTATAATGGCATCTCTGTTGATGTGCATTTTTTCTCATGGATGCATCACACTTCACCTCACCAGAGGCCTGTGGGATGATGTCATGATCTGATTGTGCAGCTTCATCAGTCTCACTTGATGTACTCATCATTACAGCAACTAGTCAATGTGGCTTGTTATTTAACACTTTAATTGTTTCTGCTGTCTGCCATACACATCACATGTATTTAATCCACAAATATGCAAAAGCCAAAAGCAGTGAAGTTGTCACCTTGTGTAAATGGTAAATAAAAAGAGAATACAATGATTTGCAAATCCTTTTGAAGTTATATTCAATTGAATAGACTGCAAAGACAAGATATATCATGTTCACACTGAGAAACTTAATCTTTTTTTTTTTGCAAATAATCATGAACTTGCAAAAAAGTTGCCACAGGGGCATTTTTACCACTGTGTTACATGGCCTTTCCTTTTAACAACACTCAGTAAAGGTTTGGGAACTGAGGAGATACATTTTTGAAGGGGAATTATTTCCCATTCTTGCTTGATGTACAGCTTAATTTGTTCAACAGTCTCTCTTCTGATATTTTAGCCTTCATATTGCACCACACATTTTCAATGTCTGGACTACAGGCAGGCCAGTGTAGTACCTGCACTCTTTTACTATGAAGCCACGCTGTTGTAACATGTGGCTTGGCGAAATAAGCAGGAGCGTCCATGATAACGTTGCTTGGATGGCAACATATGTTGCTCCAAAAGCTGTATGTACCTTTCAGCATTAATGGCGCCTTCACAGATGTGTAAGTTACCCATGTCTTGGGCACTAAAACACCCCCATTCCATCACAGATGTTGGCTTTTGAACTTTGCGCCTAGAACAGTCCGGATGGTTCTTTTCTTCGACGTCCACAGTTTCCAAAAACAATTTGAAATGTGGAATTGACAGCCCACAGAACACTTTTCCATTTTGCATCAGTCCATCTTAGATGAGCTCAGGTCCAGCAAAGCCGGCAGCGTTTCTGGGTGTTGTTGATAAATGGCTTTGGCTTTGCATAGTAGAGTTTTAACTTGCACTTACAGATGTAGCGACCAACTGTAGTTACTGACAGTAGTTTTCTGAAGTGTTCCTGAGCCCATGTGGTGATATCCTTTACACACTGATGTCACTTTTTGATGCAGTACCGCTTGAGGGATCGAAGCTCACGGCCTTGCCGCTTACGTGCAGTGATTTCTCCAGATTCTCTGAACCTTTTGATGATACTAAATACCTTAGATGGTGAAATCCCTAAATTCCTTGCAATAGCTGGCTGAGAAATGTTAATTTTAAACAATTTGCTCATGCATTTGTTGACAAAGTGGTGACCCTCGCCCCGTCCTTGTTTGTGAATGACTGAGCATTTCATGGAAGCTGCTTTTATACCCAATCATGGCACCCACCTGTTCCCAATTAGCCTGTTCACCTGTGGGATGTTCCAAATAAGTGTTTGATGAGCATACCTCAACTTTCTCACTCTTTTTTGCCACTTGTGCCAGCTTTTTTGAAACATGTTGCAGGCATCAAATTCCAAATGAGCTAATATTTGCAAAAAAATAAGTTTTCCACTTCGAACATGAAATATCTTGTCTTTGCAGTCTATTCAATTGAATATAAGTTGAAAAGGATTTGCAAATCATTGTATTCTCTTTTTATTTACCATTTATACAACGTGACAACTTCACTGCTTTTGGGTTTTGTACTTTTAATTTGCACCCTGTTTTTATGAGGACCTGGGAAGTTTAGATAGATTGTACCGGGTAAGTCATCATATCTTTGCATGCCTCAAATTATCTTTAGTTGCTTAAAAAACTAAAAACCATTTGAGATAAGAAATACATTCAAAACAATACAACAGAATGTAGTGTAGTTTTATGAAGTGATATATTAATAATGTACAATATTTTCTTTTGAGATCAGATTTCTACGGCATCTTCTTCCAGCTGCTTCTCCGTCAAACACACCATCGGCAGCTTTTACAAATGTGCATGGATATTATTCCGATACAGTGGCGGGCTGTGCGTTTCCCACCTAGGCCTTCAGTGATGTCCTACTTTATCCGACTTTAATAAATACCCCTCAAAATACCATAATTGGTGTCCCCACATGACCACGGCTAGAGAAATGCTATACAGAAACACATTTACGCACTACTGTGTATTGAAACATTGAAACATATCAACAGTGTACAAAACAGGCTATATTTTGGCACATTTAAAAATTAATGAACCCACATCAGCTTTTAAAACATACCTTATGTGGTACTGGGGACGGCGTGGCGCAGTTGAGAAAGTGGCCGTGCCAGCAACCTGAGGGTTCCTGGTTCGATCCCCACCTTCTACCATCCTCGTCACGTCCGTTGTGTCCTTGAGCAAGACACTTCACCCTTGCTCCTGATGGGTGGTGGTTAGGGCCCTGCGGGGCAGCTCCCGCCATCAGTGTGTGAATGTGTGTGTGAATGGGTGAATGTGGAAATAGTGTCAAAGCGCTTTGAAGGTAGAAAAGCGCTATACAAGTATAACCCATTTACCATTCTGTCAAAATTGAAATCATTGTAAAGGACATATTAAATGTGGAAAAATAGATAAATAAACTATTTGAACTTTCTCTTTGTGAGTTAAAAAAGTGAGAACCGATGATTTCTCCGCTGGCCGGGTATGGCTCCAGTGCCCCTTCCTGCTTTTCGCAAATGACAACTTGTGATTGGATTCTCACTTGGGAGTTACAAGTGAAAATCCAATCACAGTCACATTTAGCGTAAGGCTACCTGGATTCGCTACTGTCAACAACTTGTGATCTGATTGGCTGTCGCAACTGTCTATCCGGCAGAATTCTCACAGCGCTGGCAACAAGCTAGCTGAATTCTGATTGGATAAAAGCTCTAACGTAAAAACAAGCAACATCCGGAGTCTAATAAGACATGAAGAGAATATGATGAATACTTTATGGAAAGTAGTAGTATTGATCTATGATCATGATTTATGTTAGGCCAGCAGAGAAGGCCTTGCTGGCCCACCACTGTTCCGATATTATTGTACCATTCTTGGCTGGCATTAGACTCATTCTACTTCAGTGTGGTGCACACTCGTTGTGTAAAGCTCGTATTGCTTCCGAAGTCGGCGACACGCTCTACTATGTTTTTTAAGAGGTCTTTCTGTAATTCGATGAATATGGTCCACGTCTTCTTCTCAGCACGGTCCTTCTCACTCACTTTCTTTCTTACCATGGTTGGAAAAAGTTATGTCGATCTCTAACTACAGAGTCACTATAGAGATCCTGCTGACCAACAGCATCTCTGTCTGGACTGGAGCCTGCAATGCCTCAGACTGGAAGTCTCTCCAAAGATCATCAGGACTCCTCTTCCTCCTATCCAGGAGATCTCAAAAAGCCGCTGCCTGACCAGGGCTCAGAAAATCTGCAAAGACTCCTCCCACCCCCACCAAGGACTGTTTTCACTGCTGGACTCTAGAAAGAGGTTCCGCAGCCTCCGAAGCAGAACTTCCAGGTTCTGTAACAGCTTCTTCCCTCAGGCCGTAAGACTCTTGAACGCATCATAATTAAATTATCCCCTCAACTCCCCCCAAAATGGATTAACTCGCTGGAATAAAAAAGACAATATAACATACATCCATAAACATGGATGCATATGAAAAAGTGCAATATATTTATCTGTGCAGTAATCTATTTATTTATTTATATATGCACCTTATTGCTTTTTTATCCTGCACTACCATGAGCTAATGAAACGAAATGTTGTTTTTATCTGTGCTGTAAAGTTCAAATTTGAATGACAATAAAAAGGAAGTCTAAGTCTAAGTCTAAGTCTAAATCTACCTATAAGTTCATTCTAGCCAGTAAGACCAGGGGCCTCATGTATTAAAAACCTGGCATACGGCCTTTTTATAAGTGTATAACATAAGTGTATGTTTTACATGTAGTAAACAAGCGTGCACACTCACGTGGCTGTAATCAATTTTGGGCCGGGGCCCCCCCTGAAAAAATGTAATACTGCCCTTAAAATGTTTTTCTGCAGCCAGGTCGGCAGGTCATTACCACCTCTGCCCTTTCACATTTCTACCTCAGTTTTATACAGAGCTCAAGGCCAAAATGAGTCTACCCTCAGAGGCAGAAAATCAGCGGACCAAAACAGACCCCCAGTTTGGTGCCCTCTGTATAAACACGACGGGCAAATTGGCGGCTTGGTGCTCTGCATAAAAAGGGCTAGTGACACCTGAAGTACTGAGAGTGATACAGGTGGTGTGGGTAAGAAAAGGCGGTGAGCGGGGGGATAGACTGATCCCAGGCCAGTGAGGGTTAGGGTGACAACACAAACTTCTTCCAAATAAATTGTATTTCATTCCTAAAATCAAAATAGACCCATATACCTAAGGGTAAATAATTGGGTTATGCGAAAAAAGAAAAGAAAAAAAAATCAACATGGCTTTAGTTGATTGACGGGCTTATAGTAGACTTTGACTCACTGGCAAAAAAGGTGATCAACAACACAGCTGCCACTCAAAGAGAACGTAAGTGTTAAGCCTTTAATACCATGCATATGTTTATTTGATGTTCTGATATGATATTGTTGAAAATAGATGTATTATGATTAAAATAGCCCTTGTTTGAGAAGTGTACTCTTAGTTCCAACAGATAGTTTCCGCCCTAAGATGGTCGTGAGTTCAAACCCCGGCCGAGTCATACCAAAGACTATAAAAATGGGAGCCATTACCTCCCTGCTTGGCACTCAGCATCAAGGTTTGGAATTGGGGGTTAAATCTCCAAAAATCATCCCCGGGCGCGGCCACCGCTGCTGCTCACTGCTCCCCTCACCTCCAAGGCGGTGATCAAGGGTGATGGGTTAAATGCGGAGAATAATTCCTAGTGTGTGTGTGTGACAATCATTGGCACTTTAACTTTTTAACTTTGTTAGGATGTGGTGATGTGGATCCCAAGGATGCAGAGACGAGTTTGGGTTTTCAATTGTTCTTCCTCTTTATTTGGCGGAAGCACAAGGTAGCAAAACAAAACAATGGCGATGGTGGAAAACACAACACACCATGTAACAAACTACTGAGAGTAAAATAAAAACACAAAACTAAAGGCGCTAGACAAGGCTAGGAAAAATATACTTCATGAGAGAAGTGATAAAACAAGGTACCAAAATAAAACGCTAGACAAGGCTAGGATTAAACGGGCCAACCTGAGGTGAAAGGTTCGCGACTTAGTGAGTCCTCTTGCACGACCAACCGTTTGGTAGCAATGGCAAAGTTCCGGCGCTCACCGGCCGTCAGCAGCCAGTTAAAATAGGCTGCTGCTAATCAAGCTCAGGTGTGTGCTGCTGCCTTGCGTCAGCTGCACTCCATACTGTGGATGAGAGAGAGAGTGAACATGGTGCAGACAATAGAAATAGGCAAGGACATTTACAGATTACCACAGTACCCCCCCCTCAACGGACGCCTCCTGGCGGCCTACCTGGCTTGTCTGGGAATCGAACGTAAAAGTCCTTGATCAAGTCCTTGTCAATTATAAGCGATCTCGAAATCCATGACCGTTCCTCTGGGCCGTACCCCTCCCAGTCCACCAGGTATTGGAAACCCCTTCCCCTTCTTCTCACATCCAAGATGGTGTTTACAGTAAATGCTGGGTGACCATCAACCAGCCTGGGTGGAGGAGGCGGTACCTCCGGAGGGCTGAGTGGGCTGGATGAGACAGGCTTGATGCGGGACACGTGAAAAACAGGATGGCACTTGAGAGATCTAGGGAGATGGAGCTTGACTGCCACACGATTGATGATCTTGGCAATGGGGAATGGTCCAATGAACCTGGGAGCCAGTTTCCTAGATTCGGTGGCCAATGGTAGGTCCCGAGACGATAACCAGACCTTCTGTCCCAACTGGTAGTGTGGGGCTGGTGTGCGATGTCGGTTGGCTAAGGCCTGGTTCCTGGCCGATGTTCTTTTTAACGCAGCCCTGGTGTTGCGCCAAGCCTGGTGAGCCCGACGCAGGTGTGCCGTTACGGATGGTACGTCGGCATTGGGTTGGGTAGAAGGAAAAACTGGGGGTTGGAAACCATAGGCGACGTGAAATGGAGACAGACCGGTGGCGGAGCTAATGAGAGAGTTGTGAGCGTATTCTATCCAAGGGAGACTTTCAGACCAGGTTGCGGGTTGCTGATGACAAGTGCACCGGATGGCCGCCTCCAGGTCTTGGTTGGTCCGCTCGGTCTGTCCATTGCTCTGAGGGTGGTAGCCGGAGGATAGGCTAGGGGAAGCCCCCAGAGACTTGCAGAATGCTCTCCAGACGGCCGAGGAGAACTGTGGCCCTCTGTCGGATACAACATCAGTGGGGATGCCGTGCAGCCGGAAAGCGTGGAGCACTAATAATTGGGCTGTTTCAAGAGCAGACGGCAGCTTGGGGAGGGCTACGAAATGGGCCATCTTCGAGAACCGGTCCACAATGGTCAAAATGGTGTCGCTTCCCTCAGAGGGGGGCAGTCCTGTGACAAAATCCACAGCTATGTGTGACCACGGGCGGGAGGGGATGGGTAATGGGTGTAGCAGTCCTGCTGGAGCCTGGTGGGATGCCTTGTTCCGGGAGCAGACCCGACATGCTGCCACAAACGCCTTCGTATCTGCCAGAATGGATGGCCACCAAAAACGCTGGGAGAGGATAAAACTGGTGCGACGAATGCCTGGATGGCAAGCGATCTTCGACCCATGTGCCCAATCCAGAACGCTGGAACGGAGCCGAGGAACCACAAACAGCCGACCTGGTGGGCAGCCCCGCGGAGATGTGTCCGACTTCAGGGCCTCCAAGACCTGCCGCTCGATGTCCCACTGGAGTCCCCCAATGAAGTGGGTATGGGGAACAATAGGTTCAGGTGAGGAATCTTCCAAGGACGAAGAGTAGACACGGGACAGGGCATCGGGCTTCCCATTCTGAGAACCAGGTCGGAAAGTGATGATAAAGTTAAAACGGGTCAGAAATAGTGCCCACCTGGCCTGGCGAGGGTTCAGTCTCTGTGCGGTCCTTAAGTAGGACAGGTTCTTGTGGTCCGTGTAGACGATGAATGGTAGCTCCGCCCCTTCCAGCCAGTGTCTCCACTCCTGAAGGGCCAAGATGACCGCCAGAAGCTCCCTGTTGCCAATGTCATAATTCTTCTCGGCAGGGGATAGGCGACGAGAGAAGAAAGCACAGGGGTGCAACTTCTGGTCGCTGGTAGATTGCTGGGAGAGTACGGCCCCTACACCTGAATCAGAAGCGTCCACTTCAACAAAAAATTGGAGAGAACGGTCAGGGTAACAAAGCACAGGAGCCGACGTAAACAATCTTTTTAGCCTTAGGAACGCGGAATTAGCATCGGGTGTCCATTCAAACAGAACCTTAGTAGAAGTTAGCCTCGTAAGTGGCTCCGCGACGCGACTAAAATTGCGAATAAATCGCCGATAAAAATTAGAGAAGCCCAAGAATCTCTGGAGGTGCTTCTTGGACACCGGAGTGGGCCAGTCTACTACTGCTTTGACCTTAGCAGGGTCCGGTCTGAGTCTACCCTCCTCAATGATAAATCCTAAGAAGGGTATGGAAGATGAGTGAAACTCGCATTTTTCTGCCTTGACGAACAGTTTATTTTCGAGCAAACGTTGAAGGACTAACCGAACCTGCTGCACATGTTCGTCAAATGTCGAAGAATAAATTAATATGTCGTCCAGGTAAACGAAGAGAAACCGCCCTGTCATGTCCCGAAAAATATCATTAATGAAGCCCTGAAAAACGCCAGGTGCATTAGTAAGTCCAAACGGCATGACAAGATACTCAAAATGTCCGAGAGGAGTGTTGAATGCGGTCTTCCATTCATCCCCCTCTCGGATGCGAACTAGATGGTACGCGTTACGTAGATCGAGTTTAGTAAAAAACCTTGCGGACTGTAAGGGAGTAAATGCAGAATCAAGGAGAGGAAGAGGATACTTATTCTTGACAGTAATCAGATTAAGAGCGCGGTAGTCTATACAAGGCCGTAGGGACTTGTCCTTCTTTTCGACAAAAAAAAAATCCGGCGGCTACTGGTGCGGTCGAGGGGCGAATGAGGCCCGCAGCTATTGAAGTGTTTATGTATTCCTCTAGTGCTTTGAGTTCGGTGTTCGACACCTTGTACAAACGGGTCGATGGTAAAGCCGCTCCGGCTAGCAAATCGATACCGCAATCGTAGGGTCGGTGGGGGGGAAGTGAGAGTGCTCTATCTTTGCTAAACACCGCTCTTAAGTCATGGTAGTTTGTGGGCACGTTTGTCAAGTCTATGTTCTCTACAACGGTGGTAGGTGGCGGTGTGTGAGATCCCGCTGCGGAACGGAGACAATGTAGGTGGCAGGTAACACTCCAATTAATAATGGCCGAACGAGGCCAGTCTATGCTCGGGTTATGCTTCTGTAACCAGGTTAACCCAAGAATGATGGGCGCGGACCGTGATGGCACAATCAAAAAAATTATTTTCTCACAATGATTTCCAGACAAGCGCAGGTTGAGTGGGAGTGTCTGGTGGGTTATGCTGGCTAATAGGCGCCCATCTAGAGAATACACCCTCTTGGGTACACACAGTTTTACAACAGGAATCTTATGGAGTCTCATGAACTCAAAATCCAAAAAGTTATCATCTGCTCCCGAGTCAATGAGAGCGCAAATGTCTATTTGTTGGTTAGGCCAAGAAAGAGTACCTTTTAGCTGCATTCTGCCTGCGGCCAACGAAGGAGAACGGCGACCTCTGGTGGACGTGTCCTCTGGCGAGTGAGGGCGCGCTCGTGGCCGTGCCGCGGGGCGTGGCAGTTCCTTGCAGCGGGAGATGAGGTGATCAGCGCCTCCACAGTATAGGCAGAGTTGGAGGCGAAAACGGCGTTCCCTCTCAGCGGTGGTGAGTCGACGACCTCCCAGTTGCATTGGCTCGTCTATCTGCCATGAAGGAGAGGTGTCTTCGAGGACGAGTTGCTCCGTCTTGCAGATGGCGGGTCTAGCAGGCGCTGATTGGCTGCTAGGTGGGGCTTGTCTTCCCCGTCGGTCCCTCCTCTCCTCTAGTAGGCGGAAGTCGATTTGCACCGCCAGCTCGATGAGATCATCCAGGTTCGTCGGGAGTGACAGCGGGATCATCATATGACGAATTTCGTCCGCGAGACCCAGGAAGAAGGCGTCCAACAACGCCGAGGGACCCCAGTCACAGTCGGCCGCCATGGTGCGAAACTCGATCGCGTAATCCGCGACCCGTCGTGAACCCTGTTGCAGCCGGAAAAGGGATCTCGCTGCCTCTCTACCTGGGAGTCGTCGTTGGAATATTTGCTTCAAGGACTTGGAAAAGTTCGCGTATGTGGAGCTGGAGGTGGTCTGACGGTTCCATTCGGCAGTCGCCCAGGTGCCAGCACGGCCAGACAGGTGAGAGATCACAAACGCTACTTTAGCCCGCTCAGAGGTGAAAGCGGACGCGTTTAGCTCAAAATGGAGTTCACACTGCGTCAGGAATTGTCTTACGTCTTCCTTTTCCCCGGAAAAACGTTCGGGTCGGGAAAGCCGTATATTGCTAGTACTAGCGGGTTGTGGAGGCTGGGTGGATGCCTGGTCAGGCACGGTGGTCGAGGTGGGTACGACGGTGGCTAACAGCATGTTGATTCGCTCCAACATGGCGTCTTGGCGCTCCGACATCCCCTGTAGACCTCGGCTCAGGTGGTCAAGCTGGTCCCCCTGCTGGTTGATCCTTTGAGCCTGGCCTTGCAATGCTCTCTTCCAGGAGTCTGTCTCTGCGGGTTCCATCGTCTTGGCCGGAACTTTCTGTTAGGATGTGGTGATGTGGATCCCAAGGATGCAGAGACGAGTTTGGGTTTTCAATTGTTCTTCCTCTTTATTTGGCGGAAGCACAAGGTAGCAAAACAAAACAATGGCGATGGTGGAAAACACAACACACCATGTAACAAACTACTGAGAGTAAAATAAAAACACAAAACTAAAGGCGCTAGACAAGGCTAGGAAAAATATACTTCATGAGAGAAGTGATAAAACAAGGTACCAAAATAAAACGCTAGACAAGGCTAGGATTAAACGGGCCAACCTGAGGTGAAAGGTTCGCGACTTAGTGAGTCCTCTTGCACGACCAACCGTTTGGTAGCAATGGCAAAGTTCCGGCGCTCACCGGCCGTCAGCAGCCAGTTAAAATAGGCTGCTGCTAATCAAGCTCAGGTGTGTGCTGCTGCCTTGCGTCAGCTGCACTCCATACTGTGGATGAGAGAGAGAGTGAACATGGTGCAGACAATAGAAATAGGCAAGGACATTTACAGATTACCACAAACTTAATATGATGTGCTGTGAAATGCATCACGTGCTCGCTCGGCCCCTTTGTCAAATTTCAAAAGCCAATGTGGCCCCCGAGTCAAAAGGTTTGCCCACCCCTGCCATAGACCATTAATTAGCCTCCTGCTAAGATTGTCCTAATAGCCACAGAAGACGACTGTATTTTGTATTTTAGTTTTGCTGAACGAGCAACTATTGAGTCATAAAGTAATTTCACCCATATAGGCAACCTAGTCGAGTGCAAATTCATATAGCATATAGTGCAATGCACTATATGCTAAGTTAAATACCTTCTAATATACAAACCCTGTTTCCATATGAGTTGGGAAATTGTGTTAGATGTAAATATAAACGGAATACAATGATTTGCAAATCATTTTCAACCCATATTCAATTGAATGCACTACAAAGACAAGATATTTGATGTTCAAACTCATAAACTTTATTTTTTTTTTGCAAATAATAATTAACTTATAATTTCATGGCTGCAACACGTGCCAAAGTAGTTGGGAAAGGGCATGTTCACCACTGTGTTACATGGCCTTTCCTTTTAACAACACTCAGTAAACGTTTGGGAACTGAGGAGACACATTTTTTAAGCTTCTCAGGTGGAATTCTTTCCCATTCTTGCTTAATGTACAGCTTAAGTTGTTCAACAGTCCGGGGGTCTCCGTTGTGGTATTTTAGGCTTCATAGTGCGCCACACATTTTCAATGGGAGACAGGTCTGGACTACAGGCAGGCCAGTCTAGTACCTGCACTCTTTTACTATGAAGCCACGTTGATGTAACACGTGGCTTGGCATTGTCTTGCTGAAATAAGCAGGGGCGTCCATGGTAACGTTGCTTGGATGGCAACATATGTTGCTCCAAAACCTGTATGTACCTTTCAGCATTAATGGCGCCTTCACAGATGTGTAAGTTACCCATGTCTTGGTTCTTTTCCTCTTTGGACACGACGTCCACAGTTTCCAAAAAAAATTTAAAATGTGGACTCGTCAGACCACAGAACACTTTTCCACTTTGTATCAGTCCATCTTAGATGAGCTCAGGCCCAGCGAAGCCGACGGCGTTTCTGGGTGTTGTTGATAAACGGTTTTCGCCTTGCATAAGAGAGTTTTAACTTGCACTTACAGATGTAGCGACCAACTGTAGTTACTGACAGTGGGTTTCTGAAGTGTTCCTGAGCCCATGTGGTGATATCCTTTACACACTGATGTCGCTTGTTGATGCAGTACAGCCTGAGGGATCGAAGGTCACGGGCTTAGCTGCTTACGTGCAGTGATTTCTCCAGATTCTCTGAACCCTTTGATGATATTACGGACCGTAGATGGTGAAATCCCTAAATTCTTTGCAATAGCTGCTTGAGAAAGGTTTTTCTTAAACTGTTCAACAATTTGCTCACGCATTTGTTGACAAAGTGGTGACCCTCGCCCCATCCTTGTTTGTGAATGACTGAGCATTTCATGGAATCTACTTTTATACCCAATCATGGCACCCACCTGTTCCCAATTTGCCTGTTCACCTGTGGGATGTTCCAAATAAGTGTTTGATGAGCATTCCTCAACTTTATCAGTATTTATTGCCACCTTTCCCAACTTCTTTGTCACTTGTTGCTGGCATCAAATTCTAAAGTTAATGATCATTTGCAACAAAAAAAAATGTTAATCAGTTTGAACATCAAATATGTTGTCTTTGTAGCATATTCAACTGAATATAGGTTGAAAAGGATTTGGAAATCCTTGTATTCCGTTTATATTTACATCTAACACAATTTCCCAACTCATATGGAAACGGGGTTTGTACATTTACATGGTATTTTGTAAGCTACATGTGATAGAGCTTTTTAAAGCTCAATCACATTTTTAAAGCTGATGTGTTGGATCCACTGTGGACTGGACTTTCACAATATTATGTCAGACCCACTCGACATCCATTGCTTTCGGTCTCCCCTAGAGAGGGGGGGGGGGGGGGGGGGAGGGGTTACCCACATATGCGGTCCTCTCCAAGGTTTCTCATAGTCATTCACATCGACGTCCCACTGGGGTGAGTTTTTCTTTGCCCGTATGTGGGCTCTGTACCGAGGATGTCGTTGTGGCTTGTGCAGCCCTTTGAGACACTTGTGATTTAGGGCTATATAAATAAACATTGATTGATTGATTGATTGATTGATTAAATAATTTGTTGTGTGTTATGCTTAATTAACAGGATGTTAACTAAGTTAACTATGTTTTGGGTTGGTATAGCTCGGTTGGTAGAGTGGCCGGACTTGGGGGTTCCAGGTTCGATCCACACTTCTGCCATCCTAGTCACTGCCGTTGTGTCCTTGGGCAAGACACTTTACCCAGCTGCTCCCAGTGCCACCCACACTGGTTTAAATGTAACTTAGATATTGGGTTTCACTATGTAAAAGTGCTTTGAGTCACTAGAGAAAAGTGCTATATAAATATAATTCACTTAATTTCAATTCAATTAACAAATGTTAAAAAAATGAGCATGATGGTCAATTCCGTTGGGTAACTGTAATTCATTTATATTTCATTTATTTAGCTTGTTTTTTTCTTTGTTAATTTTACCTTTTTATACAAAACCCCAAAACAGTGAAGTTGGCACGTTCCTTGAAATAGTCCCTTTTGCTTCTCCGTCAGTCTTGTCTCAAGTAAGGAGGTTTTTTGTCCATCTGACTTGACCTGCTTGAACCACATATTAATATGACATATCTATAGAAGAAAAGACACTTTTACTTTAAAAATGCAGAATACATTGAAATGCACATATTTAACTGTAATAATTACAAACCCAAAAGCAGTGAAGTTGTCACGTTGTGTAAATGGTAAATAAAAAGAGAATACAATGATTTGCAAATCCTTTTCAACTTAGATTCAATTGAATAGACTGCAAAGACAAGATATTTCATGTTCACACTGACAAACTTTGTTAAATTTTGCAAATATTAGCTCATTTGGAATTTGATGCCTGCAACGTGTTTCAAAAAGCTGGCACAAGTGGCAAAAAAGAGTGAGAAAGTTGAGGAATGCTCATCAAACACTTATTCGGAACATCCCACAGGTGAACAGGCTAATTGGGAACAGGTGGGTGCCATGATTGGGTATAAAAGCAGCTTCCATGAGATGCTCAGTCGATTAACAAACAAGGATGGGGCGAGGGTCACCACTTTGTCAACAAATGCCTGAGAAAATTGTTTAAGAACAACATTTCTCAACCAGCTATTGCAAGGAATTTAGGGATTTCACCATCTAAGGTAGTTAGTATCATCAAAAGGTTCAGAGAATCTGGAGAAATCACTGCACAAAAGCCATGATATTAAGGACCTTGGATCCCACAGTTAAAACTCTAGTATGCAAAGCAAAAGTCATTTATCAACAACACCCAGAAAAAACTCTTTAGTTTCAAAATGTAGCATTCCTGCAAAAAAAAATTGTTTTCTTTTTTTTTTTATTGACATCCAGCATGAAACATTCCTATCCATTACATCACATTCACATAAATCATATATCTATTGTCTGCCCTAAATGTCAAAATATTTTTGTTTATATCCCATCCATACCACCCACCTGCCCCCCCCCCCCCCCCCAAAAAAAGAAAGAAACAACAACAACAAAAAAGTAATATCTACAAATACATCGATTAAATAAACAGACAAAATAAAAAAGGAAATAATAATACATTAATAATAATAATAACCAGAAATAAAATAAAATATAAACAGATACATATATATATATATTTATACATATACACACACATACATACATATAAATATATATATACATACATACATATACACATATAGGGAGTAATCCCTTTTTTTTTTTTTTTTTTTTTGCAGTACAATCACTATTTCGGATTAGCGATTTCTGCAAATTTTGGGAAATTTGTTCTTCTTTTTCCTAGGAAATTGACCTTTTTTTTCTGTCCAAAATACATCTCGTTCACCTTAAGTCGGATATAGATACATAATAGCAAAGCATAAGAAGGTACTTCTGATGTCAGTACAAGATGGAAGCGTCCCTAACTTTCTTACAATCCAAATAGACAATGAGATCTTCTGTTTATTTGCATTATGCAAGAATTCT